>NC_134701.1:230383600-230754225 GCF_043290135.1 Rhipicephalus microplus
TCTGTTTTTATATATGCTTTTGCATTCGTAACACTAAGCAATTACAACATATATGACAAGCTGGCCCCCAATGTCCTCCACATTCGCAATTAATAACATATGGTGTTCAGGGCCGTCACCAAGGAGGAGTTCTAACTTCCCTTCGAAATCTTTCAATTTCGCTTGCATATATAAACGCGCACACGCACAAATGCACGCACGATCCCATAAAGTACGGTTGAACCTCCCCCTCCCCGTCGACCTAAAGAGAAATAAAACTGGCTAGGACTGAAAGCTGGGCTAGTTCGCATAAGTCGGCAGAAAAATTGCACCTCACTCACTCACTCACTCACTCACTCTTAAAAGATATAATTTTCTCTCGGAGCTCATCCAGACTCAGACTCGCCAAAATTTTCCTCGACCGGACTCACTCGCACTCCGACTTACTAAGCCTTTTCTCATTCGGACTCGCGCTCACCGACATATCACTCAGCTCAACTCAGTTAGACTCAGCCTCACCGCTTGACTCCAGTCTCAGTGAGCCTTAGTGATCGACTTATGGAGTCCGTTAGCGTAAAATTAGCTTTTTCGATCATGACGTCAACACTGTTTTGCTCCATTATCTCACGTAATTAGGGCTCTGTTCGATAGCTCTTTTGGTCTTGGAGCTTCCAATAGGTGTTATCATCAATCCAGCAACAACATGCTTATGGAACAAATAAACCCCTTTCGTGTAGCCATGGTTTTGCCGGAAGCGCGCCGGTGTGTAGTTGAAAAAAAAAAAGGCTTTGCTGAAGATCGCACCCCCATTCTTCTAACCCTTTTTAGCTCGTTTTTTTCCAGGGCCTTTACCGTACAACGTGTGGTACATCAGCACAGGTAGCATCACGTCAATAAGGCCCTTGTACAGTGGTCTATTTGTCATCGCGCTTAGATACTGTGAAGAAAAACGTACCTTTAGTATATTGAAAGCAGGCACAACTTCAGATAAGGTCCTTATATAGTTGTGTTTTTGTCACCGCACTCAGATACTGTAAAGAAAAGCGTACCTTTAGTATATATTGAAAGCAGACAACTTCGCGCAGATAACCATTATATCAGGTGCGCCCAGCACAACAGCAAGATACTGTAAAGAAAAGCGTATCTTTAGTATATATTGAAAGCAGACAACTTCGCGCAGATAACCATTAATTCCGGTGCGCCCAGCACAACAGCAAGATACTGTAAAGAAAAGCGTACCTTTAGTATATATTGAAAGCAGACAACTTCGCGCAGATAACCATTGATTCCGGTGCGCCCAGCACGATACTGTAAAGAAAAGCGTACTGTTAGTATATATTGAAAGCAGACAACTTCGCGCAGATAACCATTAATTCCGGTGCGCCCAGCACATCAGCAAGATACAACAAATTCGGGTAGATAACAGCATAATCTAACTAGAAACATAGTACGTACGTAAGAAAAAAATACATCTGATCACGCAAAAAAAAGACTAACCTTGAAACTCTTTGCCTGTGAAATAAATGGGCCAATCCCAGCCCACTCGCTTTAACTGAACAGAAAATATTTGTACGGCTCGAGCGTTTTCACTTGAAGGCCCTAACAAAAGTGGCAAGAACTCGGTGTACCTTTTGTACGCTTGAACGTTTCATGTTCAGCACTTGAAGTGCTTACCAAATTTAGCCCGCTAGAAATGTATTGCAAACCGTTGACCTCGAGAATATCGAGAGGTTTTTCCCTCCCCACTTGTTCGCTTTCTGTCTGAAATTTCACGATGAGACAAGCGCAAAAAATACACACACTCAGAGAGGACACAGACAAGCGCTTGTACAGTGTGTGTATTTTTTGTGTGTATCTCTGAGTGTGTGTATTTTTTGCGCTTGTCTCATCGTGAACCATTACCAACACGCCCAACTGGCAGTCATCCTTAATGAAATTTCACGTCTCTTCTTTCCAATATTCAGTGCGATCACTATAGCTCTGCAATGGTACACAAGCTACTTCATCGGCACGGAGCTCCAGTTCATTTTTTAGAAAACATCAGGCTTTTCGTCCCAGGTTCTGTGGCCAAAACCCGCACTCTTATCCCAATTTAAAGCACTACCTGACCACTTGCAGTACTTATCTGCTACGCTAACTGCTTCACTAATGCTCTCTCTGTCCTTGGGGGAAAAAAACAGCGATATCATCTTGGACCTCAGTCGTCATTAACTGAAAACCACGTATTCTGTCATTACTATGTTCTAACAAAAGGGCTCTAAATACATGACAAATAAGAATGGAGAAATTGGACATCCCTAACGAGCACTCCTAGCAATTGCGAAGTTTTCTGTGATTTCCTTGTTGATAACAAGGCTAGCAAAACAGTTTCTATACGACATTTTTACGCCTTCTAATATAACACGTCCAACATTTACATGTTCCAATATTGCAATAAGTACTACATGTACGTACAACATCGTCAAAAGCCTTTTCAAGGTCTAGTTGCAACATCGCAACTTGGCTGTCCCATGCATCGCAGCACTCAAGAATGCTCCTCACAATGTGGATGTTGGGACCGATTGTTCGGCCCTTAAACCAACATGTTTGGTGTGGTCCTACTATTGACTTCATCACACTTGGTAGCCTCTTGACAAGCACCTTCATAAAAACCTTATAGTCTAGACTATAACGTTTTTTACTAACACAGCTGTGTTGTGAGGCTTATGGGGCGATAAGCGCTCACTGATAAGAGCTTTACCGAGTCTACACACTTGGGAATAAGCACGGCATGTGACGTTCGAAAGGACGGCGGCATTTTCTTTACTTTATAATGCCTCTGCAACGAGGAGACAAAGTACCTCCGAGAGATCATGCTTTGAATGTTTTGTAAAAGGCTGCAACTAGTCCATCTGGACCAGGCATTTTTCCTTCAGTCAAGTCGTCGATGGCCTTTTCTATTTCTCCTACTGAAATTGACTCCTCCGGGCGTTCGGTAGTTTCTTTTGTCTAATGTAGGCATTATTGCCAGGAACTCGCGCTCTCCAGCGCTTCTCCACTCTTACCGCTGCAGGCCAGCAATCCTTTATAATAATCGACAAACGCTTGGTTCTTTGTTTGTTCGTGGTGATCACTTCCCCATATTTTGTGCGTTTTATTTCATTACGCGAGGCATAGCGCTTTTCTTCGCACAGTGAGCGTTTCGTCGGTGTTTCGCACATACAAAGGCACTCTGCGCGTGCGCGTATAAATGGTCCTCTGTATTTTTCAGTGTCCGTTCTCTCGAGCTGGTTTGTTACTTCTCTTATCTCTTTAGCTAAAGTGCCTGGTCGCGTGCTTTCAAGTGACAACAAGAGTTCAAGCTGGCCCTATAGTTCCTATTCCTTAATTTTTTCCTTGTAGCACACCGTGCAAGATCTTTCTAATGCAGCAATTTTAACTAACTTCTTCCTTGAACTCTTCCTATGCAACGACCAATCGCCCAGACTGGGTCAAGTGCACTTTATCGATGAACATTTTAACCTTGTCCACAGAGACTTCATCGCTAAGTAATTTGTTGTTCAGTTTACACAACTTCCACGAAAATATCGTTTTTTTTTCTTCTTCACAGCTAGCGTCAACATTACGGCGCTGTGGTCACTGACGGCTACCGGTTTGTGCTTGTAACTGTACATAACGGCACAAGTGCTTCTGATACGTATGCTCTGTCTAATCGGGAATGGCAATCGCGCTGGAAATGTGTGTGCCTAAAACCACTTCCATTTAGCAGTCCATTTCCTACATCTTCCAACCCCCGATCTTGCATAAGCTCTGACCACAGCAAAGAACTTTGATCACCAGTGGTTAGCCTTTTGCTCCTATCTTCGCTGAAGCACACGCCGTTAAAATCTACCAGAATTATCACATTTCTCTCACATTTTGAATATTCATCGACATGTGCAAAAAAGGATAACCGCTTAGTTGCACTGTTCGGTGCATATGCACAAATAATGCGCCATTTCACATCAAACCCCACAAAATCACACAAAACAAGATGGCCATCATCGCTAGTATATGAACACATTCTTCAACTAACCCTAAGAAATTACGCAAGAAAAGGGCGCACAGCCTCCCCCCCCCCCCCCTGGGGGTACGGACAGAGTGTCAAATACAAACATTACAACGAAACCGAAAAGGTTCGACCATGCAGTCTGCTTGTCCTTCGGCTTTCGACCTTTGTTTCCTGTACCGCTACGATTTCGAGGTCATTTTCGAGAAAGAGGCGACTAACCTGATACTGCTTTCGTCTAGACCATAGACCAGGTACATTTAAAGTATCGCACGAAACTCTGTTTTAGGTTGCGAAGGCCCTGTGAAAGTTGGTCCGGACTGTATGGTTCTCACTTCGTCAGGTGACAACCCTGGCTTCCGCGATTGAAGTTATGGGTAGACACGAACAAGACGTGCCCCAATCCACACGCTTCACATAATGATGAAGCCATCTTTGCCACATTTTTGGCCACCTACTGATTCAGGTCCCTCCTTGAAAGCTCGGTGGCTTGGGCGGTGGACGCGTGCCCACCACGACGTTCGGCTTCAACACAGAGCCGAGTTGCCTGAATTCAGGCGTTTTGGCTTCCGGCCCACTTCCAGTCGTCTTTTGTACTCCTGCGTCCTCGTTGATACTCTCCTCGAGCGGCCGTGGCGCCCATCACTTCAGGCTGGTCAGTCAACGTGGCAGTATACTTTGGTCCTCCTCGTTGCCCTTTTTGTCCCAAGGTACGTTGCCAAGGCCTCTGTCTACTGACTAATACGACGCGTTTGCTCACCATGAGCTGCTTCGCATCCCTCGTCCTTGGGGCCTTTAGAAAGGGGCGTGACCGGACCCCGATTCTTGCTGCCGGAGACTTCTGCATCAACTTCGTCCATTGCATATTCCGCGACACGATCACCAGCCACATGCCCAGCCACACTGGCGAATGTCTGGGCACACTCGCTGTCTTCGGGCCCATAGCGTTTCCACTGGCCGCCGCGGGGTGCGCGACAGTCCCGCCGTATATGGGCCGTCCGTCGGCACCGTATACACAAAGTGGCACCCGTACTGGCACAACCAAAAGCGTTGTAATGCCAACCCCTCGGAGCTGGTGCGGCAAGTCATCGATAGTCACGCCATTTTTCAGTTGCAGGTTGACTGTCCGGAACGAGGTTCCTTTGTCGGCAATTCCGTGTACGCGCCATCGTTTTTTGGTTACTTCAATCAATTTCCTATAGTTTACTAGCGTGGTGCGCACATGTTTGTCTGGTACATTATGTAGTAGCCAATAAAGCTTTAGTCGCACATCCTGTTTGTCCGGATCGATGACGCGGCAGCGCTTTTCCTTCATAGTTTACGTCACCAGGCGCTAACATGTTCTTCGTGGACTGCGCCTATACTGAAAGTCACAGCCCAGATGTGATTCATTTAAAATGCGCCCAAGGCAATTACCTCAGACAGCATACCCAGGCGGACTAAATCATCGCGTATATCTGCAGCACGATAACGCCTTGTCTTGATATCTCCATGTAGAAAAACCGTATTCTGACTCATGAGCACGACTTCGTAATCCTGGGAAATGTCACACTTCACCTCGTGGAGTGTGACAAAACCTAAAAAAAAATAGAATTCGTGAAGGCCCTGATCATTTATAGTTAGAAATTGGGCCGACAGTGGGATTCGAACCACTGACCTTCCGGTTACGGAACGAACACTTTACCTCTCAGCCACTGCCAGATGGCGATGGTTAACTTGCAATGTTAGGCTGACCTTCGTGTTTTAGATCTTTCAAACTGATAACTGCGTGTTACCTTCAACAAAACTCGAAAAACTCATGACGATAGTTATAGCGCGAGAACAAAACGACGACACAGGGACAAGAAGGACACGAAAGTCACGTCCAATGTGTCCTTCTTGTCTCTGTGTCGTCGTTTTGTTCTCGCGGTATAACTATCGTCATGCCATACCAACTAGCCCAAGCTGCCACACTTCGAAAAACTCACCTGAAATGGCTCATGTTCATGTGGTGGCCACTGAATTCGGGTCAGTTTTTCGAGTTTCATTGAAGGTCATCCGTGATTATTAGTTCGGAAAATCTAAAAGACGAAGATCGGCCTAGAATTGTAGGCTGATTATCGGCTGAAAGGTAAAGTTATTGTGAAAGTGTTCATTTCATATGACCGGGAGGTCAGTGGTTAAAATCCCGTTGTCGGCCCCATTTCGATTTATAAATCGTTAGGGTCTTCCCAAATTCTATCTTTCGAGGTTTTGTCACACTCCACCTCGTGGCAATTTGGCATGGGAACCCCGGACCTCCAGGTCCCATTCCGCCTAGTTATAGGGCCCACCTAGTTACACTCCACAAGTCGCGCTGTCTTCCTCGTTTGCTTAAATCGGTCGGGAAGCACTCCACCTTGTGAAGTGCCCCCCCCCTTCCCCCCCACCCCCGGGCTATCTCTCCCTGATTAGCTTCCAGTGCTTTCGTCGTGACGAAAGAAGAGAGAATAGAAGCGCAGCATGCCACAAATATCTTTGTAACTTCTCTCGAACTGGGCGGTTTCTAAATACCTTTGTGGCAGTGAATTCATGAGACAATAAGCTTATTTAGTGAATCAATTCTATGGCTACTTAAAGAAGTGTTGCAGGGTCCCTTCAAGTATCGCCGGGCACAATACTGTGTTGGTGTATAGGCATAAGAGCCAGCCAGGCATGTACCCGGCCCCGGCGGCGGAAATCGGAGCCTGTTTGCTTTGTACATCGCTGTGATGTCACGAAATCAGGTGACCGGATTTGGTTCTGCATCGTCAGGAGATGGAGGGCAAGGAAGTTTTCGGGAATTAGGCGCGCGAGCCGATGCATGGGCAGCCTCGTTTCCACCTATATATAGACCTGCGTGAGCTGGGGTCCAGATGACTAAACGTGTATTTGGTTGGTCCAGATAATAATAACCTTTCAGGAATCGAGCAGCACGGATGGTGATGAGATCTTTCGTAATATTTATTTTGCAAGCGCTTTGTGAATCGGTGATAATGATCTAAGATGCGAGGTCCACTGCGGCGAGAGCTATCACGATGTTTCTCCGCGTGAGTGATGTCCGGGGAGGTGTGCACAAATACGCGAGCACGTAGAAAATGCAGCGAACTGCGCAGTTAATATGTCAGAAGTGTATAGACTATGAGACACAAGAAAAAGCTGTTTATTCCGATTGCTCTGGCCGGCCTATTCCGAAACGCAAGCGCTATGCTGTTCGACTGATCACCAGTCACAAATTGCTGATAAACTCAAAGTTTGGTCTCAGAGTGGTCTCTAAACTATGGTGCCGACTGTACTGGCCAGTTATGTTAACAGTGCGAAACAGTGCATTCGTGAACCTTGTTCTTGTTTTAGGAAGTTGCTCGGCCTCGGCGAAACCGTGGTCCCATGGCCGGACGAGGTTAAGTACGACAAGCAGACGCGCCTTGTTATCCAGAGATTCAAGACCCAGCTCGTAGTGTACAACGACACCAAGCCCATCTACTCGTCACGAAAAGTTGACCGTGAACATCTGTATGGCGATTTCGAGGTCAACCGTGCTTTTTCTGTGGACGGGCTCTGGATTGTAAGTATGCCGAACTCGCCGACCACTCCGTGTCACTGACAAATAAACAAGAAAGAAAGGCCTGCTTGTGTAACGCACCGGGGCTAAACTCAGACACGATAGATAAAGATTCGCGTGGGAAAAAACTTGGGACTTCTGCTAGATACTATTATATAAAGCTGACCATTCTTGACATACAGCAAACGGTAGTCTCAAGTTCAGCATTGAGTGTCCCATGTGCATTTAGGCTAATTCCATATTGCGTCTGTTGATTGATCAAATATCTGACCAATATAATTACTTGGTTAGTTGATTTGTGTTTTAGCTAATAGACAAAAATGATAAGAAACACAGGCATGCGCAGGGTTGCATATGGCAAGGTAGGGAAGAGGCAAAGCTTCACGGCAGCTTGCTACCGACTCCCCCACCCCCCCACACCTGTTGTCGTTCGAGCCTAAAAGATTTCAAAATGGATGACAAAAAAATGCATATGAGGCGATGACATGCTCCTCACAATGGCAAGACTATGGTCTCGGGCATTCCTGAAGTACGGCGGGGAAGTGAACTCTTCTTGAAAAGCAATATTGGGAGCCTTTGGCCATCATTACCATCAAAAACCTGCATAAACAATGGCCTCACAGTTCTGACTGAGTAAAAACTATGGGGCCGCCCCCCCCCTCCCCCAACATTGTGTGCATCAGCACATTTAAGTTAACACCACACTTCCCTTCTCCATTCTCAAGCTGCTGTGTTCATGCCATAAGAGGTCACCAACCCTGAATTTATCCAGGTGTCCTAGTCTAACTCAGCTGAATATTGTTTAATAAAACCTCTAAGAATGTTGAAGCTGCATGATATTAAAGGTGGTCGCGTTTATGAACATTCAGTACTTTTTCATCATCAAGTAAAAGCTACTTAAGAAATTATGTTTAGTTATCCCACTTTTTATTTATCACCTAAATTGGTAAAATGCCAAGCTTAAGTCGTACGCCGCCTCAAATAACCTCGAAAAAAAGCATTTTTTTTATGCTGAAATCCACCTGTTTGTTTTCTTCAAAAAAAAAAAAAGGCCTGTGAAACACAGCAAATATAAATGGGATGCAAGCGCTTCGAGTATTCCCAAACAGGGGTGTACATCTTTTATGATCATCCCGGAAACTAAAAATATAAATACATGCGCTCCAAATTTTCCTTGCCCCATTCTTTGCGCTATGAACTAAGAAGCACAAGCATAAAATTCATGACATGGTAAACTAAACACATCACTTCAAAATTATAGAAACTCGAAAGCACGCCTCTAGTCAATCACGATAAAATTAAATTAATGCCTAATATTGTTTCAGCATATAATCCATATTACAACGAGATATACTTTTTTGAGTCAGTTGTATTGTTGCTAATGCCACATCTCTCTTTCAGGAACGGCTGAAGCTTCCTTGAGACACTCTTACAGGTTGACGGTGGCCATAGAAACAGGAGTCACTTTTTGTTTTTGCTTTTTCACTTCTTTTTTCTCTTCCTTTCTCACTGACTTGGTTGTGGGAAATGCCTGGTACCTTCCTCTCATCTCTCTGAATTTTTTTTTCTTTTTTTGGTGTTCAGCAAATAAATGGAGCTTTCTCCAACTTGACCAGTTTAATGAGAGGCAATATTACACAGTGGAAGACTACCAACCTATCTTTTGCCATGGGTTTGACAAAATAAAAGCATACCTTTTTTGCACCCCGATAAGCTCGGTGCAAATGAGGGTCCCTGAAAAATTTGCACCAATAGCTGTGCAAGAAAATCTTTCCAGAGTTTTGTGGTGTTGTTTTGTTGGTTAGGTGTGCCACACCAGCAGTCAATGAGTCAAACTTTAGAAATTCACAGCAGAAAGCAACGCACAGACTATAGGATGCTTTAGCATAGGGCCAGCCAGCTGGTGCATTTGAATGTGCAATGCACCCATGAATAAGAGTGTTCAAGCATTCCACTCCTCTCAGGAGACAGCAGTTACAATTGCGAATGAAATTACCAGTGGAGCAAGCCTCATGCAAAGTATTGCCAGGTGCATGAAAATTGTCATCATGCATGTAACTAGCTAGCAAAAAGCATCCATTCCTAATGAGTGCAAAAGTTCTGCACTGACCCTAAAAATTTACTTGAATTTCTTTTTTAAAAACTGAGTTTGAAAAGTCGCGAAGATGAATTGTTGCTTGAGTCAATGTTTTGACAAGTGGTTGTGCCTTCTTACATCCTGTGTTTCAAGAATTTCTCACCTCTTCAATATTCTATTTTACTTTGAACTGCAGCCTTACCTGGACATAAAAATTTTTTCAAGAAACCCAGCAGTTTATTGAATTTACAGTGCCTTGTGAGTTCACTACGGCACCAAGTCCTCTGTCAAATAAAAGTTCACTGCTGCTTACATTAACAATGAAACACAGCTCATTCAACTTAATAAGTGATACAGCAAGTCAGAGAGATAGTTTGTGGCTCACAATTCAAAGAGAAGTAGACTGCATTTCAGACCTGGTACATGTGAAGGTTGCGAACAGCACAGTGTGTGGAGTGACAGTAAGAAAAAAGCTATTCGTGTTGATTTTTACAAGCCGCAGATGGTAGACACACTAAAAAAAAATCAGCGAGATGATGCAGAGGAACCATACAATTTCAAGGACCCCCCATTTACACATCTGCAACTCTAGTGCTTGGAACACTCATGTCAAACTTTCTAAAATCTTCCAACTTCAATGGCTGCTTCATGATTTGCTGCGCATTATGAAACTGCAACTTCAAGGCATTAACCTTCTCACGATAAAACATAAGCTTAGTTCGCGGGACTGTTATCTTGTGTTCCAAAGCGTACACAATTTCTTTAGTCCTTTCACTAGAATGTAAATTGTTGAGAAGATGCTGGTTTAAATAGTCCAAGGGGTTTTTTAAGCTCCCCCTCTCAGTTCCGATGGTTGTAGTTGCAATGGATGGTGCAGAACGGTGCAACACCGACTTTGGTTGTGAGTAACTGTTTGAGTCATCCATGCGTGTCTCAAGTTCTGTAACAGTGTTGCTTGAAGTGCAGGGTAAAGATGTAAGGCATTCGGGTATTTTCATTGTACTAGGTGCGTCACTGGTCTCCTGATTGCAGACAGATAAGACCGAGATATTGCTGGAGGTACATTTCATGGTAGATGACATGGCATTGCAGGAACTATACGATGCAGACACCCGACTTTCAACAGCTGTTGACACACTATGCTCTATGACAGAAGACTCTTGAGGAACATTACTGACTGTTGAATTGGCCTCAGAGTCATTTGCGTTATTCGCACAGATGCCTGTGTCGCTGCTTGGAGCACACAATTCAAAAACTTTGTCTTTCACTAGCTTTAGTTGACATCCGAATAAGGCAGTTTTGTCCAAAGGGATATTATTAACAGTTGCCACATCTGTTGCAGGAAATGAAGTGATTCTGCTTTGAGCAGGTGCTGAAGAGGACTTTTCCATAACTGCTGTAGAAGTCCTGTGCACCACATCCCTGCCCTCACGGGTGACTCTAAAAGCTGCAAGCTTGCTTGTTCTGTCTACCATAGGAGACGATGCGACATTTGTCGAGGTGCACGACTTATGCGGCATGCTTTCAACAGCTGTAGGTGGGTTGAGCACAGTGTTGTTATCTTCAGAAGCCTCACAGTCAATGTGTTCCAGAGGCTCTAATTTGATTTTGCTCGGACTGCACAACATAAATCCTTGTTTCTCACCAGCTCCAGACACGCTAGGCTCTGTGTCAATGTTCAGAGCAGGGATGCCAATTATTGCAAGCTCACCAGAACAGCCTTTTGCAGAGCACTGTGATGTGATATTTGAGGTGCTAAACAATGCTTTTTCAGCCTCCATCATTGTACGTCGCACTATGACAGTTTGCTCTTTGAGGTTACTAATCATGGTCAGCGGTCCAGCGGCACATTCATCAGCAGCCAACATGGTTCTTCCTGGAACACCGATTCCGGACGCATGTCCTTCTGATTCACAATGCTCTAAATGAAAATCGGGAGTGGGCATACCAACTGTCAGCAGCTCACCCGAGCTGCACACATCGTTCGCAGGGGTCACACCAGTCCTGCACAATTCAGGCGTGTCATTTTCTGTCACTGACACGCGTGCAATACCAGTTGTACGAGCAGGATCAGTTGCGAGAATTCGTGAGGGATATAACACGACGCTGTTTCCGGTCGTAGAAGTGTGTCCTTCATGACTCCATGACATGCCCTGCTTTTCACCTATGTCCACAGTAGGAATGCCTATAATTTCCGTTTCGCCGGTGCCTTCTGTCACATGGCCCAACATGGCGTTATTTGATGTATGAGAATCGGTTTGCTTATCACCAACCTTTGTTACCACTGTGTACACTACACCAGTCTCGTTGCTAGTGACAATCGTTATTCCAGGCTCACGGCCAGACTCGAGGCCAGGTTTCAGAAGCGACGTCTGTGATGTGTCGGGTCGCACCGGTTTGCAAAGCAGTAACAATGTCACAGGTTTAGAGCTATCGAGAGGTGCCATGCCTTGTTTTGAGTTCCCGGCGTTGAAGAGCCCGAAGTTCGGCATAATTCCAGAGCTTGGTGGAACCACCGAGTTCAGCAGGACGCCGGCATTCGGTTGTAACTTGGGGGCCAAAGGTCGAAGTCGTCTCTCTTGAGAGTTAATAGCAGGCTTCCGTCTAGCTGGTGGCGGTTTCTGTTGTCTAATTTGCTTCTCTCGAGCTTTAATATCAGGCTTCTGTATCTTTGGTGGTGGCTCATCCCTGTACCTTTCCGACGAACATGCCACTTGCACACTGGAAGAAACTACTCGGCCGCCTTCGCGTTTCTGGGCTTTGAGCGGCCGAACAGCACCGTTATTCCGCACAACCCTCGCATCAGTAAGCGCGGCATCCAGCGCTGTGGTCTTCCTATCATTCACAGCCATAACGAAGTCTAGGGTTTCGATAAGTCTATACTTTACACGCACATCAGCACACAAAACGACCAGCGCTCAGTAAACTCGTAGAGTCATTTTGACTTGGTTCACTGCACAATCACGAAGATGGGTGTTTCCCCAGAAGTTGCCTATAGTACATTTTGCAGTGCTCCAGACTGTCTAGGTAGCTTAACGCATCCCCTGTATAGCGTACACAAACACGAACCTACTCTGAACGCAGCCATGTTTTTTTTTTTTTTTTTGGCTCAGACTGTTGGTTTGGCTGCAGTTGGCTTTGTTTGCAATTCAGCAACGCTATTACAATACACATTTAATATTTTTTAACACCTATACGACGAAAAATTATTGAAAAATACAAACATATAAACATGACTCATGTATGTATTGGCAGTGACTGTAATATTGTACCTGTAAAACAGATGGTAGGATGCGATTGTGCGGTCTTTCTAAAAGTTGTTTTCAGACTACTGGAAACATGGTTAAATAACAAAGGTTTTTTAGGAATGAATCAATGCAGAAAGTATCGGGCAAATTCACTTATAATCGGCCAATCCCCTCATTTGGGTACGAGCCATTTGCAGAGGAAAACAACAACAACAGCATGGAGGAAGGACAGGGTCAATGAGGGTGGCGACTTGGGCTTGTTGGTATGGTTGCATGATGGAACCGTGTTGTGGACGCATCTCTAACGACACGCTTGTTGACTGTTACGTTATGGTGTACTCGTAGTTACGAGGACCCAGTGGTTGACAGAACACTTATGCGCCTTTATGACTCTCGTTGGACGTCTCGTTTCATCAACAAGCCCAGCGTCAGTGCAGAGACAACGTAACGTGTTCATGGAGAGTGGCGTCTCTACGATGCGAAGTGATGAAAGTGAGGGGCCCACCAAAGGTTCGGGCTCGCAGCTGCCGTCTCACGAATCCGGAGCATTTGCTAAAGATAATGCGGCGAAATCGGGGATCAGTTCGGCCGAGAATGTCGTACGCCCAAAGGAGGTGGGCCCGTCCGGCTCACTTGCTTCCACCGCAAAAACTGTTCGGGAGTCCGAGACAAGTAGCACTTCGACTCCAGTGGTCGGGCCGGCTCTGCTGCCCGAACAAGTGTGCAAGGAGTTATCCTATATCTGCGTCATTCGGGCTCAAAGAGTAACCTCGATGAATTGTGCCATCGTTGCGAAAGGGGAGCACACCTACGCGAAATGCAACGACGAGCTTTTCAAGTTGACCGCGGACGCTATCGAGCGTAAGACTCTCGTTGCCTATAGGAAAGCCGAGATATACCGCAAAGACACGCAACGCATGAGGGCCGAGATCAAGCGCAAACGAAGGCTTCTGGCTCAGTTGAACGAAATGCGGCGTAGTGTGAGCTTACCCCGTGTCGACGCAGGAATTTCCAAAAAAGGGGGATCGAAATGAAAGCTGCTTTCTCAGTAGTGTTGCACGCACGCACACACACACATACATTATTTCACGATGTCATGCTGTGTAAACAAAACAACCTACCTTTATTCGCATTCCGGCGAGACTGCTCAACTGTATTTAAGAAAAAAAATTGAAAAATTCTTGGTTTGTTTATTAAATCATTTATGTTGGCTGAGAAGTCTCGTCTTGTTAAGAATATCTTCATAGCAATTGTGAATATGGCACGGAAAATTGTATGTTTGTACACTCATAGCAAGGCAGTAAACCAAGACGTTTGATTTCAACTTACTTGCTCGGAAAATGCCAACGAATTCAACCAGTGGGAGATGTAAATAATGGGGAACTCCGGTTTATTCAGACCATATCCTGTTTTTTTTTAAGGTGTACTTGAACATAGAGCAAATATTTATTTGGTCCCCATCAGATAGCCTAGGATAAAGGCCATGCATTCACACAGTGCAATGCTATTCTGTTGTACTGCAAAAGATGGAATGCGTGCACTCAATTCTTGTTTCCATAGTCCATATCCGCATGCTCCCTCTAATTAGATGTGCAAGGGAGTTTAATAGCGACGCCAGGTAGTAGGCAGACAGCCAATACGGACAGAAATGTTCGAACACGCCCAGCGTCCACAGCTCGTGCACACCGCTCGCGCTTTGCACTAAGAGATGGACACCACTGGTCATCGCCTTGCGAATTAACCACTACAGATGTAATATTAGGGGAGAAGCATTTTCAGGCTCGTCCGTCCGCATCCGTGTTTGTCATGACGAGAATCGTGGATGTGAAACGCAAAAAATGGTTTAACGATAGACCAATATCATTCATAATTGTGACAAAACGATATAAAACACCCAAAAGAACGAGCCTTAGACCTGGCTTTGTCATCGACGCTTACTGTCCGCTGCCATGGTGGTTAAAAAACCAATGCTATAGTCGAAACATATCTGTGTATGCGAACATATGGGTGTACGCTTGGGTAACATATGTAGACAGAAAAAAAGTATAATACACTAATAACAATAGTAATTGTGATAGAATTACGGGCCTTTGAACCTTCCTTCTTCCACTCGTCATCACTGACTTTCTGGAAATGCGTATTTTTCCAATGTACTCTTTCATGTTATAAGCCATGGTCATTGAAGTGTGACAGACATTCCTAGGTTTTATTCAGTAGCCAATTACAGAGCATTCAGTATTTAGAAGCAGCACACTATATTAATGCTCTGAGAATCGCTAAAATGTCGAAACTTTCATTTGAACTAATCACAGGCCTGTGATCATGCCTTTATGCCTATTTGGAGTGCTTCAGTTCATTGACAGATACGGTAACTTATACAGAGTGGATAGGATATAAGACAAACTATGATGTTCCTTTAAAGGGCCAGTCAAGAGGCTTCTACTTTTTTTTTTTATCCCACAAAGAAGCTAAGCAATTCGTAGAGTAGACTGTGGTGTTCACGTTTTCCGAATATTAGAGCGCTGCGCAGAGCCTCCATTTCGAAAAACAATTTATGCACTCCTTCCCTACACCCAATCAATCCTCTTCTCACGCACAGTGACGCAAAATTGCCAATTGGGGACTTTACATAACACGCAGCTAGTCAAGTGGTATAAACCAGTCACGATGATGCGCAACGCCTTCCCCTCCCTGTGAGAGACATGAGTGGCGAGGCCGTGTCAAAATCTGAAACCAGGTGAAACCAATGTTATAACCCATGTAACTTCCTTAATATGGCACATATTCACAAAATGTTTGTGGCAGCATGTTCAAAAATATTTTTAACACTTTTCGGACCTCGGGGTTGTTCACTGGCCCTTTAGACATCATCCACACCCTGTCTTAAGGGATGGTAGTGAGCAGCTCACTCACAATTAAGGTGACAGAGGACATGCTTATACCATGTGATGAATTCTTGGAGCAGCCCCAGGAAGCCTTTTTTTTTTTTTTTCATGCTACAGCTGACGGGATGTACTTTGGGGCACTATTTCTTGTCAGAGACATGCTAAAGCAGAATCATGAGTTGGGCTGGAATATTTTACAGTGCACCGAAGTAGATATGGACAGAAAAGGGGCACAGGGCTGAACTCTCAACTGGAATTTATTTGAAAAAAGAAAGGACCCATATAGAAGACAATGAGTCATCAAAATTGTGTGCATGGGCAAATGTGTTGCAGTACAACTCGCTTCATGTCTTGTCTAACAGGAAGTTATATTCTACATCTCGAAGAGTGATAGATGGATGACTTATGCACTTGTTATTGGAATTAATGAAAAAAGCTTTGGCTATCTTACGCGTGCGCTGATCCACATGTCTATATTTGATGGAAGTTTTCTGCAAGTAGGGCACACATCTGCCTGATTTACAATGCGCTGCCAAATGAGACGTAATTGCAGCACCTGATAGTGTCAGCTCATGCTCTCGTAAGCACACGTTAATGCACCGGCCTGTTTGGCCTACATATTCGCAGTCGCAAGATAGTGGAAAGCCATAAACTATGCCAGTAGCACAAGGTGCATATTTGTGCACATGATTGGCGACACGTTTTTTCCATTCCCCTGGCTGCTGACACAACACTCTATCCACCAAGGCACACACATTGCCCACTTTATTGTGTGCTGAGAACAATACGTTTACACCATAACGAGCACCAATGTTTTCAAAACCATGAGTGGTTCTGTGTGTGTATGGAATAACTGCGTGCCTTTTTTTCTTGCTAACCTCTTGGGCACTAGAGTCACGGCGATAAAACTTCATGATATTTGATATAAGTTTTTCCGATACGCAGCAAATCACGTCACTCGCAAAGCCAGAATTTTCAAGGCGGGCAATCCGTGTATCAAAAGCTTGCGACATAAGGTGTTCGCATGACATCTGAAGAGTGGCATGCAGCACAGTTGACGCAATGCCTCTCTTTAAGGTTTTTGAATGGCCAAGATTAAAATTCAGGATCGCCTTAATGGACCTAGGTTGGCATTGCCAACAAATGTGATCCTTGACGAAAGCCAGTCTTAAGTCGAGAAACTGTAGCTCATCGTTTTTTGGCAGCTTCAAAGTGAAATGCAGACCCATCCCATGTTCCTTAAAAACCTTCATAATATCATTAACAACCAGTACAGAGCAAATGTCAGTGTCCAGTACAGCTAAGAAGTCATCGACATATCGAACAACGTGTTTCGCTAACCCATTCAAATGCTTTTGCAGCTGCCTGTCTACAAAACCAAGAAAGATATCACTAACTACAGGTGCTACACATGATCCCATGGAGATGCCAGATTTCTGGACAAAATTATTGCCCTACCAAGACACAATGATTGAATTCTGGTACGCCTGCACGAGCTCTGAGAATGACTCTAGGAACGACTGTTTCAGGGTCAGTGTGGTATTTCCGTTGAGTCGTTCCTAGAGCTCGTGGCACAAATTTATATAGGACAACACGTGCCTAATTTGTTTATACGGCTCGTAGAACTTTGTCTCAACACTCCCAACAAAGGGCTGCCTAAAGCTTACGATAGCTATGGCATAGGAGTGCAAAAAAAAATATATTGGACACTGTAAAAAAGGTACGCAAACGCTAATATGAAAAATAAGAAGGAGCACGAACACTATAAATTGACTTGGCCATCCAGCATAACTACCAATTTTGATAGAATTAAGAATTTATATGATGAAGTGAAAAGCAGATTTTAAAAATGGCATTCAAAGTGAAAAAATGGTAAAAATAGTACATAACTAATTAAACTGGCAGAAACCAAATACTCAATACAAGAGAAAAGCTACCACCAAAGTCCAACTAAGAAGGTTTGAAAAGCAGATGATGAAGCTTAAAAAAAAAAAAGACTACACACTGCAACCAAGTACAACACAAACCAAAACAGATGCTTGTGACAAGCTGTATGGTCGCGGATGAGGCCCAAGATAACTAATCTGTTTGCTAAAGACTGCTACTGATGGCATGTTCACAAACCTTGACCCTGTTTCTGCCACTTTTTCACTCACTCGTCAAATCTGCTTTTCATTGCACCATGTAAACTTTAAAACTTAATCAAAACTGATAGTTATGCTGGTCAGCTGAGTCATTTGATAGCGTTTGTGCCTTTCTTTAATTTTTCAGTTTTCACCTGCCTATATATGCTCTGCTTTTTCAGCCGAAAAAACCAGTAGATAGGCTGCACCATTTTCTGTATGTTCTCTGTTCTGTTTTTTTTACACTGTTATGTGGCAATGTTCGTGAACCAACTAGCCATCCTCAAAAACCTTGTGATCGTTTGTACAACACATTAATGAATACTCAAGAGCATCTTATGCTACTGTAATTGCACTAAATAAGTACATCTTCTCGATGACGTAGTCAGCAGAAGCACGCTGAACACAGGAGCCAATTCAGTACAATGTGAAACACTGCGCTGTTTTCAAGCTACAGATTTTCTGTTTCGTCTTATATTCCCCACGGTAAATTGACTTAAGTGGCTAATGTGCTGCGACATCATGCGCTGAAGTCTGGGTTTAACTGTTTGACATGGCAGCTGGATTTCATTGGGGGTGAAAGAAACAATATTTCTGTATTTAGGTACGTTTAAAAGCCCCAGGTGGTCAAAATTACACCAGAGCTCTTCATTATGGCATGGCAATATTTTATGAGGAAACATTACTTCCAGTCAATTCAAACAGAGCATTTTTTCATGTCTCTTGCCTGTTAGTATAGAGGCGATGGTCATTAAGTGATTTACTACCGATGGTAGTATCCCCTACTGAGTGATTATGATTAATTATGGCCAAGGCCTTTGTAATGGGTGGGAAGCTATGAACCACTCACTCGTTACACAATTTACAGTATGTGGCACCTGGAATGATTTCACTCATCTGGATAGAATATTACATCTGTTGCAAAAATACTTTGCTTTGGTCGATACAGTTCACCTTCGCAGGGTATGTAAAGAGCACTATTGATGGGGATTAAACAAACACATCAGTAGCATATGTGTTTTGTCTTCGTTTAGCAGTACGCTATGTTGGGCCAGTTGGTTCATAGTTACTTGAAAGACGTGGCAAGAGCGATGCCACTGCAAGACTACAAAATTTACAATCGCATCTGTTAGTGCGACTCCTCGCTTGACACAACAGCTGTACGTATAGATTTTTCACAATATTTCAAGCCACAGCGAGGCTCTGCGATAGATTACCACGCATGTCTCGGTTCGATTCCCACACAGCCCTGTATTTTTTTCTCAGTTGTTCACAATAGTGGAAATAGACAACACCATCAGACATCTACGATACCAAAATGCACTATTGTTACGAGCATGTAATAGCTCACACTGTACATATCCATGCTAGCTTATGCCGTTACCACTACATGCTACAGCTGCCAGAAGAAAACATTGTGGGGCTCGTGTTGTGAGAGACAGCTGTCGCTGCTACACTAGCAAGCTATTCTGGAACTGTCCATCTAAATAACACATCCACTTCGACCTGACGTCATTACTGCATATTCAGTTCCCGCAATTTTTCGGTACTTGTACCTAACACTGCACTGCGTTTATTACCATCGACAAGACAAGCACCAACTGTCATAATTATGGGCATGGAAAGAAAATACACAGCATAAGGTTCGACATCCAATGTCTTGACAGAGGTGCTAGTTTTATAAATGTTTAACTTTCGATTTATTAGAAGCTTGGCTAATCATACAGAAAAGTAGAAGATATGAAAGGCTTGCTTAATCCATTTGGCTTTCATGAATGAACAGTGTATCACTTTGGCCCACTTCAGAGTGATCTGAAGTACCATGGTCTGATGCACCAGCTGCTTCATCAGTAGGGTTGTGTTCAGTCCCAGACTGCTGTTTCTCAAGCACGTCCAGGGCAAAACGGGACAAATGAATTTCAGTAACCTTCTTACCATTGCGTTCGTAAGTTTTTTCGGTGAACAGAAAGTCATTTAGCTTGCTCAAGCTTCGTTTGACGGTCTTATGCGTTCTCCTTGCCTTGAAAACACTACACCTCGCTAGTTGCAACTCAGATCTTCGTTTCTGCAAGAGGCGCTGCTCTTCAGATGGCTGGCCACCGGCATCCTGCGGAGCAACGGTGGTGTCCACGTCGTCATTATTAGGCACGTTCTTCTTCTCAGTATTGTTCTCACGTGCCTTGGTCGGTGCAATGATAAACTTTGAACTTGAAGGTAGGGTCGCAGTAAATGGCGTCTTCAAAGAGCGCCCCAGGTAAGCTGCGCCCGGCGGTCGAGGCTTGTTCGAAACAGATGCACTAGTTTGAGCAGTGGCGGCTGCGAGATTAAGCTTGGTGGCCATCGCACTGCCGGCTTGTTCCTCTGGCTTCCCAGCGGTGAAGCGATTTTTCTCGACGTCTTCGGAACGCGGCGCACCATTTAAGCGAGCCTCCAACGCAGAAGTGCTCATGTTGTTCACCCACAGCTGTCTCAGTCGTTCATCCGACCAGAACCTGCAGTGGACGCCTTTCTGTTAATCGAAAGCCACTAAATGCTCACACGCACCAGAACACAAACACCGCTTCGACAAAGAACACTCATTCGCTGCACAGGTGAAACACTGCACATGCAATTGAAGGCAGGCACTGCTGGTGCTTAGGGAGTGACAATGATCTAGATTTTTTATTAAAAACTCTTACTTAGTATTTTCCAGCAAACTGTACGATAATTGAAGGCGTGGTGAAAGATTTTACGCCGTCAAACGAGCCGTGTGCTAGGAAAATATGAAGGCTATTGATATTTCGCCAACGCAAGAGCACACTTACTCCACAACGCATATCAGGTCGAGGAGATACTATCATGTCCTGAACAAGCCAGAAAATAACAAGATAGGTTCACGGCTTCGCAACGAAGGAGCCACATTAGCGAAGCTAGCTATTAAATTCATTCTCATTATTCGCGCTGTACTGGCGTTATTCACATTTCACTGTTTTCGTTTGCCATGCCATCCACCGTTTCACGTTAGAGTGGCTGACTACAGATAGACGTTCGAAAGATATGCTTGACTTGGATACGACAATATTCCGTTTGGATTCACTGATGGCCATGGCGATGGCGTTTTGCTGCGGCGCGTCAACTTTCGTTGTTTTTCCGGAAATGACAGCTATACATGTAGTGAATTAAAACAAATTATATATATATATATATATATATATATATATATATATATATATATATATATATATATATATATATATATATATATATATATATATATATATATATATATATATATATATATATATATATATATATATATATATATATATATATTAGTTAAATGTAAGCGTGTTGATTATTTCAGCACCTGGTATTAATTATGATCTTTGCGCGCCCGAACCTACATCAATGTGTTCTACTAGAACACTGTACCAATCACTCTATAGGTCCGTTCGATTCACCTGCACCGGTCGGAACCGGTTCACGGCTGTGCACGTGAAGTTCAGAAATTGTGCAGCGCGAGTTCAGCGGTGCAGGCACAGCACCACACCCGAAACAAATGACGATGTGCCGACAAGGTGTTGGCCTAATTTCTTTTCGGTTAATTTATACCGTTCAGCAAACACTGATCTATGGCGAAACGCACATGCGGACAGTTTATGAGGCGCAAACATCTTGGCAAAACACACCGCATTTGTAGAGGAGGAGAAAAACTTTATTTAACAGAGGAGTTTATTCAACAGAGGCGCCTAAGCCACCTACGTCTATGTGCTGCGTCGTCTGCTCAGCTGCACGCGCGCCTGCACCAAGCCGGCACCGTCAGCGAAGCAGGTGCAGGAAAATTGTGAACCAGTGCTGCACCTTTTCTGCACCTTTTGAAACGATTGGCAGGGTGCAGCGGTCGTTAATACTGCACCGCTGAATCGAATGGCAAGGTGCAGCACCTCGTGAACTGGTTCACGTGGTGCAGGTGAATCGAACGGACCTTATAACTGCACCCGAACTTCCACCAGTAACGAAGCGTCTCTCTGCCTCTCTGATGCAAGCTGTTTTCTTTTGACAGGTTTGAATTTTCGCACTGCCCGAACGATTGTGCGTTGTACTCACTAGCCACCTCAAAGCAGGCAGTTTTAGTGGAGACATAAAAAAAATCATGGAATCTCGAATTGAATGGAAGAGAAGAATGTGGCTTTTTTTGTTCAAGTAGTTCACTAACAAAAAATTTCTCACTTCAAGTACTTTCTACGACGAACACGAAAACAACATGTTAGTGCCGCTTCAAGCGCACCTCGACCTCAAAGCTCCAACGCGCGCCGCGCGGGGGGTTGTCTCGCCTTCTCCAAAACTAGTCAAGTCCCATTTCACGATTATTTTCGCGCAGAGTAACATGCGTGTTGAGTCCACCTTTGGCTCAATTTTGCGACTCTTGTCGATATTCCCGGTGTGTGGCCTCGTTCCCAGAGCAGCAGTGCTTCTCAACAAGATCACCTGAAAGCCACGATGCGGTGTTTAGAACAAGTCTTAAACGATTACCAAATGAACGAGCCCAAGGCCTAAAGGCAAGAGGAAGATGCGAATGCATGATTGTGAATAAGAATAACTGAGCCTTACTGTCGGGTCCAATGCGCGCGAACAAGTTTGAGTACTTGAAAACAAAGTCGGCTATCGTGCAGAAGCAAAACTATGATGAACATTTTTCAGTTGCTTCGATACAAAAATATCATTTTCAAGTAATGGAAAAAAATAAAACGAAGAGGTGCATTATCATTTTTCACGAGTCAACGTTCAAAGAAAACTTACATAATTCATTACTGTAGAGAACGTGTCATAACTTGAGAATAAAGCCGACGCGTGATGCCGGTACGTTTTTTTTTTTACCAAAAAAATTGCCATTAAAATTATCGAGAAATATGGACCCAATAGGGACAGATATTGTTGCTACATTCAGTATTTTTTTCTCGCACATTTCCACGATGCAGAAAATTGCACTGCAATCGCAAATGATTTCTCCGCGAATTGAGAGGACCATTTCTCGAGAATATGACAACAGATGCAGTTTCCAGCAAAGCTGTACGACTGAAATGTTGGATGTCTGCAATTCTACATTGGTGATGTCATAATCACAATTTATGGTGAAATATCTTACTTAACACACGTAGTGTTGATTATGGCGGAAAACTCGATGTCATGTATGCTGGTGGGTGAAGTGTTGCTAAAAAAAACTATAGCTGTCGTTTTATTGAGCTTTACTCAGAGACTGATGGATATATGCATACAAAGGTAGCGCGAGAACTAAATGAAGTAACCAGGACATATCCTTAACATCGTAAATAGTAGCGGAATTTTTGCATAATAAATAAACGAACAAACAATCATTGCTAATACCACAGTTACAACGGTGCCTATATATAGTTCTTATTGCTCTTTGTCCGTTGAGCCATTAATGAGCATGTTTCATAGTTGAAACTTAAGTGCATAAAAAATGTTTGGACGGACTCTATCCGCGATTCCATGGCCGCTGTTAACCACCGCAGCCGATGCCCGTAACCACTATCACGCGAAACAGTCAGAAAGAAAGAAAAAAAAAATACTTGGACCATCTCCCGCAAAAGTGAACCATGCGTAGAGGTGAAGCCGTGAGCGCTAACGCTTACACTGGCGGCGACGTTAACGCCAAACGCAGAGGGCGAGCAGAGAGTACCACTGGGCATTATTTATTCCCCTACGACGTCAAACACACGGAAAACGCATTCTGTATGTACCACAGGACAACACGAACGGCTCAGCAAGCAGTTACAACTTGCCCAGCTGCAAGCCTTTTTGAATGACCGCTTGCAGAAAAAAAGAAGATCCTGGGGCCTTGGCCGACGGTTTCGCATACGCGCAAAGCTACGAAAGCCCTGTTGTACTTCCTAAGGACCACCAGACTTCACGAGCGCTTGGGAAAGAACAGTGTGAGACCGTGCTGTGTGGTCTCGAGCTGACTATTCATCCTTCTCTTTCTTACTTAAAAGAAAAGAAATTGAGTACGCATGACGCGCCAGTCGTCAAATGGCAGCTGCGCTACACCAACTACGAACCAAGTATACTCGCTGGTTTTACATATATATTGTCTGCTGCATGCACTGCGCGGGCGACTGTCACGACCGATGAGTGAAAAGAACACCCGCAGTTAATGTTGAGCCAATCTTGTTGTTCTTCAATTTAGAACGAGCGCACAACTGGTCCGCGCATCTGTGCAATTAATCTAGTTCTGCCACGTTCCCTTCGCTCTATACAAGCTGCACTCGGAAGCGTCCCAGAAATAGCGCTCAGTGTCGCTACTGTTTGCGTTCGACTCTTCACAGTTGCGAAACGGTGATGAATGTGCTACGCTTGGCCATCTCTGCGGAACCTTTATAATGGTGTGTGTGCGAAGGAGCTACAAAACACCATTTTAGGAATGCTTCCATGTCCTCGGGGCTCTTCTGATTCTCTGGTTAGGACAAATCTTGTCGAATGGTAACGATAAGACTGGCATACGCTAGACTCAGTGCGCGATACTCAGCAATTCATGCCCGCGTTTTCTTGTTTGAACTAGTGCGTATAAGTAACGAGCTACGAAGTATAAACCAAAAAGCCGGTGGTTAGTGTGAATGGATATTTAGAAACACTACCAGCAGGACAGAAAAAAGAAAAGGAAGAACGCCAGTATGTTTATAAGCAGAATAACGTTACGGATGGTAGATTGTTGCTATTGTTGAACAAACACTGAACATGCGCATGTCAAACTCATGGGACTGGTCGTGTAGCGGGTGAGTTTATTTAATGTGTTTTGTATGGTATCATTCGTAATTGAAATATTTATTTAAAGCATGATTCACTGGTAATGAAACATTCAAAGCAGGCATAATTTAGATATACATTCTTTTACGGTGACTGATTAATTCCTGAATGGCGATCCCAGTGGCTGCATCTCAGAGTAGTAGACCTAAAGGAAATAATAACCACTTCTGATAGTGATGATGATGAGCTTGTATGGATGGCACACACCCACAAAGGGGGATAGGCCAAGTGCCATGTGACAGGATGCTTGAAGTAACGATCTGTAAAACTGAAACAAAAGCTGCATAATTTTCCTCTATCACGTCAACACTTGGACTAATTCTTTTTCCACATCGACAACAACGTTCTGTGTCTTCCAGATTCAGAAAAGCCGTTCGCGTATTCACTCACGCAGCAACAGATTCGGCAAGAGGCTTCAGGCATGGGTCAACATGTAATAGAGAGGTCTGCCAGTTTTGTTAGTATACCCGCGCATCAGGAAGCCCATTCAGAAGATTATTTTCTCCTCACACCGAAGGAGTCGTGCAAGATCGCTGGTCATGTCTGAGCGATCGCGCCTGGTGGGGAAGTTCGGCCATCAACATCGTCACGAAGATGATAGCACGAGCTGTGGCTCGCGATCTCCTGGAATCGACGGTGTTCCACGCGACTGCGAACAAGCGCAAGCAGCAGCTTTGTCCCTTCGCCGCCATCTTCAAATAGTCCTCTTTCACGCACTGCGTCAACCTAGGATGGTGAGTGTTTTAAATCCGTGGAGATGATCTTCGTTTAGAAGAATCTGTAATCTGTTGATGGAACTGTTCTGCAAGGATGTGATACGAGCAACTTGTCTTGTGCCTTGTGCGACAACAGATGGCCCTTTGGAAGGACCCGAAGGCGGCATCTGCCACTGGGGACGGAAGTCGGTCGCCATCTTCGGCCGCCGAAGATTTGCTGAAGAAGCCACAGTCAGGGCAGGAGGAAAAGAGCCTTTCCAGCTACGCAAAGAAACAAAGCTCGCCGAGTCGATCGCGCCACCGCCGCCGCAAGTCCAAGGATAGGCAGCACGAGGAACTGTTGCTGCATGACGCCGGCGGCGCGGATGGTACATCGAAACTGGAGAGCACCGCCTTGCCGGTAAGTACACGCAAGCATTATGCAAGACATGCGTTTCACGATAATTCAGACGTAGACAAGTTGGCATATGGGTTCGTAATTATGGCAAGGCAGCCGTATAGACAACGAATATACAAGGAACCAGAAGCGCGTGCCTTGCATTCTCCTCCTCACTTGTGTATTCGTTGTCTCGCACAGCCTTATCAAATGGGACATTGTGAAGTTGTTGAAGAAGCTGTG
This sequence comes from Rhipicephalus microplus, assembly GCF_043290135.1. Lineage (NCBI taxonomy): Eukaryota > Metazoa > Arthropoda > Arachnida > Ixodida > Ixodidae > Rhipicephalus > Rhipicephalus microplus. The sequence goes on from NC_134701.1 coordinate 230,409,638, forward strand.
AAGGATCTCGTTGCATGTAAATGCGCCTAGATCTAATGTGGAGTGGTCATTTTTAATTGAGTATTGGTGGCCGGTTGCTTCTTATATAGTATTGGCTAGAATGAGATGTTGGGAGGCGGCGTTTTTAAGCCCGATTGAGAGCTCGGCGGCACTTGTTAGTGGCAGCGTGCGCAAGCAAACTAGTGAATAATCAGGTGTATTGTCTCCCGCCGTAGCGCTGAGTCATTGCTTGTTTATATTGTTTTCAACCTATCGTATATACACTACGCGGTGGTATATAGCTGCATACACCACAAGAAAAATTAAACCAAGATTGACAGATACATGCTCTTCCGAAAACTTTCGACACCTAACGTGGCGGTTTTTCACTGCATCCGGTATCTCCGTATTGCAAACGTTCTCCACTCCATCTGCTTTTGCACTGCCTCCGTGATCGCTCCCCCAATGGTCAAGTGACAACGCCTCGATAGTCATGACGTCGCGATGGCGTCGCTGACGTCGCAAATTTCGGTTCCCTGTGATATCAAGACATCATATGGTGACATAATCACGTGATGAAGATTCTCTACATCACCCGTGTTCACGTCGATGGTCAATTTCCGCGTTTGATGAGGCATCTATACGCTTTCGCCTAATGAAGTTTGTTTCAGTGTTTCCCTTCGATCGTCTTACCAAGATCTTCGAGAAACTGAATGTCCACTTTTTTTTGTTTTCTGTTGAGTCAACCTGTACGTAGACGTGCGAAACAGGTCATTGCATTGAGGTGTTCTTTTGCAAGCTATATTACTACCGCAGCCCTCCAAAAGCCCATCGCGAGTGACACCCTCGAACGAGAAGGCAGCGGCAACAGTGTCGGTGCCTCCCCCGGCGCCGGTGAACGTCGAGCCGCTGCAGGCGTGCGGCCGCTTGTTGGGCGGCATGCGGCGACCAGGCTGCGTGGTTGCGTTCTTCTGCTGCTGCGCTTTCCTCCAGGGCCTCATCACCAATGGCTGCGTCAACTCGAACCTGGCGACGCTCGAGAAGCGCTATCAGCTGCGCAGCGTGGAATCCGGACTCATCGGCAGCATCTACAGTGTCGCCTCGCTCATGGTGCGCGCTCTCAAGCACACGCGGACACACTGGCGCGTTTCACATCAGCCAGACGAGCTTAAACGCTGCTATAGCCTTTGTATGTAAACTGTTTTCCCGGCATCCGCTGAAGAGCAGAAGTAGTCAACTACATTTTCCACGAGTTTCAGATGGTTGTGGCCTGGGGGCGGCAACGTAATCGACTTTATGCAGGTTCCTGCGTATGTCTCAGGCTCGCGTGTACTACTTTAAATATAATACACTTGAAATGGCGCCAGAATTGGGCGTTCTAATTACTCCTCATCTCCCTTCTACTGGCTACGCGGGAAGTCCGGGTCTCAAGATGGCTTCACGCCAGGCCTATATGCAGAGGGTGGGTCTATATAGCCGCCACTTTTCTACCTTTATCGAAATTTCAATGCGGATGTAATAATGACCAAAACCAAGGTTATTTTTTTAAATAATTTCGACTTTCAGTAAGTGCCCCCCCCCCCCCCACCCGAAAGAATATCTTGGCTACAGGCCTACTCGCGTACTCCACGCTGACCATGATGGAACTAGCAGGAACACATTGTGGGAAGGGTGGGGAGCGAAACTTTTGCAGTGATATAATATCATATATTTTGAAGCAAATTCATTTACGCTATAATTTTGGTTCATTGGGCTTAGCCAGTCCGCATGTGATAAATGCAGGCCTGTGACGGCTAAGCCAAGAAAGTTTGAATGTGGCGGAGGATCGTGGCCTTCGCTCTCGTGATGTCATCGAGTGCACTGTAGACGCGCAGTTAATTTTTGTAGATATTCTTTCAGGCTGTTGAATATACCTGCTTAGTGCATACCTGCAGGTTTGCGAGTGCTGTCCTTCATTGATGTCGCAGATAGTGTATGCAGTGCTTGTAAGTAGTGACACGACGGCGATCTGCTAGAGTCGGCACAGTTGTTGGCTGCCGTGTTTCTCATTTCAACGACTCTTATCCGTAGGTGACGGCGTAGGAAGGAAGAAGCTAATTAAGCTATATAAGCCACACGTTGCAACTCCTAATTCATATTATCGGCAGCATGTCTTATTATAACAAGCGATTTTTATAGAATTTTGTGGTCAGCAGGACAACGTGTACAGTAAATCATTGTACTTCGCGCTTCCCTTTATCTCTTTCCCTTTTACCCTTACTACGGAGTGGAGTAGCAGGCCCGAGGCGCGCTCTCCATGCGACCTCTCCTCCTTTCTCTCCGTTAAATATATTGTCCTTGTGTCTGGTGCATCGTTGCACTGATCTGTCCCACGCTATAAGGCCACTTCTACCAGTCATCTAAAGCGGGGCACCAGTTCTGCGCCTTACCCGTACTCTGTCGAACTCTTCACGTCACATTTAATGCCTATAGGGTTTGGCTACGCATGCTTTTTTTTAGGATAATAGTGACTTAAGACACCAGACATTCATATAAAATAGCATTGCACTTCCGATCTGATCCCGGAAAGCCGAGGGAAAGTAGCCAGAGGTTGCGCGAACATGTCGTCACTTTCTTTTCGTTCTTGCATACACTGCAGAGCTTCTTTTCTTACTCTACAAGAGATAGGGAGGCTCTGTGGAGAAACCTGTCCTCCCCTCCTTCAGTGGAGAGCTCTGTGTCCTCCTAGGGGCAACAGCTTCGGGTCCTTTCGTTTGCCGTTACAGGTGCTCCTACCGGTTACGCACTTCGGCAAGGACAAGAACAAGCCGATGATGATGGCATTCGGCACGTGCATGATGGGCGTCGGGACGCTCACCATGGCATTGCCGTACTTCGTGGGGCCGCCGTACTCGTTCAGCCAGCCGAGGCCCGACACCTGCGAGCTGGCGGCGAGCAACACGGCCAACGATAGCGTCCCCGAGTGTGACCCCGGCGCGGGTGACCTGCGCGAGTACAAGTGGTTCTTTTGGATCGGCAATTTTATTAACGGCATCGGCACGGCACCCTACTTCACGCTGGGCATCGCCTACTTGGACGAGAACTTCCGACGATCAGTGTCCTCCAAGTACATCGGTAAGCGCCCAAAAGGGCCGTCGGTGTCCTTCGCAAGCTGTTGTGTTGCTTCAGTGATGGTATACGTCAGCGTATGCGAAGCCGAAATGTTAATTAACCACGTAAGACATGTAAGGTGCGCACTTGTCGTATTCGTCTGTTATTTACGTTCATTCAATATAGGGTTAATATCAATGTTATTATCAACAGCAGGAAGAAAATGGAAGACCTTTGAATAAGAGGTAACGCTGGTAATTACTATTTGGCTGCAGCAACACTCTCGGTTCATGTAAGGCTATCAAAGTGCTGTATACAGCATGATATACATCAGCCGTACACGCATGACCCTGTGTAACATATCATCATGAAAAATATTGAAGGACCATGATATCATCTAAGGGTATAATTTATACGGTTCGTTCAGCGTTGACTGCGAACATACCAGATAGTTTTATAAAGAAACTGTACGTTTAGTTGTTCAGCTCAAGTTTGCACCCTGGAGCTTCGGGTCCAGGGTCATGACCCATACCATAATTGCGGTCAAACATACAATGAAGTTGGCGTCTAGCACTCCTGTCATCACCACACTCATGCTGGGTGTGTGTGTTTTCTGCAGCCGCTTTTCAAGCGAGTGCCGTTGTGGGGCCGGCCACAGGATTCGTCGTCAACGGGCACTTCTTGAAGTACTACGTCGACCAAGGCGTCAATCCAACGCTGTAAGAAACTATCGAAAGCATCTGTATGTAGCTGCGAATGACTGTTACCAGGTTTCAATATTAGTGATCATATTCATTTGATAATGTTACTCTGCTACATATTAGAAGCAGGCATGTTTAACAGAAACTTAACACTTCAGATGCTTATATCCATGGTGCGTTGCTTTTTTGGCTGACAGGAACGGGGGCACGGACCTTAGTCAAGCTGCTATAGATGGCACATTTTTTCCCTTGTCCCCGTGTTTATTATTTCCTTGTAATGGATGCCACAATTGATTGATGACTCGCAGGCTTGGGCTGACGCGCGAGAGCACCGCGTGGGTTGGTGCCTGGTGGCTGAGCTTTCTCTACGCAGGGCTCTTGTGCTTCGCTCTCGCCTTGCCCGTTAGTTTCCTGCCGGCGGAGCTACCAGGTGAGCCGTAAAAGAAAATGTGAAATGAAATATTCGTCGGGGGTGTGTACCGGTACTCATAGGACGCAAGATAACTGGTGTTTGGAAATCGAGCTTTGAATCAAACGTGCGAGGACTCATTGCAAAGGCGGCTGAAGAGGTGTCATACTACGCCCAAGGGTTGCCTGTTGGTACAGTTTTTTTTATGCAATTGTACTCGCTCATCATTACCACTTCTAAACCGAACACGGTTGCCGTCGGGCAGATTTGAAGAGGCGCCAGAAGTAGAAGTACTCAAAACTAGCCATGCCTTTTAAGTTTAACGCCTAATTTGTTGCCAAATGGAGCCGAAGTGGTTATATGAATAGGATTTCTATTATTGATCAATGAATGCCGTTCCGAATCGGCAAATACATAAATCACTTTCTCTCCCTCTAGGTTTTCAGTTCATAGACAAGTTGCAAATAAGCGAACTAATTAGAAGTCCTGTGCACCTGCGTATATTGAATAGAAAGAGCTTCTGCCGAAGGCAAAATATACCTTTATAACATTTCATCGTACCAGACTAAAAATAAAACATTTCATTCTCACGGACTTTAATAATATTAAACTTTGAAGCATTTTTTCTAGAAAGCAGTAGAGAGAACTTCCGTTGTACTGACCATAAGGTCATTTCACCTTCAAGTATTAATGTTCGAGAGGAACAGTCGATCTTCGTTTTGTTACGGCTCCTTGTTTTCATCGCAAACGGAGCTGTAAGTATAATCAATTCGACACCAGCGGCGATTTTGAAATCAAACCCTCTGCACAGCACTCAAGCCACAATGAAAGATGCGAATGATGTGCCGTGTCTAGATAGCCGTTCATTAAACACACGAGTATGAGAAAGAAGCCCCTCGTACAGCATATTGCCATCGGTCAACACAGCTCTCTGAACAAGAAAGAATCATGTTCGTGTCAAGTCTAAGGACGAACGCGTACATTGAATTCACTGGCATATCCTTACATTATGCATAACATGTTGGGTAGTATACGCCTGCCGTCTCGTCTGTTCGAGTCGCCTCTGATTGAACTGACTTCTTCGCAGATCACGCTATCGTCATGGCAGAAAAGAAGCTTGACGACCAAGAGAAGCCCCTGGGCCAATCGCAAGGAAACCTGCAGGAAACAGTGCTGTCTTTGTTGAGCATAAAGCCGTTCGTCCTTGTTTGCTTTGCCGGTTCCGCGGAGCGTAAGTATACACGGCTCAGTAGAAGGTCTCGCTTTGATAGCAGAACAGCTTGGTGCGGGATATTTGGAACATACTGTAGTTAAAGGCAGCGTTGCGAAGAACACACACGAAAAAGAGAAAATAATCTAATTTATTGAAACGAAAAGACCAAAAAAGGGGGCTGGGGGAGAAATAGGTAACATACAAAGGAGAGAGCACTGAATGCAACACGCGAGAGTGCCTTTTGATGCGAAACTGAATTGGCGGATTTCAACAGTTACTATTTCAGTATTTTTTAGCAGTCAGTCAGGATTTCAGTAGTCCGGGCGCGATTTCAGCAGAAGTAAATTGACGAATTCCAGTTACATTGCGATGACGGGCTTATTGCCAACGCTCCTTAGTTAACGAAAAAAATCCTCCTGGTCCTGGGTTCGAATCTGATATCAACCGTGAAGCTTTCTTACTGAAAAGCCGGTATAGACTTCCTAGTATCTTGGTGCTAAAGATGAGTGAATAGAAATCTTTCCATTAATAACCCTTCCTTTATCTGGCGGCATTTGCCAGAGTCGATTTTTCATATATGCAGTGATTTTTTTTTTCGTCTTCAATGAAGATGTCAAGGTTGCAAAAATCTGTTCTTTATAATCGGGATGTTTTGTCGTTGAAATAGGATACACACGAAACGCGGGTTCACTTGTTTAACATATTTGATATGTGACGTCTCGTTGCATGAAAACGTTTACGAAGGAGCAATCAATTTGCATAATCACGTGGTTACGTTTTGCCATCTTTGCGAGTAATTTGTATAATGTTCATTCTAATATGCAGTGATGGTTGCAAGCGGCCTGTCTTCATTTCTGGTGAAGATGCTACAAGCGCAGTTTAGCATGACCGCGTCCACGGCTTCAATGATTATGGGTACGTAAACCGAGCGCTAACTACGGCTGTAGTAAAGCGTCACACGAGAGCTAAAACAACGTGCAACCCACGAGAGCAACCAACGTGCAATTACTCGAACCTATCCGATTTCTTCTGGTGGAACTCATACGTGCCTGCACTGCTGCATGCAGTGGCTGCCGCTTTGTTTTGATATATTCGCGCTGAATTAACGCGAGCTTGATAACATTTTACAACATTATATACTATCCTGTTCAAGGCCAGCGTTAAGGAGAACAATGCACGTAGACTCTGTAACATGTTTACCATATACGGATGTCGACAGAGAGAGAGAGAGAAAGAGGGGGGGGGGGTAGTCGAGTAATTTGGCGCTTTCTCCTAGCACACACTTTATACCTGAGCAACGTTTTATTTGTTGCTGCTGTATTGAGAGCTACTGAGTTATGAAAAGTGAATGCACTGAATCCAATAACACGCACTTTATGCCGGTGCCCACCACGGCTCCGCTGACGTATTTCCGTCATGATTGTAGCGTTGTAACATATATACTAACAGATTGCAAAGCAAAAAAAAAAAAAAAGAAGGAAAAGTTCCGCAGCTGAGAGTCCAACTATAGCGACCTCGCGCATCTCAGCGCGCGACGCTAACCACCACGGCACATAACGAACCGTTTCTAACTATTTAAGGGCAAGCCTGACGATAGTTATAGCGTGAGAACAGAACGACGACAAAGAGACAAAAAGGACCCGAAGGGCGCTTTGTCTCTTGTCTCTTTGTCTTTTGTCTCTTTGTCTTTTTGTCGTCGTTCTGTTCTCGCGCTATAACTATCGTAATGTCATACCAACTAGCCCAAGCTGCCACACTTCTAAGGGCAAGCCATTTATATACACCATGCACTGTTTGATAGTCCTCTGAGCTCCGTAACTTAAGCGCGTTTTTGTCGTCAGTAGCGAGATGGCGCGACGAGCCTGCGTTGAACGTGCTCTACAGGCCGTCGCCTCTCGCGTTTCAGTAATAAGCGCCGCCTCCAAGGAGTGCACTGGTCTATCCTGCAAAGGTCATTTCATCATCATCATCATCATCATCATCATCATCATCACCATCATCATTGATTTCGTGCATCTTTTTTTCTGTTTGAGCAGCGGGCTTAAAGTGTCGAGCTGTGACTGTTGCCTGTCTGCGCACGTTTTGTGTAGGCTCATTTCTTGCGTGCTTTCTGCTTGAAGTGTGTGCCACAAGTCAACCATGCAGCTTTCTGTATGCGATATCAAATTAGAGCTTGCTTCAAGAGTGTGAATCGTTATGCTTCGATCCTAGAAATTATGACGAAGCGGATGCAAATTTCTTCCGTAACTAAAACAACTTGTAGATATTTCACAGAATGCCTTAAAATTGAAGGTGGCCCAGCAGAAAACATTTTTTTTAAAACATCGCTTTCGGTACATTAAAACAGAAGATGGTACATTATGGTACTGACGGGAAAAGGGTAAAAGAGATGACTGCAAGGCACGTCTCCTGATCACATCTGTCTTGCTTTATCGTCTCTCGCGCACTGAGCTGCGTCTTCGCGCAATTTTTTTTTTCGCCAATGACGAAACTGCACGTGTTTTGCAGCCTTGCCAGTTGTCCCACCAAGAAATCACTGTAGATTCCACAAGTAAAGCATGTATTGAAAGCTAGTACCGATACTTCACATGATCCGTCATTGAGCCAAATGAACTAAATTTCAGGAGCCGTGTGGAGAGAAATAGAACTTCATTTTCAGGAGCCATGGATGATTACAGAGCAAAGGGGTTAACTGTGATGGACAATCGTACAAATTGCATTCATTCTTTGCTTCTTACTACGATTTCATTATCAGTAAAATTTCCTTTTTCAATAATGCCAACGCACTCCTCGAATGCGTCCATGTCTCGTGCGCAGGCTCCGTGACCATACCGACGGCCATGGTGGGAGTCATGTTAGGAGGCATGGTAATTTCTCGCTTCCAGCTGGGCGCCGCGGGCATCGTGCGCCTTTGCGTGCTCGTGCTCCTCGTGCCCATTGTTCTGGTCTCGGTGCTGCTATTCCATTGCGACAACATTCCCTACCGGAACCTCCAATACGAAGTCGGAGTGTAAGCGCAGACTATCTCATTATATATATGCTGACATTTTATTGCGATAGCAGTTATGTGGAAACAAACGCCATGTGCAGTTTTTCCGTTGCCCTGAGGTTTCGTATAAAGTGCACATCACCTACGCAGGTTATGTACTCGGATATAAGTTAGTCTGAAGAAGCCCCGCCCAGGTTGCTGAACTGCAGCAGCCGAATGTCTTTGCGACTAAAAAAAAAATCCTGCTTATGTACTGAATGTACTTAACAATCTTCTCTAAAGGTGGTGTCACTGCGTCATCCGGCTCATGACGTCAGTCAGGAGTGCGCGCCCATTGGTGCAGGCTTGTTCGCATCCACATTTGAGAAGGCAATGCCGCGGACTTCTAAAGTAGTGCCGCACTATAAAAGTGGGTATGCGGACAGGGGGGGGGGGGGGGGGGGGCTCGTCCAGGAACCGCGCGCTTTGCGCGGCCGGGTGCGACCACCCGCACCCTATCTTGACTGGGATTAGCTTGCGGCTCATACATTTGTACGTGTGTGTACTCGCTATACTCGGTTCACTTGACAGACCACACGTAGGCTGCTTTGTGGGCTCCAGCGGCCACATTTTCCTTTCGCCAGAGTTCTGTGGGGTTACGCCACTTTGAATGCTAAATGAGTTAACTTTTAGTCTTACTTCATATAACACATTTGACTGCGTTGTTTAGGGGGTTCAAGCTATGAACGATGTTCAGCTTTTTTGATCCCCACAGTGCAGGTGTGGCGAGCGTGAACGTCTCTCTGAGGGAGTCGTGCAACAGCCGCTGCAGCTGCACCACGACACGCTTCAATCCCATCTGCGGTCGCGACGGCTACACCTACTACTCGCCGTGCTTTGCCGGTTGCCTGCGCGAGTACGCCACAGCGAACAGCAGGGTGGGTGGTGGCGTTGTTTCATATATATATATATATATATATATATATATATATATATATATATATATATATATATATATATATATATATATATATATATATATATATATATATATATATATATATATATATATATATATATATATATATATATATATATATAACGAATTCACATACGACTCGAAACTGGCCGAGTTATGTAAGAAAATTTGCTAGGAACTTATGCTACATCTACAGGACAGTGTATACATCTGCATTGACCTCATTACAACCAATAATTAGTTATATCCAATTTTTTTACTTAGGTTGGCGTTACAAGGTACTGCATTCATCAATATTGCGTTAGGCTGGGATGGGGTGCCCTCATCATAACCTTGACAAAGGCACAAGTGCCGTTGTCATACGTCCTTAATCCTGTTTGACATATACATCTCCTGGATACCTGTTTTCAAGTATTCTACCACATCACCTATGCTGACAACTGTTCGTAACCTTATGCCACCATGTCCCAAGTCAACCTCTGTCGATTCGAAATTTTTATGGCAACCTTTAGTTAGGATGTCAGCCAAATGACAGTCTGTCACAATGCCTGAAATGCTCGTGAGAGCGATGTAATGCGAGGAGGCTGGTGCTGGCACCAAAAACCAGGCATAGAAAAAAAAAAGATGTGGGAAAACACAGCCTACGGTTTATAATTGGGTAGTCTCTCAGTTTTAATTTCCAAGTTGAGCATACTAAATGCTCGGTTCTCAATTTATATAAACAATACGTGGACAAACACCTCTGAAAGCATTATGCTTTTGCGGCTGCAAGAACCTTGTGAATAAGAAGTTCATTGCAATTATAATAGGTAGAAGAATTCAGCTGCAATGCTATACTCTTGATGTAGTTGAAAACTCCATGGTGTTTAAAATGCATAATATGCATGAGTGTGTGGCACTCGTGCTTATTTAAATGCAATATTTGAATGCATGAAATGCAAAATGGTGATTCTCTGACGGCTGGTACGCTTTTACGAAGAGCGCGAGTTGGAATTTCCGCTGTGAGGTATTTTAGAAAAATGATCAATTGAAAACTTCGCAATAACGCGATACAGTTTACATAATCGAAAATGTATACGCTAACCATTGACTTCATGACGCTTGGGAAAGGTTACGGTGACCTTGTTTATTTAAATTCGGGAATAACCGCTCAAGTGAAAGCTTATTTCGAGAGGAAGTGTGCTTCATGAAAATACCATATTTGCACAACTACGGTGCAACCCCGATTTCCACGCGAGGGGTGACATGTCATTTCGAACAGGAAGAAAAAAACATGGAAATTTGATATATTGTGGCAACGTGAGCGAAAATATGGAATAAACTCGTGTTGCATTCAAGTAAATACGGTAACGAGCTTATACAGCTAAAGAATTTTGTCCACTGTACCACAAACGAACAAGTAATCGCAGAACAAGAGCATCGTGAAGTAGCAATGATATTACACGGCTCTCACCATGGACGAAAATTTTCTAACCGATCAAGGCTAGCCGATAACTTGCAATACCCAGAAATACAAAATATAGGATAGGAAAAAAATCAAAGCAACCTTAATGATCGAGTTAAAGGTCTGAGTGTGGTGCATGCATTGGCTATATATATCGGCAAACTTCTGATTGACTGTTAGCCATATCTTGTTTTGAAGGCTACAGCGTTAAAGAGCTCATTTTGAAGAAATTCTAGTGTCAGTGTCGGCGTCGGCGTTGTTGGACGGGAGCAAAAAATTATCTTGTCTGTGATGGAAAATTGAGGTAAATGCAAATAAAATAAATAATTTAAAAAAATCCGGGTCAGAGTGAGGATTGAAACCAGGTCGTTTGCATTGCAAGTAGCCGTTCCACCACCTCGACAGCCAAGCATCTGTTTGGAAATAGAACAGAATAGCTTCCTCTGCTTGGAATTGCACTGAAAATAACTTCCATGCTTTACAAACACATGCGTCCTGTATACAGGCATCACAATACATGTAATATCGCAGTGTGGCGCAAGCGTACATTGCTTTTGGGCGCCAGAACACGTGATTACTATAATGACATCGTGGTTTAAAGCCGGCTGCCTATTACAAAATTACACGTCACTGCGCGTACAAAATACACGTCACTGCGCGTATTCATTTAAAACTACGTGGTTCACAGCAAGTTCGGAGGTGTACTTCGCGCGAATAATTACTCATTATTAAAGCATGCTTACCATTACATAGAATGCAGCAGTGCGAAAGCTTCGCTCACACGAGTCACTTTCATCTATACTGATTACATTGTAGTAATATACAGTGTAAACTTCTCGAGTAAGGCCATGCATTAAACTAAGTGTTTCAAGTTTGAACTGGGGATAGGATATCGCTATCGAGTTCAGCTCCTGAAGACGAAATTCAAGGATCTCCCAGTATTTCTTTATCAATCGATGGATTAATCTGTGTCATAACCCGGAAGGCTTTGTACACATTAACTGGTATCACATGGCTTCCGGGACCGGCACAGCTTTGACCCCGCTATGATTGCTTGTGATGACATCCCCAAACCGTGCTTTTTCTAATCACGTGACTTTTTGCATGATTCGCGTTGACGCCGACGGTCACTTTTCTCGTTTGACGCGGCATTTAAGGCTTTCGACTTGATATTTCACCGCAACTACAACAATCAATTTCGCACAATTTCAGCGAACTGTTTATCCTTTAATTGCTGCTTACACTACCGTCTACTAATTATCTAACGTTATTCTATGACAAATGTTATTGTCCACTTTATGACATACAACCTTATGAATTAACTGGTCCAATTCTATTCCCTTCACATGTATACTTTATTTTTTATCACTTTTTCGGACAACTCGCATCGGTGACCCCAGGTGGTCAAAATTTCCGGAGCACTCCACTACGGCGTCTCTCATAATCATATAGTGATTTTGGGATGTTAAAAACCACATACATTTGGGATGTTAAACACCACATGTGAAACTCGCATCGGTGGTGTGGAAGGGGGCCAAGAGTGGTATGGAAGGTGTAGCAACGAGAGTTACAACTGCGTTCGCCCCCGCAGGCGTACTCGCAGTGCCTGTGCGTGAACCAGACGGCCTCGGCGCCTTCCCTGGCACGAGGGGGCGACGCAGCCAGTGGCCACGGGAGCAATGCAGGCCCGTTCGGCACAGTGCCGGGCACCACGGTCTCCATCGACGCTGTGCGGAACAAGTGTCCCAACCCGTGTGGCCTGGTCAACGTCTTCATACCCATCCTGGCCGCCATCGTGTTCGCCACTTTCTTCCTGAGCACGCCTGCCGTCGCGGCCATTCTCAGGTATAGCGCGTTTCGCCATCATCGTAAGATTCACGAAGCATTTGCATGTCAACCGAACCCTTTTTGTCGGCAATCAATATGGACACTGATGAAGCACATGGTTGCTGTTGTCATTGCTATTGGTTTATCACGATTATTGAATAGAGAGGACAGTCTGTATGCTGTGAGCTGAATACACGACACTTGTCAATTGTGTCAGCCGACTTCGTTAAGCGTATTTCTCGCGTCGTGTTTGGCTGACATATTCGCTTACGAAAATATTTGGCGCAACACTTTTTTTTTTGTAAATCCAGGCCCGTGTTTTCATGTAATGGTTGTTATATTGTGCCTGGATTTTTGGGTATTTAGTTTAGGCAGCGTGGCTGTTGGATGTTACTTCTGCCCCGGAAATATAATACGCAACCACACGTCTTTCTGGGGCAGTTGTCCTATCAATCTAGCTAAACTGTCATTAGTTTTATGTATTTTGACATGCAGCGCTGCCTATACGACCTAGATTGTTGGTAAGCTAGTGGACTTTAGCGTGAGAGTAAATAGGCCAGACTGCTCGAAGACTGTGAACACTGCACACACAATGCATAAATCCCTGATGTGAAAGGAGAACGCACAATTTCGCTTTCGAGGAAACTTAATCCAAATCAGATGCCTACCCTGTGACCAAGTGGCCCTGATATACTGGGAGAAACATCGCTCATACCATGTGTCCATGGGATATTGGGACCAATATCACTGTGACCATGTGCCCGTGGGATTCTAGGATCGATGTCCGTAGTACCATGCTTCCGTGGGAACCTGGTATCTTGGGATCAATATCCTCGAGAATATAGAGTTTCCTATAATTAACTAGAGGGGACTCAGTCGCTGCGATCATTCAGCGACCATGGGGATTACGGGTAGTACACACATTTACCCATTCTTCGTACTTGCGAGCGGCGAATCGTACTTTCAGCTTCGTTTATTGCTGTTTCGGTTTTGTTTTGAATGAAAGATTGAACCCTTTCGAACTTCGTGACCCGATTTGGAAAAGTAAGTAAAAAAAATAAGGTCGTGAAGCGCAGCCGCTGGACATTTGCTCATTTTTGTTTGGTGAGAAAACAGCTCCAAGCCACATGAACACACACGGAGCCAAAAGCAGGCCAGAAGTACGAAGATTGGACAAATGTGTGTACTACCCATAATTCCCATGCTCGCTGAACCGCCGTGCGTTGCAGATCCCATAGACAGTAGCGCCAGAGTTCTCTCTAGTGTATATTAAGAAACTCTATGTGTGAGACCACGTGTCCATGCATGGAATCCTGGGATAAATATCCCTGATGCCATAAGTCGTTGGTATTTCGGTACCAATACTCCCGGGACCGTATCTGCGAAGTCAGCTTCATATCGACAATATAACAAATGGGTGTTTTGTCTCTTCGGTTATTCAAAAGCTGTGAATACGAAACACGTGATCATTAGCTGTGGTCCTGCAGCATTGAAACGATTGCTCCGATGGCGTGTTTTCAACGCAGGTGCATTCCTGAGAAATACAAGTCCGTTGGCCTCGGAATTCAATGGATCATTGTGCGGGCGTTCGGTGAGGGAGAAGTATATATATCCGCACGATAGCAGCCGTCTAGATGGCAAAAATAGTGTACCAATAACGCTAGAACATCCAGATAAAACTTCTCTATTCCTATAGTAACTGCAATTTTTATACATAAATGCACGCCGCAGATGGCTGACCAAGGGGTGTTACATAGTCCTTGGATAGAAATCTCGCTGTCAGCTGAGTGACGGGTTTGATAGCGCCGAGGTGCTTAGTGAAGCTGTAATAAAAAGGCGTCGGCAAACAGAGTCTATACATGCCTCCGTGCTTTAATAGCGCGGCTACGACTTTGTGGAAGTCCGCTTTTCTTTGAAAAACGCTTTTTTTTGTTTGTTTGTACCACCGGTTTGTTTGTACCACCGGCAGTGTTCAAGAAAGAGAGGCTAAACCTAAGCACCCAAGCAATGCTACAATAATTCTCAATTATTGTCATGTCGTGGCGCAGATCATTCCTAATTTGTAACTGTTCCATTTTCCCCATGAGACAACGATGTTGAGCTAACTGCAAAATTAAAAATGAGGTGGAGTAAATTCGACAAGCATTCTTAAACCACGAATGGCAGTTTACAACTGTCCCTCAAGAGAAACGAATAAAATAGCGGAATTTTACCAGTAAATGGAGCAGAAAGCTGGATGCTTACGAACACAGTTAAAGTAAAATGAATAAAGTTGAGGACGACGCAGCGAGCCACCGAAGGGACATTGATTGGTGTAACCTCAAGAGACATAAAGAAAGCAAAAGGGGTCAGGGGGCAAACAGGTGTTATGGACATTGTAATTACAATCAAGGACAACAAATGGATAAGAGCCGCTTGTGTAGAACGTGGCCAAGATAACCGTTAGCCATTAAGAGTAACAGACCTGATTCCAAGAGAAGGCAAAAGCGCGAGGGTGGGGCAGAACGTTAGGTGGACAGATGAGTTTAAGAAGCTTGCGTCAATAACGTGGCTGCAACAATTTACCACAGGACCGGATCGACTGGTGAAACATGCGAGATGTTATTGCCCGGCAGTGGACGCAGCCAGGCTGACGATGATACTGCACCCATAGACCTACTCCACGTCTGAGTTAACAGTGGTAGGCGCCGTCGACATACTGAGGCGCTTGTAGCGACGTCTTGGTGCGTATTCTCCGGCCAACGCAAAGGTAGCCCCCGCCCTCTATATGATCACGTCACAACAGGCAGCACAGCATGTCGGGGAGCCTACCGCGTGTACGCGCTGTGCTCGGAGGCAGCGTTGGAGCTTCTGTGCCAGTTGTCACGTGATCATAGATGGTGGTAACGAGCTTTGGGACTGTGTGGAGCCTGCGCACGGGGACGTCACTACAAGCGCCTTAGTATGTCGACAGCGCCTACCACTGTTTACACAAACGTGGAATAGGTCTTTACTATGTCGCTGATTTTTTCTATTGTCTGTACAACCGTTTCAGGGTTAATACCCGCGGGCGCCGCATTCGGGCACACCATCGACGCAAGCTGCGTGCTGTGGGAGGAGCCGTGTGGTTCGTCGCAGGGCGCATGCGCCATCTACGACAACATGCTGCTCAACCGCAACGTCTACTTCCTCATCCTGGCGCTGAAGATGGCCTCGTTCCTCTGCTTCGGACTGGCGCTCTACTTCCTCCACGAGGCGCCGCCGCCGCCCGTGTCCGTAGCCGCCTTGCCCGACTGACTCTCGCGCGTGATCAGCGCGCCCGACGGGGCTTTAAGAACGTTGCGGCAACAAACAAATATTTTTATCTCGTTTATTAGTTCTTGAAACCTTGACGACACCCACCACTGTAATCTAGTGGTTATGATGATCAACTGATCACGTGAGTGAAGCCCGGACGTGGCAGCAGCGTTTTCGATGAAGCGTTATGGGTGATGGGGCGCTAAACCCGGTCAACCGTGAAAAAGTTGAGTATTTGGGAAGTATTGGGGAGTTGGTGACTGAAGTGTGCTGAAACTCGGTGATGACGCGAGGAAAGCTAGGGCAGGAGGGGAAGATTACAGTCGAGAGGCAGAAATACTGCCCAAATACGCAATTTATTTTTGGTGTGAAGTGTGGCGAGTAGCTTCGTACAATGTCGCGCGCGAAATTGTCTTCGAGAAGAACTCGGTTCTGCAAAAACAATTTCCACAGTTCTGCTTCTGGGCTTCTTTCTGGAGCTTGCTCCAGAAACACACCTAAGGAAAGACTGCCTAACTTCATCCCCTCTATCGATGGTAGTTTTTCCAATGAGCTAACGAGGAGAATGTAGTTTCTTGAAGAGAATACATCCCATTAATATTCGATAAAATCTATACGGATAGGAAAGAAAGCTGTTATGTTGAAAAAAAAAACTACAACTGTTTTAGGATCAGAGCCCGATGTCATCTTTTTTCGGGTGAACACACTAGCGCATAAGCAAGCCTGCCGAGCTAGCACATCAGCACGTCGCAGCGCGATCATGATCAACAACGCAATTCCAGATATTCACAGTGAAAATCAAGGCCACTTATTTTACCTTTCATGAACTCTCCATCAACATGTCGGCTTTCAAAAAACAAATTTTTTAAAAGCATTGAGATGGTGTAAAGCTTCTGGGAACATTGGAGCTGAAAGCCATGCGTTTGCAAGAACGAGAGACACGTCCAGTTTGGTCGTCCGTCACGTGTCCCTAGTTCTTGTGAATGTCTATTTTTGCACCTTGTTTTCAAAGGTATCTAAGTGCTTGAAAGGTGGTTTGGGTGCATGTATATATAGGGTGCGTGTATGTAGACGAAACGGTCGTTTCATCAACAGTGACGTTGTTACGGTATTATGAACCCCCCTCCTCGCGTAATTAAGATTCGTCGTGTGACGATTGCGCAATGGAAACGGGAGTATGGCTGGTAGCGTCAAGCTATCGATGCGTTTGCTTAACAAGGCGCTAACATATGAAGGCACACCTTACTACAGACGTGACTTGCATAAAAAAAAAAGTTTGCCATTGGCTTTACCTGACTAGAGATCTGACTTGCAGCAAAAAAGGTCAACTCGCATGACATATACTCGGCTCCATGAACTTGGCTTGAATTAGCATGATACATAAGAAGAAAACGCGTCACAGACGTAAAAAGAAAGGTAAGTGAGTTCCACCTCGTTGGCCAGTTTGGATGATTTCGCTCCCAGAAGAAGATGTAACGGTGCTTCACCTAAATTTAGGGGCGTCGGTCAGGTGTTTCATCGTCGTGTTCATATCAGCTCTTGCAGACAATGAACAAAAAGGCGTCGTAGAAGGCAATGTGAACTATTGTTTCTGTGCGGCATATCCACTCTACGTCAAGTTGTCATCTATAAACGTTATTGTTTTCAAACTTAGCTTCATTGTATTGTCGCGAGAGCAAGGTTTTGCGGAAAACCTTGTTCTTTTACGGCTTACAAACGGAGCAGTCAAGGTCGCCCCCGTTCGGGATTAGAAGGGGAAAGCTTACTCGGAAAAACGTCTAGCAAGAGGCAGGTCCGGCGCCACCGTCTGAGTTTAAGCCATTGTTGGCAGGCACGCGTGTCATTGAGAATGACATGGGGACGCGACCACTTAACCTGACCGAGACATAGTGGCGGCAGGTAAACGACCCTATTCTCCCCCGCTGTTATGATGTCGGGGCGCCTTGCTGTCGCATGTACACCTGCAGTAAGCGCACGGAGCCCAATGGTGTACCCATCGCTCTTAAGGACGCTTCTAGGAAGCAACAATTAACGAAAGAACTGACGGGGCTCGAGCGTGAGAACGGCCGCCGACTGAAGTCGGCCGAGGGAGGCAGCACGAGTAATGTTGGGCAGCACGGCCTGGCATGGGAGAGAGTGTCCCGTGCGGAGAACCTATCCCTTTGCGTGTTTCATTTGGTAAGGAGGTTTTTACAAATGTAGTGCCTTTTATGAAAGTGTTTCTGTGATTGGTTGTGATGATGTGAATCCCAACATGCGATTGGTTTTTGTGAAGACTGTTTGTTCGACCAAGGGTTAAAAAGAGGATGTTTGAATTTGAAAAGGGAGCGGAGTCGAGGTAAACAGCGGATCTCACCACCGGAGACCAGCGCCATGCAGGCCGAGGGGTATGCCACCATTTTCTATGTTTTTTTTGTGACCTAGTGCGTTTTGTAAATTGAAGTTGGGTTAGCCAAATAAACCCCCAATGAGTGCTCTCCGAAATCATCGTGTTGACTTCCCATCGATTGCCTCCGCGGAGTTTCACCCACACTTATTCGTCTCCCTGGTCGTCCGATGCGCCTAACTTTGAACAACCCCGACGTTTCGCAACAAAGTGGTGGAGGTGCTGGGTAACGATAGTCCCGCTCTGAAATTATGCCTCGAGTCAACAGCGAATACCAGGAACCTACCTCTGACTGTTCTACTATGACGGAACCCCATACCTTCTTCTCTGCTATGTCTACCCCCCAAGCTAAACTATTCGTCGGACCACCAGTCTTTAGAGGCGCGCCGGAGGAATCTATTTCCGAGTGGCTACTTTGCTACGAACATGTAGCGTCGCTTAATAATTGGGACCAAGCCACGAAGGTGAAATTTCTATATCTGGCTTTAGACGGAGATGCGAAAAAGTGGCACTATTCTCAAATTCTAACCGGTGCTCCTAATACATGGGAAGAATGGGCGACGCTACTAAAAACGTCCTTTACGAGTCGCCACTCAGTCGAGATCGCCTATTGCGGCTACAAAACCGCACTCAATTGCCGTCCGAAACCCCCGAGCAGTACTACTATGACGTCGTGCAGCTTTGTGCAAGAGTGAACCCGTCTATGACGGAAGATGATCGGTTGCGGCACCTTATACGCGGTTTACGTCCGGATGTTCTGGAGAAAATGATAATCGCAAACCCGGAGAGCTGCACTGCATTCCTCCAAATTTTGCAACGCATAAATCTGGCAGCTTTGATGAGCCGCGTGTCGGGGCTACAACCGATTGGCATCCAGTATTCCACCGGATCGCAGTCGTGGACGCAAAACATTGCGCATCCCGTAGGGTTCGCACCCACCGCAGCGACAGGGCACCCTCCTCCTACGTATGTCGCCACTTGCGCCGCGGTCGAATTGCGTTGCCCACGGGAGGCTGCTGACAGCGAAAGAGACCTAAAAGCGATTGCGGACTCGATCGCCGTTCTGTCTGACCGGCTAAAAAGCATCGAACACGAGGTGCGTCGCCCCCCAATGCCTTGGCCTCAGAGAACTTCCCGTGCCAACGACGGGCGTCCCCGATGCCAGATTTGCCGCCGCATAGGTCACATAGCACAACAGTGCTGGCAGCGGTTCCGAGATGGCAGGAACGATCAGGCGGAGCTCCAAGGCAATCAGAATGTACAGCCTAATCCTTCGGGAAACGAGAACGGCCGGGCCTAGGGAGCCAGCCCGGCCGCCCCATCGGCACATTGTCGGAAGGTCAGCTTCTCACAGTCCCCACAAGAGCCAACGGTACAGAAACAAAACTTGTAATTGACACCGGCTCGGCCGTAAATGTCATCTCAGAAGAATTAGCTAACAAAATATGTGCTTCATTTAAATCGAGAAAAGACATATTCATCCGAGGAATTGGCGGAGGCTTGCTCACCCCCAATAGTGAAGCTGAAATAAAACTTGAATTTGGCACCACCAAAGTTCACGAGACGTTTTTAGTGGTCAAGGATTGCCCGTACGAGCTACTCGGTGGTCTTCCTTTTTGTCGAGCAGCCCGGCTTCTCATTGATTTTTCCGAAAAAAAAAAGCTGCAGCTAAATGGTGAAATTTTCCGGCTACGTATGGGCTCAAGTGCCCCCGAACATAATGATGTACTTACAGTGCGGTGCCACGAGCGAATTCGCATTGAACCTCGCACAGAAGTCGATATTGAAGTAAAGGTCGCAAGAGACGGAATTCACCTCGTCGAACTGAACAGCACGCTCAGAAACGGACTTCAGGTTGCACGCACAATAACGGGGATCGTGCATGGGAGAGGCCTCATTCGCATAGCTAATCCTACCATGTCGCCAGTAAACCTGCTCAGCGGAACAAAGCTTGGATGGGCTTCATCTATTCATGACGCACAGCTGGCAATAACGGCCCCCGAGAACGATCAAGTGCCTCAAGAGTTTGACATAGAGACTGGGGATCACCTACAGCCATCTGAGCATTGAGAAATACCGCCATCTGTCGCTCATTGAGAAATACCGCCATCTATTTACGAGCAGTGACAACCCTATCCGGCAGACTCATGTCGCTGAACATGTGATCGACACAGGTGATTCTCGACCAATTCATCAGCACCCATATCGTCATTCCCCTTTTGAAAGACAACAGATTGAGCAACAAGTAGAAGAAATGCTGCGCGATGGGATAATTAGAGAGTCTCATAGTCCTTGGTCATCACCTGTCGTCCTCGTGAAGAAGCCAAATGGGACTTGGCGTTTCTGCGTCGATTTCCGCAGAGTCAATGAGGTCACTAAAAAAGATGTGCACCCACTGCCACGCATTGATGACATTCTCGACGTGCTACAGAGGTCAAAATACTTCACCACACTTGATCTAACATCAGGCTACTGGCAAGTGTGCATTAAGGAGGAAGATAAGCAAAAGACCGCATTTGCCTGTGGACCCGGCCTGTACGAATTCAATGTTGTCTCTTTCGGCCTGTGCAACGCCCCTGCCACATTCCAGGGAATGATTAACAAAGTCCTCAGTGGTCTTCTCTGGAGAGTTTGTTTGGCCTACTTGGACGACATCGTTATTTTTTTGAAGACTATGGCAACTCATTTGCAAGATTTGGAAAGTGTGTTTTCGGCTTTGGACGCGGCAAACTTGCGACTGAAGTCCGAGAAATGCAGCTTCGCCCGCCAGGAGATCAAATATCTTGGACACATTCTCACAGGTGAAAGCATCCGGCCGGACCCAGACAAAGTAGCAGCGATCGAAGAATTACCCAAGCCACGAAACAAGAAAGGTGTACAGAGCTTTCTCGGAATCTGTAACTACTATCGGCGATTCATCAAAGATTTCTCTCGCATTTCTCGACCTCTGACCAACTTAACCAAAAAGGATGTTCCTTTCGTCTGGGATGCGGCATGCGAAGTGGCCATGCAATCCCTCAAAGAAAAGCTGATCACAGCCCCAATTCTGCGTCAGTTTGAGCCGGGAAAGCCAATAGAGGTGCACACTGATTACGGCATTGGCGCCGTACTTGTACAGAAAATTGGAACTCAAGAGAGAGTCGTCGCCTATGCCAGCCGCCATCTTAACAAAGCTGAGCTGAACTACAGTACAACTGAGAAAGAATGCCTCGCCGTTGTGTACGCCTGCGGACAGTTTCGGCCATACGTCTTTGGTGCTAAGTTCATGGTCGTGACTGACCAAGCCAGCCTGGCTTGGCTAATGAAAGTAAGGAATCCGAACGGCCGTCTTATGCAATGGTCTCTGTTGCTTCAGGAATTCGACATAACGTTGCGACACCGCCCTGGCCTCAAGAATGGAAATGCCGACACGCTTTCCCGCCTTCCTCATGATCCCGCGCCTGTAAGCGAAGAAAACCCCTTACCGTTGCTGGTTCTGGATCAGGTGGATGTTGGAAAAAAGCAGAGGGCAGACCCATGGATGAAAGATATTATGCAGCACCTCGAGCACCCGGATGCGCCCGTTGTCAGGAAAACTAAAAGAACGGCACGGAGCTTTCGTTTGATCGACGGTGTACTGTATCGAAGGGCGAAAGGGTTTCAGGAGGATCGTGCGGCGCTCGTTGTCCCCAAGTGCTTGAGATCTGAGATATTAAGGTACTGCCATGACGCCACCACTGCAGGCCACTTAGGTGTCAAGCGCACATGGGAGAAAGTTCGTTGCCGATATTTCTGGCCGAAGATGTTCTCGTACGTAAGCAAGTACGTTCTCTCCTGCCCCGACTGCCAGACATGAAAGCAACCACTGGGGAGGCCGGTCGGTTTCCTCCAACCGATCCCACCTGCAGGTCGACCTTTTCAGCAGGTGGGCATGGACTTCATTGGGCCTTTCACTAAATCCAAAGCAGGGAACCGCTACATCGTCGTGATTACCGACTACCACACGAAATGGGTCGAGGCTGTCGCGTGTCCAGCGGCCACTGCCGCAGAAGCAGCAAGAGCCTTTCGTCGAACAAATCGTCCTACGTCATGGTGCCCCGGAGAAAGTAATAAGCGATCGTGGGCAGCACTTTGTCGCCAACTTGACCGAAGAAATATTCCGGCTCGTGGGTAGCGAGCATGCCACCACAACAGCATACCACCCACAGGCCAACGGCTTGTGCGAGCGTTTTAACCGCATGTTGGCTGACATGCTCAGCATGTACGTTTCCTCCCACCACCGCGACTGGGATGAATTCCTACCATACGTTCTTTTTGCATACAATTCTTCCACCCACGAGACGACTGGATTCACTCCCTTCTTTCTTCTTCACGGACATGAACCGACACTACCGGTGTATGTAGGGTCGGGCGCGCAACGCGGATTCGACTACACCCTGGATGCAATGAAAGTGGCCCGCAGGCTGCGGCAGGCTCGAAAAATAGTAAATGAACGGGAGAAGCGTCAGCAGGAGAAGAACAAGCGCAGCTACGATGCTAGGCAACGAAGTGTTTATCATCAGGGCGACTTGGTGTACTTGTGGACTCCCTCCCGGGTGAAAGGGAAGACGACGAAGTTTCTTCACAAATATCACGGACCTTTCCGTCTTGTGCGCCGGGTAGCCGAGAACAACTGGGAGGTGGTAGACCAAACTGGGAAAAAACGTGACGTTGTGAATGTGGCGCGTTTAAAGCCCTGCCACGTTCGATTGGGCTCCGATGCCGACGACGTGGACGATGAGTCTGATGATAATCATGAGGTGCGCGAACTTGGTGGTGATGTGCGCGAGGGCAGTGCCAGGAGAGATGACCACGGATTGCATCGAAGTGTTGTGCGCGAGTGCAGTGCAAGGAGAGATGACCACGGATTGCATCGAAGTGTTGTGCGCGAGTGCGGCTCCAATGGTGATGTGCGCGAGTGCGGTTCGCGAGTGGGTCAGGAACTCCGTTTGCAACATCATGTGCGCGGGACACAGACCAGTGTTCCAGTACAGCAGTGCGAAAGCTACGACACGGACACTGAACTTTACTCGGACTGGAAGACATTTTCAAGAAATAACAACGCACAACAGAATGTCAGTGCTTACGAAACGGACACTGAGTTGTATTGCAGTACCGACGAGTGAACCTATATATTTCTGTGCCCAATGATTTTGTTTTTTTTTCATCTGTTGTTTTTATGTAATTTTTTTAAAAGCATCTCACACACTTGTTGAATGCAAAACCTTTTTGTATAATTAGTCTATTTCTTGTCGTGTTTTGCAGGTAAAACGAGTGGGACACTCTTTTTCGTAGGGAGGAGGTGTCGCGAGAGCAAGGTTTCGCGGAAAACCTTGTTCTTTAACGGCTCACAAGCGGAGCAGTCAAGGCCGCCCCCGTTCGGGATTAGAAGGGGAAAGCTTACTCGGAAAAACGTCTAGCAAGAGGCAGGTCCGGCGCCACCGTCTGAGTTTAAGCCATTGTTGGCAGGCACGCGTGTCATTGAGAATGACATGGGGACGCGACCACTTAGCCTGACCGAGACATAGTGGCGGCAGATAAACGACCATATTCTCCCCCGCTGTTATGATGTCGGGGCGCCTCGCTGTCGCATGTACACCTGCAGTAAGCGCACGGAGCCCAATGGTGTACCCATCGCTCTTAAGGACGCTTCTAGGAAGCAACAATTAACGAAAGAACTGACGGGGCTCGAGCGTGAGAACGGCCGCCGACTGAAGTCGGCCGAGGGAGGCAGCACGAGTAATGTTGGGCAGCACGGCCTGGCATGGGAGAGAGTGTCCCGTGCGGAGAACCTATCCCTTTGCGTGTTTCATTTGGTAAGGAGGTTTTTACAAATGTAGTGCCTTTTATGAAAGTGTTTCTGTGATTGGTTGTGATGATGCGAATCCCAACATGTGATTGGTTTTTGTGAAGACTCTTTGTTCGACCAAGGGTTAAAAAGAGGATGTTTGAATTTGAAAAGGGAGCGGAGTCGGGGTAAACAGCGGATCTCACCACCGGAGACCAGCGCCATGCAGGCCGAGGGGTATGCCACCATTTTCTATGTTTTGTCTTTGTGACCTAGTGCATTTTGTAAATTGAAGTTGGGTTAGCCAAATAAACCCCCAATGAGTGCTCCCCGAAATCATCGTGTTGACTTCTCATCGATTGCCTCCGCGGAGTTTCACCCTGTTATGCCAGCGAGTCCTCGTCAAACGTCCGTGCCTCTGAAACAGGCAATCTGGGTCAAGGCCAGCCCGCAGCCCGCCGGGCGCGAACAACTCCACGGCGTGAACACGCGCGGCGCATCTGTGGCCCACGTGCATTGAGTCAGCGTCGCACGTGACAGCGAGCCGGCGTCCTCATGTCTGGTGGCCTGACGCATCGCGCGGCGAACCCCATTGGAGGAGCCTGCTCTGAAGACCAGCGGCGCTTCTGATTGGACATTTTAGTTGGGCCCGGTGTAAATAAAAGAAGCCCTGCGGCGTGTCGCGATCAGCGGTTTTAGGCGAAAGGCTGACCTATGTGTTAGAGAGAGGAGCTCGGCTCTTCGAGTCTCTGCCGGCCCCAGTGCCGAAATTGTAACGCCTCTGTATCTATGCTGTACATAAACCTTGTTTAACTCACCGTCGTCTCGTCCGCTCGTCTCCTCAGCTCTGCGCAGAAGCAGTCGCGAGCTGAGAAACATACGCTACCAAACGGCTGGTGACCTTCCCGGCGGGGTTGAAAGCAGTGGCGCCTCCGGGACCGCGTCGGCGTCGCCGTCTTTCGCAACAGTGGTGGCTTCGGCGGGATCGGTCCGTCGTTCTCAACAGTGGAGGTCAGCGGCGGGATTCGGAGGTGGCTTCGCAACAGTGGAGGTCAGCGGCGGGATTTCGGAGGTGGCTACGCAACAGTGGTGGCTTCGGCGGGACCGGTCCGTCGTTCTCAACAGTGGAGGTCAGCGGCGGGATCGGCCCGGCGCTTCGCAACAGTGGTGGCAGCGGTGGGATCGGCCGGCGTCAGCGACATCGATGCGGTGAGTGCCTGATGTTTTCCCCTCAGTTCACCAGACTACTCTAGCTCAGGTTGTAGTAGTTTAGAGAAGGGCTGTGTGAAGCATTAAAGTAAGCTTTGATCGTTTCAAGCCAAGTCGAAGCGCTTTGAAACCAAAGTTAATGCAGAGGGGGTAAACACGGCAGTGTTAAAATTGCTTGCGCGTCTTGCTAGTAGGCTTATAGTGGGTACGGCAAGTAGATTCTTAACAGGGGCAAACAGCAAGAGGCTAGTGTGAACGATGGAGAACCTTAAAGTGAAGGAACTCATCGAAATTTGTGAGGAACTCGGCATTACTTTGGGCCGTGCGAAACGAAAGCAAGCGATCCTTGAGATCATGAAGGATGAGGGAGTGTTGGCTGAGGAAGTCGATGAGGCCTGGGTGGATATTAAAGCACGCCGTGAGGAGGCTGAAAGGCGAGAAGTAGAAGCTCGCGAACGTGAGGAGGCTGAAAGGCGAGAAGCTCGTGAAGAGGCTGAAAGGCGCGAAGCTCGCGAACGTGAAGAAAGGCGCGAAGCTCGCGAACGTGAAGACAGGCGAGAAGCTCGCGAACGTGAAGAGGCTGAAAGGCGAGAAGCTCGCGAACGTGAAGAAGCTGAAAGGCGCGAACGTCGCGAGCGCGAGGAGGCCGAGAGACAGGAGCGCCTCGAGATGAAACGAATAGAATTGGCAATCCTACAGTGTTCGCAGGCGCCTAGCGCAGCTTCTCCGACGATTCAGGTCAGCGGTATTAGAATTCGGGATCAACTGCCACCGTTCGTAGTGGGCGAGGACATGGCGAAGTATCTCGTCAAGTTTGAACACGTCTGTGAGCGAAATGCTTTGGAGCAGTCTCTTTGGGCGCGGAACCTGCTAGCTCTTCTTCCCGGCGAAGTGTCCGACGCGATAACTTGCTTGTCGAGGGAAGCGTTTGAGAGCTATGACGAGGTTAAGGAAGTGCTCTTGAGACGTTATAAGTTGTCACCCGAGGCTTTCAGGCAAAGGTTCCGGTATGCTAAAAAGGGGAATGAGTCACACGTTGACTTCGCGTTTCGTCTTAAAGCCGATTTGATTGAATGGCTCAAGGGCGAAGGTGTTTATGACGACCGCGATAAAGCGGTGGAATGCGTTGCATTGGAGCAATTCTACCGCTGCATCGAGGAGGATGTCAAACTTTGGCTGCAGGACAAACTTGGTGAAGTACAGCTAAACAAGGCAGCAGAGTTAGCTGAGGAGTATTATACTCGCCGAAAGTTGCATAGCAGGGCAGTGCGCGTTGAAAAGGATGAAAGAAAAGAGGGCTTTTCAAAGAAACCTGATCAACGGAAACCCGCTCCGCACCGTAATTTCAAAAGGGACCCGTCTCTTACGAAGGACACTGTAGAGGAAGGGAAAACAGAAGCGGAAAAATCGAGTGAGGTTTCTAAACAACGCACTGATACCACACGGGCGTTTGAATCACGGAAGCCACTAATCTGCTACAACTGTAAAAAGGAAGGGCACATCGCGAGAAACTGTCAGGAAAAGTTTGCCTTCGCAACGATCCGAGAATCAGAAAAAAACATGCGGTTGTTGGAGCCGTATCTCCAAGAAATTAGGGTCAATGAGAAAACGTGCCGAGCACTTAGAGACTCAGCGGCAACCATGGACGTTGTCCATCCTTCATTGGTGTCTCCGGATGACTTCACAGGAGAATGCGCGTGGATCAGGCAAGTCGCCGAGGAGCAGAGTGTTCGCTTACCAATCGCCACCGTTGTCATTGAAGGCCCGTTCGGTAAGCTTTGCACCGAAGCGGCTGTGTCTGCCGCGCTGAATGGTCGTTTTTCTTATCTTTTCTCCAACAACTCGGAGCAGCTCCTCTAAGAGCAGGGCAAATCGTTCTTCCCCAACTTAGCGTGCATGGCTCTCACGCGATCGCAAGCGCGAAAGCTTTCGCGGAAGCTTGACTTGGTTCCATGCGGTGAACTCTCAAGTGACCTTGTCGGCGGGTCGACGGAACCCCAGAACGGAAAGTTTCCGCATGAGTCATGTGAGCAGTCACGCGAGCGGCCCGTCGCGGGAGCGGCCGGCGCGGTATGCGCTGGGGGAGACGACGTGGCGCCTATGAGTCAGAGCGAGAGGGTTGCAACGCTCTCGCCTGTAGCGGAAAGTTGGAGCGAGCTGCCGAGAGTTGATCGAGAGACGCTCATTCGAGGGCAGAGTGAGGATCTCTCGATTGAAGCGCTCGTGGAAAGCCAGAAAAACGCGGCAAAAGTGCTGTCGAAGGAGCACTACGAGAAATCGGGGAAGAAGCGCGCTTTTGAAGTTGATAATCAGGTAATGCGGCTGCAGCCATCCAAAAGGAACAAGCTTGAGGTTGATTGGGAAGGGCCCGCCAAAGTATTATCGAAGCCTTGCGATACAACTTATGAGGTGCAAGTAGGAAGGCGGCAGAACAAAATTTACAACTTGATGAAACCCAATGTTCAACATCAAGCGGTCGTAAATCAGCTGTTGAAGGCTTCGGAGGAAG
Source organism: Rhipicephalus microplus (assembly GCF_043290135.1). Lineage (NCBI taxonomy): Eukaryota > Metazoa > Arthropoda > Arachnida > Ixodida > Ixodidae > Rhipicephalus > Rhipicephalus microplus. The sequence goes on from NC_134701.1 coordinate 230,437,434, forward strand.
AGGAAGCAGAAAATTTGAGTTCTAGTGAAGTAATCGAAGGGGGATCGAAAGTAATCCGGGAGCAGATAAACCTAGAGCCTAGCTTAAGTGAAGGAGGACCTGAGAAAGAGGACCTGAGAAAGATTGGTTCCGAGTTTGAAGACGTGTTTTCGGACCGCCCCGGAAACACGACGGTGATCGAACACGATATCGAGCTAAGCGGTGAGGAGTCAATCAGTAGCAAGCCGTATCGTTGTTCCCCTGTGCAACGTCGCAAGTGTGAGCCGCTCTTGGTGCCGCATAGGTATCGTCGCCTAAAAGTGGCCGGTTACTGAGGTGGAGCATGTTGCTCCACAGCGCAACTTTGACGTTCGCTAAAGAAAAAAAAAAGGGAAAGGTAAACGCTAATGCAGGTGCATTGAGCAGTGCGTTCCAGCTAGTAACTTCTCAACCTTTCGGTTTCTCGCTGGCGATTCGGGGCAAAATTTTGACCTCATCACGACCTGGGCTGAGCGCTCTCGTTCAGAGTGATCTCAAGGGGCCAACTTTATGTGGTATTCTAATCCGTTACGTTGTTGTACGTGGAAAAAAAAATTGAGTTGTCATTTTAGGGGTCTTTTGTCCCACATGTGCCTCTTGATGTAGAGGGAACAAAATTCCGATAAACACGTAGATAGGTATATGTTGTACTATACTTTGTCTGGTGTTCTGCCGGGTGACCGAGGGCACTTGCTTGTGTCGTGTGTTGTCTGTTGTCGAACCGTTCTTAGCAAGTTGCAGAACCATCGACAAGTGCTGAAACCGAAAATGGTCAGAAGAGACGAGCGAAGTGGGCCAGCAAGTTGTGGCGACAAGCCAGTGGAGCGGGGATCCGTCGTCAATGATGGGATGTGTTCCCGGAACAGTCTGGAGCTGTATTCTCCCCATGGCCCTGGAGGCGAACCTGGAGGGACCTGGCGAACGAGCGCACCTGACATCCGAGCCCCGTGGAAGCAGCTCGTCTTTCCGGTGCATTGTCTGGCGGCGGGGGTGCTGTTATGCCAGCGAGTCCTCGTCAAACGTCCGTGCCTCTGAAACAGGCAATCTGGGTCAAGGCCAGCCCGCAGCCCGCCGGGCGCGAACAACTCCACGGCGTGAACACGCGCGGCGCATCTGTGGCCCACGTGCATTGAGTCAGCGTCGCACGTGACAGCGAGCCGGCGTCCTCATGTCTGGTGGCCTGACGCATCGCGCGGCGAACCCCATTGGAGGAGCCTGCTCTGAAGACCAGCGGCGCTTCTGATTGGACATTTTAGTTGGGCCCGGTGTAAATAAAAGAAGCCCTGCGGCGTGTCGCGATCAGCGGTTTTAGGCGAAAGGCTGACCTATGTGTTAGAGAGAGGAGCTCGGCTCTTCGAGTCTCTGCCGGCCCCAGTGCCGAAATTGTAACGCCTCTGTATCTATGCTGTACATAAACCTTGTTTAACTCACCGTCGTCTCGTCCGCTCGTCTCCTCAGCTCTGCGCAGAAGCAGTCGCGAGCTGAGAAACATACGCTACCAAACGGCTGGTGACCTTCCCGGCGGGGTTGAAAGCAGTGGCGCCTCCGGGACCGCGTCGGCGTCGCCGTCTTTCGCAACAGTGGTGGCTTCGGCGGGATCGGTCCGTCGTTCTCAACAGTGGAGGTCAGCGGCGGGATTCGGAGGTGGCTTCGCAACAGTGGAGGTCAGCGGCGGGATTTCGGAGGTGGCTACGCAACAGTGGTGGCTTCGGCGGGACCGGTCCGTCGTTCTCAACAGTGGAGGTCAGCGGCGGGATCGGCCCGGCGCTTCGCAACAACCCACACTTATTCGTCTCCCTGGTCGTCCGATGCGCCTAACTTTGAACAACCCCGACGTTTCGCAACAGTATTCTGGAGTGAAAAGAACCGACAAACTACATTTTCTCGAAAACTTCGTTTCAAAAAGTGAAAAGCAAGTAATCAAGCATTAAGTACACAAAACTCGGTACAACAACAGATCGCACTCTGTCCCTTCTTATCACTGCTAAACAGCTGCGGTTTTATCGCGGCACAAAGCGCAGACGCCCTTCCCGATATTGTAGTACTGCTTCGTCAGGCTGCGCGACGTACCCTGTGAAGGGTGCTTTAAAGTCTATAAAAACTACCGAGTGTGCACGCGAAGCACCAGATGACACACCGTTTTCCGTGAAACTTTGCTGCAGTATACACGTGAGCAAGCAGTTAAAGCGTTATTTAGATGGCTGCAAAACATTTTCACAGCAGACATCGCTCAGAGAGCCCGATAACAAGGCTATCGCCGCTTTTGACGGTGTCTTGGTTTGAACTAATGGACCACGGGCATCAGCGCTCGCCGTTTACTGTTCGCGTGGGAAACGCCTACACGCGCTACACATGTTGGCAGTGATAGCGGTGTTACATTTCTAGTATATTTTTCGTTGTCGCAGAAGCTATATCTATATATTTTGAAGCGTGATGACCTTTAAAATGTCATAAACGCATGAAAAAAAAGATAGAGTAACGACGTGAAGAAACAATTGCACGTATGCTTGTAACTCTGAATGGCCCGTGAACTAGATCAACCGCAAAACTAGGCTGGTTGTTGCAGTGAGAGGATGTCTCGCTACGCGAACGTTTCGCTTAGGGTGACAGGGCTCACGGTGAGTACAATTGCTCAACTGTTTTTTTTCTTTTTTTTACTTTTCTCGACCAAACGAGTTGAATCACCAATTGCGAAGGAGAATAGAAATGATTTCTTGTAAATTTCACACCGTCAGAAACTATCGGTACTTGGTTAAGAATGCACCGGCAACAAAATGGGGATTAAGCTACGTCTTTTAGCTTGACACAAAGCATATAAGTTTGCAGGCTCCACTCAAGGCACACAGTAACAGGGTTTGAGAAACGTCGGTACGCAGACTGCGCCGTTGTACTACATTTGTCTTTACATATACGCACATTTTCCTAAGTGGTACCACGGGTATTTTCTTCTTGAAATACAAAATGTTGGCAGCTATTGTACCCACTGATTTCTACGCAAGTTTCTCAATCTAATGTAATGCCCTACGGGCCCTGAGGGTATTCTAATAAATAAATAAATAAATAAATAAATAAATAAATAAATCATACGTGGGTGCCAGCACAAAAAATTCAATCGCTTTACCTACGGGGCGTGCGCTCTGAGCTGTGATTGTTGAACCTTATCCAAAGTGCACTGAATTGAAAACTTTTTCTTGCAGTCACATATTCACTACGCGCCCTTCTTACGTTGTTACTACGACGTGTAACCATTACACGGTTATGAAGGGGAGGCCGTATAACAGCAATATTATCACTGTCACAGCTTTCCGTGGTGAAATAAAGATTACCCCGAGTCATAAAGTATTTGGTAGTAGATCCTTTAGCATGAATTGTGGCGAGTACGATCTGTGAACTGGCATATAATACATATAGTTTTTGTGATAGTGACATAATTGCCTTCTAAGGGCACATTATAAGCGGAGATAACGTGTCGGATATTACAGTCATAACTTGCGTAATCCACAGGGTATTGTAATCTATTACGGCTTAACGTCTCTGTGTTTTTTATATCACGTGCTCTTAAAGGAACATGAATACAGTGGATTACTATATAAAACTATATAGAAAAATTACTATATTTCTTATATTACTAAATAGAAATTACTATATTTATTATATTACTAAATAGAAATTACTATATAGGATTACTATATAGAAAAAACTGTGAAAAAGAACTGACGTGTAATTGAAATGATAGATGGTTCTTGGTTTCTTGAAACACCACAAGCAAGGACACCAACTGCTAATGTAAATGCTGCATAAGCCAGCGTATCTGTCCAATCTGTACGTCAGTTTCAGTGGTATCATAGAATTCTCGCTTTTTGCTACTCTAGTTGAAAACCAAAGGTTTATCTTGCACATAAAGCTGATATATATATATGCATGGAGTTATTCTTACGATAGACTTTTCACGTGGCGTTAAGTTTGCAGCCACAGGTTTTTTGTAACAATGATGCTATAGGATAGTAGCAGCACGCTTAGTATCAGTGCTGGCGTACTGAAAATAGGCGTCAGCAGCAAATTACTCTAAAGCAAGAACACTAAAGTCAAATAACAATTTACATGAGAGTGAAAGCTCAATGTACGACAACCTCTAAAACGACAATATTGTCAACGGCAGTGCCTACTTACTGAGAAATTAAGGTAAATGAACAAGACTGCAGGTGCCGCAGTAGGACATTCTCAAAATGATCCTGATGACATCAGACAAACCGCCTACAATTAATCACTAGTAATCAAACTAGCCGCGCTAAATAAAGAACCTTCCGTGCGTCAAGAGACGTAATAAAGTGCTGTTTGTTCGTTTCTGTTTGATTCACGAAAAAAGGAAAAGCCGGACGTTACTATGGGAACTGGCGTGGGTGTTTCAAATTCACCTGGTTAAAATGAACAGGTCGTGCCATCTAGCGGGGCCTAGTTAAACCAAAACATGTTTACCATCTCGAAGCCAATGGCAATCGTTGTTTCTGCTGTGGCTGGCACTGCTTTCGTTCTGCTGCTACTAGTGTCAGCTGCCGCGCAATCAAGTCGGACAACTTTGTGCACGGCAACAGTGACGTGATACGGTCCGGTGGGTAATTTGACGTGTGCTAACCCAATGCGGACCACTAAAACGTTATTTTATTTCAAAATAAGCATGTCCTCGGCACGAAATTAACAATACAGTGTTTCTGGACAGCTATTTCAACAATCAACGACGACCTAATAGTTGTCCTAATGTCACAGAACGAGCGCTAAACAAGAGCGCGCCGCCAAACCCTTGCGACAACGGGCGGCAGAAAAGCCGCGAGGTAAAAAGAAAAAAAAAAGAAAGCAAACATCCAGGGCTCCCGGGCGCGCGCTCTCCCCGCAGAAGCACGGCTTCGCAGACGATCCTCCTCACCCCACATCTGCGGCCCAGCAAGACCGCGATTTCTCTCGAACGAACGGGGCGGGGTCAGACCGAGCTGAGTCATCCGACGCGGAGGGCAGACAAACCGTCTCGCCTCTTCCCAGCTTTCGCCGCGTATCGCGCCGACGAAATGACCAGAAATTTCTGGAAGGTGGCGCGGAGGTATTTAATCGAGCGGCCGAGACGACAGAACAGGAGGTGACGGGAGTTAACGCCAGAGCGCGTAGGAATTCCGCCGTGTAGTCGGCGAAGGTTCTGCCCGTAGTGACAGAACAGGAGGAGACGGAAAGTTAGCGCCGTGGAGTCGGCGAAGGTTCTGCCCGTAGTGACAGAACAGGAGGAGACGGAAGTGAGCGCCAGAGTGCGTAGAGAGTCCGCCGTGTAGTCGGCGAAGGTTTTGGTCCGTAGGGACGGCTCGAGCTACAGGCAAGAGTGTGTGTTTACCGCTATCGAGCGAAGACCCGTGGCAACAGCTGCGTGTGTGAAGCCGACGTTTTCCGGCGAAGAAGTTGAAGTTGGAAGAGTGGCCAATTGAAGACGGGAGGTTTCCTGGAAGAGAACTTCGAGAGCTGCGGAACGACATCAACGCTGGACTTTGAGTGAGTGATTCTCGGAAGAGTATCATTCAGACTTTTGTTCCAAGGACTTTGGACTGAATAGGTTTTATATCTCTTTGGTCTTTAAGTGTCTTGGTTGTTCAATGCATGCGACTGCATTGTAGTGCGTATTGTTGTCTGTGTCCGTTGTTTCAAGTGTGGTTGATTGTACTGTGTAGTACATTGTTTGTTTGGTGACGTATTGTATGTAACTATTGTGGAGTGTGCATACGTGGGTATTGCGTTTTGATCTGCCGTTAATGAGAATATAATTTTGTTTGTTTAACAACTTTCGGCTCTGTCTTGTTCTTTGGGCCACAGCCGGCGTCCGCTGGCGCACCAATAAGGACCACTTCTAAATTGTCCACGCTTTCGTGGTGCGGTTCGGGGGGCCGATACTTCGGCTCTTGGAATTAGCCCGGCGATCGCCTCCCTAATAACGGGACAGGTGTGACAATTAATCTGGCGTCCGCGAGACAGGACTTTTTGGTGCACAGTGTGTCCAAAGTAGTAGGGAAGAGCCTCGAGTTGTTGATTGTGCTGTCGGAACGATTTTGTGTGTTGTTCAGTGTTCTCGTTAACGAGTGCAGGGGAGTGTTCCGATAGACTGATTTAGGCAGATACTTTTTGCACGCGGCAAGGTTGTATTTGCGAGTTGCGAGACACAATGGATCTCGAAAAGTTAGTTGCGCTTGGTGAGAAGATGGGTCTTTCCGGCGCCGAACTACGGAAATGGGTAAGCCAGAAGGAGAAAAAGGCGGTGGAGAGAGAGAGGTTGGCGGCAGAGAGGGCCAAGGAAGAAAAGGCAGCTGAGTTGGAGAGAGAAAGGCTGGCCGCTGAAAGGGCGAGAGAAGAAAGAGAAGCAAAGGAGCGACAGCTGAAGGAAGAAAGAGAGCAGCAATTGAAGTTGGAGCTGGAGAGAGAGAAGTTGGCAGCCGAAAGGGCGAGAGAAGAAAGAGAAGCGAGGGAGCGCCAGCTGAAAGAAGAAAGAGAAGCGGAGATGGCTGAAAGGGAACGGCAGCGGCAGCACGAAATTGAACTCGAGCGGCTCCGTTTGCAACAGCGAAACGAAACTCCCGTCCAAGCTAGAGTTGAAAGCAGCGAACGGGAAGATCACGGCTTCCGCTTGAACCCAAGCAAGCTGCTCGTAGCGTTTGATGAAAGGAAGGACGACCTAGACGCGTACCTCCACCGATTTGAGACGATTGCGAAGAGCCAGAATTGGCCGGAACATCAATGGGCAACTGCTTTGAGTACTTGCTTGAGTGGTGAAGCGCTCAGTGTGTACGGCAGGCTGACGCCGACCGATGCAGCCAACTACGCAAAGGTGAAAGCTGCTTTGCTGAAGCGATTTAGATTTACTGTGGAAGGATTCCGGGACAGATTTCGGACAGGAAAGCCAGCTGATGGTGAAACGGCTACGCAGTATGCCGCCCGACTTTGCCATTATTTCGACAGATGGATTGAACTTTCAGGGACAGCACAGGAGTACGAGGAGCTTAGAGAGCTCCTAATTAGAGAACAATTTCTTACTAGTTGCCACCCAAGCCTGTCGCTGTACTTGAAAGAGAGGAGAGCTAAGTCACTTGAAGACGTGCTTGAATTAGCTGATCAATTCTTGGAAGCGCAAGGTGGCACTAATTTGGCCAAAGTCAAGAAGGAGGGTCCCGAGGATTCGAAGAAATCGGCTCCTGAGGAAAAGAAGCATGCACCGGAGAAAATTCCGCGATGTTTTCTGTGTAACCGAGTGGGTCACCGTGCTAGCCACTGCCGAACTAACTTCACGAGCCCCACGGTTGTAAAATGTTTCAAATGTGGTCAGACTGGGCACAAGGCAGACGCATGTCGTAACGGAGCGAGTCAAACTCACCAGGTATCCTGTGTGCAAGCAGCACCGAAATCTGATAATAATGCCGTCACTGATGGATTCGTAGAGTTGAAGAATGGGGAGAAAATTCCTATTGTGGGGGCTGTAATGTCAAAACAGCCAACCGGTGTTACGAAGGGAATGCCAACGCTTCCTGGAAAGATTGCAGGCAAGAAGATTACGGTTCTAAGAGACACCGGTAGCTCCACGGTTATCGTGAGGAGAAATTTGGTACGGGAAAGAGAGTTGACAGGCAGAACGAAACCGGTTTGCCTAATTGAAGCAGAAATTGAGGTTGAAACCCCGTACTTCAGCGGGAAGGTTACTGCGTTATGCATGACGACCCCCCTGTATGACCTTGTCATCGGAAACATCGACGGGGCGCGAGGGCCAAGTGATCCAGAATGTTTGGGAGAAGACCCGAGGATCGAGCCCTCGCCAACACAGCGGCCGCGAGATACAAGGGAGGAGCATCCCGTGACGGATCTCACCAGAGCACAAGGTGAAGCTGCGGCGCAAGAGACAGCGAAGGAGAAGATGATCGTGTCGAATAAGTTCGCGGGCCGAGCAACCGGACTTACGTCGGCACGACCTAAACCGACCGACCGTGTAAAGAAGACGGAGGCGGCCAGCCGGGCAAAATGTAGAGGCATGATCAAGCGGGTAAATAAACAGACAGGACCCGTGGAATGTAATGACGCGTTAACGGTGTCGGAAGAGACAACGATGGCTGAGACGACACCTCAGATATCGTCGTTGGAAAGGGCTCGCCGAAAAAGAACGTGGAAGCGCAAGAAGAGATCGAGCGAGCACCGCAAAAAGGGGCGCAAGCGCTGTTCGAAGTACTCAAGATAGGTGCTGAGGTGGAATCAGAATGTGTTTGGCAGAGCTGAGTGACATATGTTGTGTTAATGTTCTTGTTATCCTGTGTCACAAGTGTCGAAGTGTTGTGCCGTGATGTGATGTATAGTGTTGTATAATTGTTGTAATGAGAGAACTTTGTACGTTTGTATTGTTTAGAATGTGTGATGAAGTGTTGTAGGCATATACCTGTGGCTATATTTCTTGTGTTGTGGAATTGAACTACAATGTACGATTGTATTGAGTGATATATTGTGAATGTGACGTGTCATGAGCGACGGATTGTGTTACAGTCTGTGCGAGTGTGTGGTGACTGTTCGCGCTCGTCTGTGGGGTTTTGAATATTATGAGATAATATTCTTAAAGTGGGGGGCAGTGTCACAGAACGAGCGCTAAACAAGAGCGCGCCGCCAAACCCTTGCGACAACGGGCGGCAGAAAAGCCGCGAGGTAAAAAGAAAAAAAAAGAAAGCAAACATCCAGGGCTCCCGGGCGCGCGCTCTCCCCGCAGAAGCACGGCTTCGCAGACGATCCTCCTCACCCCACATCTGCGGCCCAGCAAGACCGCGATTTCTCTCGAACGAACGGGGCGGGGTCAGACCGAGCTGAGTCATCCGACGCGGAGGGCAGACAAACCGTCTCGCCTCTTCCCAGCTTTCGCCGCGTATCGCGCCGACGAAATGACCAGAAATTTCTGGAAGGTGGCGCGGAAGGTATTTAATCGAGCGGCCGAGACGACAGAACAGGAGGTGACGGGAGTTAACGCCAGAGCGCGTAGGAATTCCGCCGTGTAGTCGGCGAAGGTTCTGCCCGTAGTGACAGAACAGGAGGAGACGGAAAGTTAGCGCCGTGGAGTCGGCGAAGGTTCTGCCCGTAGTGACAGAACAGGAGGAGACGGAAGTGAGCGCCAGAGTGCGTAGAGAGTCCGCCGTGTAGTCGGCGAAGGTTTTGGTCCGTAGGGACGGCTCGAGCTACAGGCAAGAGTGTGTGTTTACCGCTATCGAGCGAAGACCCGTGGCAACAGCTGCGTGTGTGAAGCCGACGTTTTCCGGCGAAGAAGTTGAAGTTGGAAGAGTGGCCAATTGAAGACGGGAGGTTTCCTGGAAGAGAACTTCGAGAGCTGCGGAACGACATCAACGCTGGACTTTGAGTGAGTGATTCTCGGAAGAGTATCATTCAGACTTTTGTTCCAAGGACTTTGGACTGAATAGGTTTTATATCTCTTTGGTCTTTAAGTGTCTTGGTTGTTCAATGCATGCGACTGCATTGTAGTGCGTATTGTTGTCTGTGTCCGTTGTTTCAAGTGTGGTTGATTGTACTGTGTAGTACATTGTTTGTTTGGTGACGTATTGTATGTAACTATTGTGGAGTGTGCATACGTGTGTATTGCGTTTTGATCTGCCGTTAATGAGAATATAATTTTGTTTGTTTAACAACTTTCGGCTCTGTCTTGTTCTTTGGGCCACAGCCGGCGTCCGCTGGCGCACCAATAAGGACCACTTCTAAATTGTCCACGCTTTCGTGGTGCGGTTCGGGGGGCCGATACTTCGGCTCTTGGAATTAGCCCGGCGATCGCCTCCCTAATAACGGGACAGGTGTGACACCTAAGTGTTCCTTTGAGAAGAAGGAAGAGATTATCTTCATAAGCAGTTGTACATGCACGCCAAAATGGAGCGCTGAAGCTTCATATAAACTGAATTTTCTCATATATACAAAATAATTTAAGAGAAAAATTGCATGGGCTCAATATTTTTAGCCATATGGTAGCAACGTTTTGGAACTGTTTGCTTTCGCCGAGGAATAGTCATGGAGAGCGTGACTTGCACTTTTCTCTTGCAGATGTACCCGTTCGCGAGAATCAAAGTGGAGAAGGATGGAACGGCTACATTCGACGGTCTGGCTGGCTACATGCTGTCGCTTCTGCAGCAGTCCATGGGCTTCAAGTTGGGTGACAATTATAAAGACACTCTTGCATTACCTATGAATTCGTATTATTTTCCTTTCTTTTGCACCGTGAGAGGTTATGAAGTATACGATTTCACCATCGAATTGCCTATATTAAACCAAGAAAAACATGAATTTGTAAATGTAGCCCCGTCTCTCACACCGGAAGTTTGATTCAAGGACCACGGTTCTGTATGCGTAAATTGAGTCAGACTTTAGCACAAATGAATAATTTTTACAAAAAAATAAATGGATGACATCTACACATTTCTGGCAGAAAACACTTAGCGAACAACACATGTATATATATATATATATATATATATATATATATATATATATATATATATATATATATATATATATATATATATATATATATATATATGTGTGTGTGTGTGTGACGTAAGAAGGCAGGGATGGTTAGGAGAAGTAGATGAGGATGAAGTGCAGAGTAGAATAAACATGGCGTATGAGCCAGGCCACGTCACCCAGTCATCATAGCGTCACACCCCTGAAGGCCCCTGAAGACCTCCCTGTCATTTCTACGGCACCGCAGAATTGCCAAAATTTGCAGTTCAAACCTAGTAATGCCATGTCACATGTGGTACCTTCATGCAGTGGTCACCAATCCAAGAATCGAACAAATTCAGAAGTGCATGATACATCAAGCCTTGTACACAGTTGTCTATCGGAAGCACCCTTAATGAACCCCGTCACCGAAGCCTCTGAAGAGCATGCTAGCAATGATGATGCATTGCCAACTATGCCCGACAAGCAAGACACCAGTTCACCATTCATCAGCTGTCTACAGGACGCGTCAAACACCGAACGAAATGAATGCCCCATTCCTGAACAGGCGCCACTACAGCCATCTCTTGAACAGCCTCAGCAAAGCAAGCAAAGCCAAGTTCATAAACCCATGCTACAACGAGAGAAACTGCAACGAGGGCATCAACGAACGCGAAATTCAACGGAAGCGCACGCACCAATAAAAGAACTTCGGAAAATAAGATCTCTAAACCAAAGACCGATTCAAGACGTCAGGCAATTTCGCACAAAGAAATGTCACCAGAAACGCTTCCTGCACCTGCTATTACACCGACTGCACCACCACAAAAAACGCCGAGAAAGACGAAAAAGCACTGCTTGCACACCGCAAGCACTCAGGCACTTCGTCACAGTCGGTCAAAAAGCACGAAAGCAAGAAGCACCGGAATTGCACCATTCACGACGAAAAATACAACCCCGACGACGTACGAGCCGCCGATGCAAGGATGCGTTCCAACCTTGCTTAGTCCCCAGAACAGTTCAAGCAGTATTGTCGGTATCCATGTGTAGCCCGCTCTGTCCGGAACGCAACAGTCAAGCTCGACCACCAGAGTCGTCATAAAAATCACCGGACTGCTCCCTCGGCCTTGAAGATTTAGTGAGATTGTGAAACTATGTCGGGAGGTCAAACTGTGAATTTGGCCATTATTTTGTTTATTCTCTGCAATTTGTTGTAGCTCGTAACCGGTGCCATCTTTCGGGGGGAGGGGGAATCGTGTGACGTAAGAAGGCAGGGATGGTTAGGAGAAGTAGATGAGGATGAAGTGCAGAGTAGAATAAACATGGCGTATGAGCCAGGCCACGTCACCCAGTCATCATAGCGTCACATATATATATATATATATATATATATATATATATATATATATATATATATATATATATATATATATATATATATATATATATATATATATACTTTTACATTCTTCGCGTGCGTCATTGTGCCCAAACTTTGAGAATGCATGCACTACAGAAGATTGAGTATTCCGGTAACTCTTCTCGCATACATGGCTATCGCTCACACCCGACGAACTAAATGCAAGACGCATATCAAGGTGAGGGGATTCGTGAGAAGTAAAGACATTTGAAGGAAGATGGGGAAGACACTGGAGACTTCTGAAATGATGCTTGCGCTCGTATTAATGACTTGTCATTAAATATAGTCAGACACAACTTGAGAGCTCAACGGAGGCCCTGCTCCGACGACCAAAATTCGGCAGCCGATCCCCCTCAGCGACTAAATAAATGTTCCCGCTTTTGCTCTCGGCAACGTTCTCTGCAGCCGGGGTCAACGGCCGTCCGACTCATGATGTCAGTCTGATGTACAAGCTTATTGGTGCTAGATTTTGTGCATCCGCCTTTGAGGAGAAAACGATCTACACTTCTAAAGTTGTGACCGACTACATAGTCTAACCATCGTAGCCATGCTGTCCCATAACTGTGGCTTAGCGCATGTGTAATTGTGCGCAGGATCATTCCCCGGCTTCCCCCAGACACGGTGTGGGCAGGTCGCAACGCTCAGGGCGTCTGGGCCGGCCAGCTAGGAATGATCTACCGAAATGTAAGGAGACACCCGTTCCTCTGTTCAAGCCCATTTATTTCAAGGCTCGCGATGATTCAGTTACGCTCGGAACAAATTTGTCAGCTATAAGTTGTGGCTAACAGTGGGGTCTAAATTTTGAGCTAGTTAGTTGATCTGGCAACTTACTGTTTTAGCAACTGAGTAGAGCGGCGGTCGACCTTCCGTTCACTTTATGGGGCTCACTTGGTAGGGCATCATTGGTAGAACTCTGGACGATGTTGTTAGAAAGTCACAGGTTCAAATCGTGCCAGTTATCTCGCTGCCCACTATACTTTCTTTACAATTACATCATAAATACTGCAAAAACCATCCCCTCTAGTTTCCTTGGCTTTCGCGTCTGTTAGTTCTCATTAGTGTTATGCTTAACAAAAAAAGAAACAAGGTCCTAAAATTCGCCTTCTATCTTACTGTATTGTATCACCACTCTACTGATGCACCCCATTTCCTGCTTACCACACCTATATTTAATGCCGTTGGTCCTGGAGGGTACTATAAATAAATAAAATAAATAAATCGCCATGTTTAAAAGTGGCTTTGCTACAACACATTAATACTATGCAGCAAAGCAAACACGTATTGCAGCAAAGCTTACAATAAAGAGAATAGGGCAGTGATGCGACTTTCATTTGTAAATGTTAAAGTTATAATCACCACAAAAATGCTCAATGGTTGAACACACAAACTGAAAAAAATGAATAAATACGGGTTGGGTGAAGGACATGTTTTTCGGCTATTCGTTCAGACTTTAACATGGGCGTAATGTAGCATGCACGCTTATAATCCCGCACCCACTCCCAGGCATCATTGTCCTCTCGCACACAAGCCGTGCGAAGAAGAAACGTCTCTGAAAGGCTGGATGTAAACTTATGAGTCTTTTCAGTGCTCATAAGGGACGGGGCTGAGGCATTTTTTCGAATAAATAATTAAGATAGTCGCTGTAGTATACAAGGAGTGCTGCGTGACGACGCTCCCTTAAACGAGCCATGATGCACTCACTCAAAATATATGGTTTTAGCTAAATACTAAAGTAGAAGGCCTATTATACCTATACACATGTCACAAATGGGCTCTAAAAGATTATTTCAGTGCTAAATAAGCGCTAGAAGTTGGAGAATATAAACACCGCCAACCACCTGTGACCGTCCTTTTGACATGACGTGCATGACGTCGTGCGCTGCATGAAGAAGACCCGTCATTTTTTATACAAGTTTCAGCAGCTGATACTAGTGCAGTTTCAATGCCACGCTGAAGAAGGACGAACTAGCTCGACTAGACGTGCAGCCGACAGCGGAACAAATTGGTGCGACTGGATGCAGCTGCTCGCAAAGCAAGGAACTCGTTACGTCACGGATCGCGAGAGTGCCAGTGTTAGGCAACTCTCGCGGCACTCGCCTGTTTACAAAAAAATTGGCAGCATTTTGGCAAAAATTGGCAGCAACCACCTCGAGTTCATGGTATATACTAGTTCACTGTATTCATGGCACTGCGGCCCAACGCTCGCTAAACCTTTCTGAAACCTAGGAGGTTACGCCCAGCGAGTATAACGTCGCAACCTTTTCCTGTCAGATAGTGCTCAATGTACATGCAGATGGCTGCTAAGGGGGATTGCGGCGTGCGCGTTAACTAAAAACCTAATGCTCCTGTCTCCCATTCCCCATTAACAGCCATTGGCAAGTACATTGAGCACTATTTTTTATTGTTCAACAACGCACAGAAGAAATCTCTCACCGGCACCGCCTTGGAGGTCAAAATGTTATACTTATTACATACTACAACAGCTACGAGAGACGAACAGGTGTCGTTATAAGGAGCTTCACCCCTAAAACGTTGTATTATTGAGTAAGTGCTCGACCGAATGCGCTTAGAAATGCGCTTAGACCCGACGCAGATTATGGTCGAAAACTGGGTGTCATTGCCCCTTTAACGCTTTCAATGTCTTTCACAGCACATCTGTACTGCAAAAAATGATTTTTAGACTCTTTGTAATTACCCATGCTTTTTTTTTTCACTCTGAGGTTGTACTGCTGCGAAGCCGTAACCATGATACAAAAAATTGTTGTTGGGTCGACAACATCTTTTGTTTGGAGACAAACACCTGCCCCGCTTTTAAACAAGTCAACTACCGACGTCACTATAAGGGACGTTGCACAGTTCACCATTTAGTTCGGGACAATTCTCTAGAAAATAATGCATGAGAACATTCATGATGCATTTGAGCACCACGTTCTCAATTGTTATAACTGGTTTCACTGCATAAATGGTGTTTTCTGTGGTGAAGCTAGACTAAAGGTACTCTGAGCCTTGCATTCGGCACCCTGCGCACGCATGGGTGTATATAATTAAGGGCACTATTAAAGCTCTAATTATAGTAGTTATAGACGCATGAACGTTGTTAATCGTCGTACATACACACTGATCGACACTCGTGCAACATTTAAGCATGTGCGCCTTTGACTACTGTAGGAAAGCGCTTCGACAAGGGTCGAGAATGACTGCTAACTACATACAGCAGTAGTCCCACACACATGAAGCTACGCAACTATAGGGAAAGAGCACGTGCTATTAGAATAAATATATCCGTTGACATACGTAAGCTTTGAAAGTGTGTGTCACCACTCACCAAACAAGTTAAATAATTTAGTCCTCATTTTCCATTACTTTTTTCTTTCAGGAAGCTGATCTTGCCATCGGGCCAGCCACACCTACCGAGGAAAGGTTCACTGTTGGCCACGCTTTGCCAAACTACTTTGACACGGTTGCCTGCCACGTGGCCGGGAGACTCGTGAGCCACGTCTCGAACGTGGCTGGCCACATTGGAGGATTCGACACGCAGGTGTTAAAATCACTCCGTCTCCGCTGAATCCCGTTCGTTTCATCCCGTTACCCGAAACCCTTATCTTAACAAAACATGTTTTTAACAAGAATACATCGAGAGATAGGTAATATTTTTGTACTACACATCTGCTCACACAACTCTGCAGCTAGAAAAGCTGTCGTGCATTAATGGACGGCATAAGTTCAGAGGTTTAGAGTCGATTCATGCCAAGAATGGATATGTAGCTCTTCACAAAAAAAAAAAAGGTCAAATATTTTAGGCTATGAAACCCTCGAACTAAACTGTTCGACTGATTTTCGCTTGCTGTGGCCTATCACTGACCTCTTAAGTCATTTCAACAGTTACCGCCTGTTATGTTCTCATGCCACACAATTCGCCAGAAATGCACACAATTTTATTACTTTTAGGCTCTCACAAGGAAATCGCATACAAGCACGTCAAAATACGCGTGCGCGTATGAGTAAATGCTTGATGATAAAAAGAAATACCCTGCGAGCGAAAACAGTGGCGTGTTCCTACCAGGCAATTACTATGAAGATCAGATCACAGCCTTTAGTTGATTGCCCTACGAATAGGTGGGATATGCCTGAATCCCGCTTAGACTTCGGCCTAAGGTAGCTAGGCCCTTGGTGGCTTATACAAAATAAAAGTATACGTATTCGCTGGCGCGCGAACTCGCAAATGTTAGCGACAATGTGCATCATGAAATGTGTGAAATAAATAGTGAAGTTCTATAATAAAAGCAGGTAAAATTATTAGTATTTGTTTTTGTTTATGTGCTTCATTTTAGTGATAGCACTGCACGTCCTAATGAAAAAAAAAGGCGATCGGCTTTCAAGAAGCGTAATAAATATTTTTGCAGAAAATTAGGACATCATAGCTCTTTCTTTGCTGGTGTGTGCATGTGCACTCTATGATGTGTGAAACTTCATTTCTATGTTGTATTTAGGATGTCAAATACTTAGGATGTTGTAAAGCAACCCCGTTCGTTATCACCCCCGCTTCATTGGATCATGTTTTACGTCATGTATAAACAGAAACAAATAGTCGACCATTTATATTTCAAGTACTCGAAGAAAGCACTTTTTCTAAAGCGAAAGCTTTCCGAAAGGTTGTGCGATTTGCACTAATTTTTTAATAATCTTTCATTTCATATTTGTATTCTCTCTTAATATCTTCAAGTTGCCAAAATGTCGCGGTTCAATGGCAATCGCACATTTAACAAGATTGTACCGTTATCTTTTCAGATATGGCTAATTATAGCGGCAATACTGCTTTTTCTGAGCGTGGGGCTTTCTTTGTACGAGAGACGGAACAGCACGAAGAAATTCCGCACTCTTTTCTACAACTACGTCTTTGAGCTGACTGGAAATCTACTTATTGAAGGTAAATGAAACAGGACCCGCTGCACGCTGCTTGAAAATGCGCGTATATATTAGCACGATGAATACAGCAAGTCAAAATTGACGTTTTACGAAAAGTTGATCCTTCTGTGGTTCTTGTGCTGATAAACATTATCTCATCATCAAGGTTAATATTTCTGAGTCACAAAACACCCTCGGGCTCAGTGAGAGAGCTCATCCTGTGGATAACAGGCGCTGATATGAACGGCTTAGCCAAAGTTTGCTGTCCTGTGCGACGTTGCCATTTTATCGCACACAATCTTCTTATACGGCTGTCTGTGTTCACTCTATTCGCAGTTGCATGTGCATGCGCTGTTCACGTCGAACAACAAACAGCGTGCTATTAGCAAACAGCCAACATCGTATCATGAGCGGCGCTGAGATCAGATGCACTTTTCAGCACGAGGTGACGCATTATGCCGGCGCCTTGCTTCTCAAATAACCAATAGACGAGGATACACGCGAGCACAGAATTTCAAACGGGAGAGTAGTCACGCTTCATAGCGCACGCTGGAGGCCATTACATGCACAGACGTAACTTCTTTCCTTCGTGCCATCCCTCCTTGTGTATATCTTCCGGCTGCTCATCTTTCTTCGGGACCTTCGGCGCACAAATTTTGTTCTGTCAGTCTATCTGTCTGTCTGTACATTTGTCTGTTTGTCCGCCCTTAACGGTACCCTAAACGGCACCAAAGTGGCCAAACAATACTCCAAATGGCCGACCCCATCCGCAGCGCCCACCAATATTGCTCAAGATTCAGCGTTCATACTTGTGCGATTGTCAATTGAAAAATTGACCCTGTATGAGCAAGTTAATCTGCAAATGTCTTCGAAAGACGATAGTCTTTCATTTGGAGAGAGTGAAAAAAACATTTATTTGATGTTCTGCGCCAGAAAATTTGCGAATGGTATTCTGGAGGCGCTGTGTTAGAGTGCCTCGATCGTGCAGCGGAGGTCCACGAGCGCATCAAGTCACGTCACACGTGATACATGAGTGCCATCTGGCAGTTTTCTCGGAAAACGTTGCGCGTTCGAGGCGGGCCCGTCTAAGAGGTGATAAGGTGTAGAACGCAAGGCAACGGGTAGGTGCCACCACTGTATCGTCTTAGCAAAGCGCTGGAAACACTCGCATTTTCGTGCAAGCGTTGCATGGTCAGCGCCGCGTGATAAACGCTACGGTCCTTAGAATTACTCATGTATCCCTTTTGTATTAAAAGACGCACATGCAGATCATATACGTGTTGTTATGGTGCCTCAGATATGCGCAATTATTGCTTTTTAATCGACAATAGCACATGTATGAACCCTGAATATTGAGCAACGTTGGTGGGCGCTGCAGATGGGGTTGGTCGTTCGGGGTATCGGCTGGTGCCGTTTAGAGTATCCGGTACCGTTAAGGAGGACAAACAGACAAATTTACAGACAGACAGACGAATTTTTGCGTCGAAGGTCCCCAAGAAAGACTACCGTCTTTAAAAGCAATTATTGTGCATATCTGAGGCACCATAACAACACGTCAATATTCTGTATGTGTGTCTCTTACTAGAAAAGGCATACAAAGTAAATCTAAGGACCGTAGCGTTTATCACGTTGCACTAACCATGCAAGGCTTGCACGAAAAGGCAACTGTTTCCAACGCTTTGCTAAGACGACACGGTGGTGGCACCAACCCGTTGCCTTGCGTTATACACCTTATCAACTCCGACACGGGCGCGCGGGCTTCGTTTTCCAAAAGTACTGCCAGATGGCGCTCATGTCTCACGTGTGACGTGACTTGATGCGCTCGTTCACTTCCGCTGCCTGCTCGAGGCACTCTAACGCAGCTTCTCCAGAATACCATTCACAGATTTTTTTTTTTGCGCAGAACATCAAGTAAACGTTTTGTTCACTCTCTCCACATGCAAGACTATCGTCTTTCGACGACATTTGCAGTGTATGATGCTGATACGGGGCCATTTTTTTGTCTTTCTCCAATTCTATCTTCTATATCTTATCCATTATTCCCCCCCCCCCCCCACATGTAGGGTAGCAACCTGAGCTTAGCTTGGTTAACTTTTAGTAGGACTGAAAGGTGGGTGAGTTAAAAATTATTCATCCTTGGGCAGTGCACAAATCGACAAAACACAAACGAAGAGAACAGAACAAACACTTGTCCTGTTCCCTTTTTTTGTGTTTCGTCGATTTGTGCGATACCTTAGCGGTGAACTTGTTCACCTCCTTGCCTTTCTCCTTCGTATCTGCCTCTCTCTCTCCAGCGCACTCTTCGGGACGAGAAAAGACGCATCCCTGTAACTGCGCTCGCCCTTCGCTGCTTCGAAAAGCTTTCGGGCCGCTGATTCGTGAAAGTCAACTCCGATACTGAGACCATGCAGTGGTTACTTGCAGAAGTGGTTAGGAACACGTTTAATAAAAAAAAAAACTCCAGGTTGTTTTGACTTTACAAGTTGGCGTATGGGTGAATGACAGACAGTCCGGCTGATTGTGGATGTTCTTGCCTGTCGCTGAGTGTTTGAATGAACGCATGAATAATTATCGCGCTAATTTATTAGAAAGCTTAATAAAAGACTCGGTCGTGTTTAGGCTAGCAGAATGTATAATAATTCACTCAGAGGGCGTTGATACAACTGCGCGCGGAGACTGCGCAATAAAAAATAATGAGAAGCTCACTGGTTCGGGCAAACTGATAAGAGTTTATGATGAAAGTTGGCTTGCGTACCACTTAAAACAAAAAGAAAAACGAGTTTGCTCTCATGCCTGTAACAACTCGACCTTGTTTTACAAGGTTGTGCGGATAAAGCGTTTTATCAAGCCATCATAAATCATTGGTGAACGAGTTAATTTGAATGCAATGTTCCCCTGCGAAGCTGCACCGCTTTCAACTCTTTCGTTGTCTATATACGCCTCATACATTCGCCGCAGATCACAGCCGTTTTATTACCAAATCATAGCGTGAGCACTTAAATGCAGAGATGAAAGAAATATCGCCTAGAAATTGTTTGGTGAAAGCGCATGATGTGGTTGGCATGATTCGACGTTGTTGCCGTGGTTTATGCACATTCCAGTGTGTTTTTTTTTTATATCCTAATGGATGTCAAGCAACCGTCAGTGGTGTTCTACAGGATGCGCATGCAAGCACCCTTTACGTACAGACGCTCCTTCCCCATCGCGGGTGAAAAGGGTCACTGTCAAGTACGCCATGGTGTTTTGCATAAGTTGCAGAGTTTTATGAGGTGAAACCACCATATTGGGACGGGCGCGTCTTTGTGGGGGATTCGGGGCTACTTCTGATCTGCTGAGGTACTTCTCCATCATCATCAGCCTGACTACGTCCACTGCAGGACAAAGGACTCTCCCATGTACCGCCAGTCAGCTCGGTCTTGTGCTTGCTGCTGCCAATTTATTCCCGCGATCTTCTAAACCTCACCTTCCCACCTAGCCTTCTGTCTTCCCCTAACCCGCTTGCCTTCTCTAGGAATCCAGTTAGTTTACCCTTAATGACCAGCGGTTATCTTAGTGACGTGCTACATGCCCGGCCAAAGTCCATTTCTTCTTCTTGATTTCAAAGTTATTCAACGGTTCTTCAACGTGCACCCAAATATACGCACATGGGTGTTATTTGCACTTCGCCCAATCGAAATGCGGCCGCCATGGATGGAAATAAAACCAGCGCCTTCCAACAAAACTGTCTATTGCTCAGTATGCTATAGCGTACAATGCAGTACTAGCATTTATTACTAGCATCAAAGGCAGTAAATGGTAGCAATAAGTCCTACATATGCTACGGCACAAGCACGCGCAGAGTTCTTAGAGGAGCGCGACAGATACTTTTATAAGACTACTGCTTGGATATATTTTAGAAATCTGAGAAAGAAAGACTTGTACTTGCAGTAATAAACGCCCTCTTCCTGTTTCATGCCTTCTTCACAGCGTCACCGCGGTCGCCGGATGACCCTCACGTTCGCACCGTGCTGGCCTTCTGGTGGATGATGCTGATTGTGCTGATGAACACCTTCACGGGTCACATGAAGGCCAGCATGACCGTCCAGGAGGAGCTGCCCCGCCTCGACACACTGCAGGACATCGTCGACCACCGAGGCGTCACGCCCGTCGTCATCAGGGGCAGCACCTTCGACGAGATATTCAGGGTGCGGCTGATGATTGGCCTGGCCTTAGCTCATCTTGCTCGATCGCAGTTTCAAAAAAAAAAAACGTTAAGTTTAATGAGAAAATGAAAAAAAAAGCCACGTTGAAGTAACTTCACTGTGAATAGAAGAAAAAAAAAGTGCCGGGGATCTTGTGTTTCTTCTGGAAGATGTCAAGGCGAACGCCTTTTCACATTTTTCGTCCCTTCAGTCATCCCTTGTTTGAATATTTTCCTGGATCTTCGTTGAGTCGTCCTTTCGTTCTCTTTGTTTGGCTTCTCGTTCTTCTCTTTCCAGTTTTTTTCCCTTTCAGTTACCCTCTAAGCTTTCGGAGCGTCACGTGGTGTTTACACGGCGACCAGGATTGGTGACCTTTTGCCCGAGCAATTATGTAAAATGACGTTGTCATTTGACGATGAAGTCACACTATGACGTCACAAAACTGACCAAGCATCACCATCCCTACCGCCCGTTGCATATTCAAAGTACTCCAGACTTTAGATTCGAGACGAAGGCATTTCTGGGTTGATACTGAATGAAGACAACGTTGTTCATATAACAGCGCACAGCATGCAATAACACGTACCATAATCTAGCCAACAACAGCTGTTATTAACTGTCGTTTAGCGAACATGTGTTGACAATAGCCAACATCAGCCGGTGCTGACGAGATACGTGCACACATGTAAAATGAATAATGTTTACATTAAATCATTTCTAAAAAAAGATATGTGCTCTGTCCCAGGTGTCCAACAGGCGCGACCACCAACTGGTATGGAGGCGCGCAGTGCAACGCCGCACCGTGCTCTCAGGTCGTGACATCTTCGTGAAGTCCATGTTCGACGACGTGCTGGAGGGCCGCAAGGTCATCTTTCTGGACACGCTGCTCTTCCACTACTGGGTGGGTCGTTTCTATCAGGACCTGACCCGAGGCGAGTTTTACCTAGCCAAGGAGGCCGTCCTGTACCCTTCCATGTGCATGTGGCTCAACAGGAACGTCGACCCGGCCATCGCTAAGGCACTGCATATGAGGTGAGCACTCGAGGCGTATACGACTGGGTTTGTGGATTTAGGATGTAGCCTAATAGTCACATCAGCACTAAGTAAATAAATATATAAATATGTAGATTGACGAATCAATCAATCGTGCATTCATCATTCTGCTTACGTGAGGGTACGAACTTCAGAAATAAAAGTAATATCAAAGCCATGTTGTCAAACATCAGCTGTTATTGTCCTATACAGAGAGAAAGAGGGAACTCTATTGGAAGAACAAGAAATTTTCGCTTACTTGTGTATAACGGCGGGCATGCTACTTGGTGTAGCACTGAGGAATAAAATTGCGATCCGAGAGGAGGAAAAAGGAGAGAGAATGTAAATAAACACGTATGTGCCTAGTAAGATAAGAGCTTAATTTGTATCATTGTTGTGTACATGTTAAAAAACCCACTAACCTCTACAAAAATATAGTGTTAATGATTCATGTGCAAGAATTGTATATCGCAGTTACCGGGAGGAAGCATTCAGGTTCGTACTTCGAACTTCTCGTATAACAGTACCCCGTAAACTAGGGTCCGGCACATCTAGAATACACGCATTATCTACGGCAGACTACGCGAGAAATCGAGGTGTATTCGTCCGACGAACAAACCGGAGCTAAAGTCTCGCTAAAGGCAAGACTACCGGCAATGTAACGGCCTGAGATTTGCTATAGGACGAACGTAGAAAAGCCATAGCGGCATAGCGATCACCAGGAAACACCACACCGTAATCCGTGCTGTCATCTATACCGCAGCGGCGGCAAATCTTTCCGACACCTATACCGTGCATTTGCTGGCACTCATGCTCGCATTCTAAACCGCCTACAATTTAGGTTAGCAAGGAAAGCATTTCGAGCGTTCTCTATAGACAGGACGTAACCCCATAGTAGCAAGACCAGCTGGAGATTAGATACAAAAAACCAGGTTGCCACGTTTTCTATGCGTTTTGGGTCAACGCATCGTCACGCGTATTTCTTAAGAGGAAAACCGAAGCGCTCCTAAAAGAAACATCAACAACAACATAAAAAAAAACTGAAACGGAGCTGCGATGCTACAGGTCGGAATGTTTTTCGTATATGATAATCACGATTTAGATCGAGAATTTCAAGCACGGTCTTTATTTATTTTCCGGCTCGAGAAAAGGAGTTTATACCGCTGTTCGGCAAATTTTTGGAGCACAACACGGGTAATAAAAGTACGCGCCTATACCAATGTGCGAGAACGCCGAACAAGAAAGCGTCAAAGAACGCCGAAACAAGTAGACCGGACGGCACTGCGGCTCCGATACATGGGAAAGATGCGGGTGGCCTTGATATTTTTGTTGTTATTGCCTTGTTTTACTCGTCGAACTAACTCTCGCGCCACCGTAAGCTCTTAGCGCGTATCGGCTCCGAGCTCGCGCGTGTACACCAACCGGTTTCCTTCGCTTTTGCGCGTGTCCTTTAGTTTGCTTTGGAAGCTCCGAGATATTTTTCAGAGGGGCCGTCAATGCGTGTGGTACCGTAGTAACGCGTGCAGCACGTATGAAGCCAGATAACGCCACGATTAGATTAGTCGACACGCCGTTTATTTACTCCTCCTCCTCCTCCTCGTATACAGTCCTCAGCGTCGCGTAGGTACCCTGCTTCATCGACGCCACGCTCTCTTTTAATGTCGCACCGCCGATGAAACTTAATGATTGCCCCTTTCGAACCAGTCTGTTTAATACGTGCAAACGCTGTCTCTTTTTCCAAAAGAATGTCTATTAAAGGAGTAACGGATAACAGTGAATTGCTGTCTATTCTGCATATTTGTGAAAAAAAAAATAATTACATTTGATGCAACCAGTCAACAAAATGACAATATGGCGCGTTTAAATCATTTCTGACGATGCGGGTGACCCTTATAATGCCAGTAACAGCATTGAGATAATCGTAAAGTTATTATTTGCGACAGATTACCTTCTACGTTACTCACTATCCCGAAAGTCATAAAAAGAGAGAAAAAAACACGTAAAAATCTCGTGTGACATATCCGCCTTTCTTAATAGTTCCGAGGTAACGACTACGCAATTGGGGTATATAGTAAGAAAAAATATCTCGACACCTCGCTACTTGAATGCGACGAAAAAGTATTGAAGGGAACACTTGACGGCAGGGCATGTCCGGATGTTGCACTCTTGCCAAAGCATACCTGCTCAGATTTGTACAGGACTCATAGTGGTTGGCAGTCCTGACTTCTTTTAAAAGGCTGCTGCCATACATTCCACATCCACTATTGATTACATCTGCACTACACAACGTCAGCATTCTAGTGTTCCTTTTAACAGTAGATCGTACTGCATATGTACGATAAAAAGTCATGTCCTTGATATGTTTATCTGAACTTGATTCGTGTAATCTGCGATGCCTACCGCTTGAACGCGCTTTATTTAGTTTGGGTAAATGAAGAAAACAATAATGCTTCAATTTTCGCTTTTGTGCCCAGTGTGCGTGTTTTTCTTGTGTACTTGATTTTTCCTGCGTTCAGTCAGCAAGCCCGTATCACCAGCATGCTCTTTTCAGAATGACACATTTATGTGTGCCTCTGTCTTTTTATATGCTAATTGGTACATAACCATGCATATGCGACATATTGGCAATACCGTCACAAATCCTTCTTTATTACATCTCTGAAAGTAGAGAAATATAGTGTGTCCTGCTTTATAGCAGTTACATCTAACTTTAATCGGCGCACAATATCTAATGCTATTCCTTCACTGGAAGACAGCTCAATTTCCAAAAAGAGAGGATTCTTTTGCATGACTGCTTTCTTTTGCTCGTCGGTACAAATAGTGTCACGTGATCTCGCATGCTGACTACAATGTCCGCTGTTTCAGTTGCAGTTATCTCCACAAATATATCTAAGACTTCTCGATTTACGATCAGATGAGGCTGATAAGACTCCACGACATTTATTACTGTCTCAAGAAACGGCGGAAAGTTTACAACAGCTTAGATCACCGGGTCAGTCAGTCAATCAATAGATCAATCAATCTATCCCACACTGATTTTGTTGATCAGGATATCGGATGGCAGCGGCCTTTTAGGATGAAGAAGGCCACCCGAATCGAGCGACCATGTTCTTCGTTCGATACTTCATTTCGTACTCCGTTTCATACAACAGGTGCAACGCTATATGAAAGTTCGCAGGACTTTCTTGCGATATATACGTTCACCCTAAGAAATAGTTCGATGACCATATGTACTGCAATTTTTCTAGTTCTCGGGCTAATAATAAACAAAAATGCTTTGCGCTTTAGACACAAACATACCTTGTTATTTATATGGTAGTCAGTCATTTGTTCTGGATCACTCAGCATCTCTGTGTACTTATCGGCGCCTCCACAATCAGTTCCAGTAGCGAGCAGCCGGATACAGTAGGTCACGTTTAAACTTACAGCAACGATATCCATGTGCAAGACTCGCGGACCTGCACATGGCTTTGAACTTCAGCTTTCAAAGCGTTGAACCCGATGTATGAAACGGAGGACAAGTTAAAATGCACCATTACCAATGATTGTGTGCAGAAGCCGTTGGGTGGCCGAGTCCGGCATGGCCAGCCACTGGAAGAACCTGCTGGTGGAGCGAAGCCAGCGCACATCGGGTGGTGCAGGTGGTTCGCAGTCGACGCAGTCGGTGAGCACCGCGTCGCCCCTGCAGCTGCAGGACGTGGCGGCAGTGCTGCAGCTTCTCATGGTTGGCGCCTGCGTCTCGCTGTCCGTGCTCGTTGCGGAAATCTTCGTCCAGCGTTGCTGCTCCAAGCACCGCCAATGTTGCTGTTGCAGCTACGGCGGGGATCAGCGTGTACGACGCAATACCCTGCCTGCACGAAGACGTGCGCACTGGCGGAGCGGGGTGCCCTGAATTGACCACGAGTGCGTTTTTGGTGGCGTCATAGCGGGGATGATCCTAGTCACGCGCTAAAGCATCTCGCTTTTTATACGCACAATGTGGTTATCTAGGAACACGCGCGTAATGCTAGCTCGCACGTGACGTCATAGTAGCAGCTTAATAACACGTGCTGCGTCACCAACATGGCAGCCTTGATGACGTAGAGGCAGCATCATCACATAGCGCTTCAGCTGCTTCTATACGATAACGATGCGGCCGAAATTCTATCAGCTTCAGTGCTGCAATAACAAAAAGAAATGGCAAGTGATATAATGATAACACTAACATGTGGTGTTGTAAGCCTTGTGTGCGCCATGCGGTGCATCAACAAGGCAGTTTTAGTGGTGTCAGTGCAAACCCTCGTACCAATTTGACTGTTCTATAGAAACAAGTACTTCTTTTTCCGTAGAAAGGTAGAGGGGGCTGCTCTCCACATAATCCTTCGTTCATAAAGAACTAAGGCACCAATGAATGTTCCCGAATAGCACAGCCACATTCAGACTATTTCGTCGCCATAAAAACCATGCGGAAATCCTTGCTTCTTCGATAATGCAACTGTTAACGTGTCTGCCATGGCAAGTGTTGCAGGATTAGCGGGAAGCCACTTGCTATGGTATAGCGTAGAGGTCATGGCATCGCACTGCTGAGCTTGAGCTCATATGGTTCGGCCCCGATTATCCAAAACTGCACACGTGCTAAGCTCGTAACGTGGAGCGTTCTGATGCGGCTGCAGTGCCGCAGCACTGTCTGATGTCTGAAAGCATGAATGTCCGAGGCATCTTTCAACCGTAAGTACATCTTTAGGGCAACGCTAACTGCCGTAGAGTGTAAAGATGTGCACTCAAAAGAGCTAGTTTGCTTTCACTTTTGTCTCCAATATACTAGATTGTACATTGGGTAGTATCCTTTACTTAGCGCTCCAAGTTTGCTGCTGAGCCATTATGTTTATCACACGCCCAACTGCTTCTTAAGCGATGTAGGATAGACTACCAAAGTGACCCCAACAAACTAACTGAGTGATGGCCAGCAATCACGCTGCTCAACACATTCAACACTGCTTTTCTTTTGGAGAATAAAAAGTGATAAGCAAAAAGCAGTTAAAGTTGCTCTCTTCAACTTTTTACGCGTATCACGCATTGCAAAAGTTCCACAAAAAAGAAAAACAAACAAAACAAATAAGAGTAAAACTGGTAGTCATTTTTAATGGTTGTCTTTCTGTTACTGCCGGGGCCATTCGGAAGTGGAGAACGATGGTTTTTCACCGGGGAACGTCAAGATCAGGGGTGCTATCCCGGACACTGCTAACTTCTGCGATCTTATCAGTTTTCTTAATTGCGGCATTTTAAGCCAATCGGAAAGGTTGCATCAGCGCTCCGGGTCAATCATGATTTACCAACGGCGAACTTCGACAACATGTATAGTCTCTGATAATGTCCAGAATAACACCGCAGGCTCATTACTACCGCGTGTCACGCAACAGTGGTGTGAACATTGCTTGTTTCCAACAATTGCGCTGGGATATTCCAAGTTTTCTGTCATTAAAAGCGTTGATTGAGAAAGTTTCTTGTTCCTTGTTTTGTTTTGTTACAGCCGCATCCCCTAGGATAGTGGCAGTCACGGGATCATGTAGCCGGAAAGCATTTCATGAACGTGAATGATACGCACTTTATTAAAAAGCGCTCTGTATCTTTTGAAAAATGGTGGGGTAACTTTTTACAGCTTAAGTACAGCGCTGCGGAACAAAGAAAGAGGGAAAAAAAACTTTTGAATCAACAGGCAACTTTCATTCAAGCTTTCGAATAAATGTTCAGTTTTCACCGCATAACAGGTCACTGAAGGGCGTGAGATCATATACAACAATATCTGTTTATCAATCTTTCCTTATTTAAAAAGAGGAGGGGTGTGTGAAAGTATTTTTTTTAGGCAGGCGCCGGGATGCATGGTAGTAAGGCATGTTTGTTTTCATACCAAGTACAAAAAATAGAAGGAAGATAATTATATTTGACATGCTTACAAGTGTGTATATAACAAGGGATCGTCGATTTCATCATATCGCTAAAGTGTTTCTACCAACCACACCGACTAGGATCTTGCGTTGCCGCACGTCACATTTGCTTATAATTCTTCGCGCCATGACACTGCTGGTACACCCTCTTCAGGCCAAGTCCTATCCTATATTCCACTTTCAATATCTGGGCTCATTACACACCTGGGGCGCAATAAAAAGGAACAGAAGAATAAAGCGGAACTACATTAGCGTCACAACAATGCTGCTATTGACCCAGCATTATCGCTAACACTGGCACAATACGATCAAAACGTGCACGTCGATTCCAATGGCCCAAGGCACAAAGTATACAGGACGTGTGCGTGAGAGCCGAAGAGCCACTCGTCTATTATTGTTCCGCGCTCATCGCATTGGACATGGCACCAAGACACACGTCTCATCCATCACCAATCATGCAGCTCGGGATCACAAATGTTACAGGCAAGTCGCGCTTGGCATTCTTTCCTGGTCAAGGGGGTCAGTGTCTAAAATGGAGATCAAGAAATGGAGAAAGACCTAATGACGGTGATCTAGCGGTTGACCAGGTCCGTACTGCAGCAGCGGTCTTAAAAGCTTAGGGAAGTCGGTGAACACCACACGTTGACGTGAGGTCAAGTAACGACAGACGGGTCAGCCACAATTTTTTTTCACTCACTTTAAGAGGCAGGCCGGAAACAAAACGCCAAGCGTCACGCAGTAAGGTAATAATGAAGACGCACGACTTGATTAGCGACCGCTTCTAGAAGCTGACCTAAACATAATAACCTCAAACGACCCGTCCTTTTGACAAAGTACAGATGAACAAGAATAGGACATGGCACTCGAATAGTCCGTGTGCTTGGAACAAAACTATGTAGACGACAGTTTGACGGCAGGCGAAGTGCCCCTTTGCGTTTTAATTTTCGCGAGTTGTTATTGTTTTGTTGCGTAGTAGCATTTTACGAGCAACAGTTGGGCGCACATGCGAGTGGCTCTTACCGACATCTTGAGACATTTCGACGAGTATTTTTTCCAGCAGATCGCCGAGGAACGCGGCACTTACCACGTTAGTGTTTTTGAAGCGTATATAAATATATATACAAGCTTTATACAAGCGCCGACTCGGATCAGTCGAGCAGACGCGGTATAGCAACAAGCACGGGCTGCATTCTCGTCAGTCTCACACGATCAGCTCAAACGAACGAGCAACCTCCAGACGCCAAGCTGCACATAATGTGATTCACATCCAGTCGTCACGGTCAACGGCGCAACACGTATGGTACTACACATGATTGATTTGTGGGGTTTAACGTCCCAAAACCACCATATGATTATGAGAGACGCCGTAGTGGAGGACTCCGGAAATTTTGACCACCTGGGGTTCTTTAACGTGCACCCAAATCTGAGCACACGGGCCTACAACATTTCCGCCTCCATCGGAAATGCAGCCGCCGCAGCCGGGATTTGAACCCGCGACCTGCGGGTCAGCAGCCGAGTACCTTAGCCACTAGACCACTGCGGCGGGGCATATGGTATGGTACTACACAGTGGGTAACGCAAACGCCATGGTTCAAAGATGCTAAATGAGTCAGCTCTAATTCATCGTGCATTGTAGTGTATTGCTTGTGCCACCACAAAATGCTAAGTGACGACTTGTGGCTCTTGTGTGTATAGTTGTACTGAACTTCGTGCATGGGAGCTCGGCGTACGGGAGCAGAATAATAATCGCCGTAGTGAAGACCTGCTCGTAAAACCGTGACGTCACTCGGTCTCGCATAAAAAAAAAAAACTCGAGTAATGTCGGCACTAATCGTGGTAAACCCTTCCGTAACGTAGTTATAACGAACGTATTTAGCTCAATTGTCGGAGATACCGCTTATTCAAGTGTTTTAAGTTTGCTTTACGCATTCCAATAAAACATTTGCAAACGCTACGCGTGAATACCATGAAGCGAAATGTTATTAAAGCATGGGGACGCAATTACGGACAGTTTTTTATTGACTGTGCTCATATGTTTAATGTCTTAAGCAATGCCGTGCATGTCGTTCATATAGTTTACATGCAGTGTAGCAGGAACACCACTGCAGCTCCTACAATTCATTACCGAGTGTCGCAGCTCCTATAGCACACTTAATGCACACTTTTTAGCCACGCAATTCCGGATGATACTTTGACTATAGGGCGCCTCTTGTGATGTAGATGATTCATTGAACGGAGAAATTTTGTCAATCGAAGGGTTGTTACTCCTCAAGACAGTTACTCATCCGCTGGAAGTAGGGATCAAAAGAAAATTGCGTGAAAAAGTGTCGAATTCATTTAATCCCTTCAGGAGGCCCTGAAAATGCTGGAATACTCGAGTGTTAAACAATAATAATAAAATAAGCCACTTACACAGCAACAATTTCGCTTCGACCTCGTCTGTGAGCCTGACTGAGCCTTCACTAAAACTTACTTGCTGTGTTGCACAGCTTATGTGAAATTTTCGAAGTGCCAGGAGTATTTGCGTAAAAAGATACATTCTACGTTACGTCAACATGTCAAGGGTCACATTCAGAACGAATCCGTATACTATTGATAGCCCGCCATTCGCTACAGTGACACGACAAGATGTGACCGCTACATATGCGATGACAGATTCTACGAGCGTCTGCTTCACTTTATACACAACACTGGTCTTATGACACACATAAAAAAAGCACAAATATGAACAAATAATAATGCCATAATGGAATGCATGGCTGGGAAAGCTGGTGCATTGTCTGAAAATAAAAGCTAAGTGAAAAAAGACGGGACACAAGAGAGGAGAAGACGGGATTATGCCAAAAGAGCAAGTCCGCATCACAACAAAAACAAGATGCCAATTGTACGTGTAAAGTATTACTCGTAAAGTATTATATGTGAAAGCTTTGAACGTATCGGCGCCATCAACAGCTTGCTATATGTTGGTTAACGATGAGAAGAAATGAGCGCCACTACAAAAGACGGACGTGAATAATGTCTGTTTAATTTACACTGTAAAATGGCAAATAGTACAAGCTACTAAAAACGAGAAAAACAGGCCCGATTGACAACTTTCGTAGAGTGTTTCATCTGGTAAAAGAAAACTAGTTTAGCGGCTAAGTCACGTGACTTCTTTGAGAAGAGGTTCTTGGTCCCCGGAAGGCTTGCGATGGACAACAACGTAGATGCACAGCGCAAGTATCTGCAATGTCAAATGCACAGAAAAAAAATTAGGTTTCGAAAACTACGTTTAATCTTGAAAATTAGCCATTTGACTAAAGTTCCTCTAGCCAATGTACTTACATTAAAAACTTTGCGAATTGTTCATGGGCATTGTAATTTTAACGTTGTTTCATTTTCGTTCCACACACAAGTTATATCGATACGTATTGTTTTATTTACAACTGTGGGCCATGTGTTACTCCCGTAGCAATTGGTTTAATTGACTGACGGGAATTAGCTTCCGAAGGACCATGGTAATCATGTCGATCTTTTCTCGTTTACGGTCATAAGCCGATTACTCTTATACAAGTATTATAGTTACATCTGCAGGTCTTCTGTCCAGTGTTGTCTATAACAAATAACGCTGTCGTTTGTATATTCCGCAATCGGTAAAATTTCAAGTGCAATACACAAACTGAAAAAAATTTCCGTAACTGGACAAAGCGGGAAATCCACATATAAGTGCCTCAGTGGCGACAAAAGAAGTATAGTAACCAAAGGCATGTGCAGGGTTCCTCATTAAACAAGGGGGAGGTAGGCGCAAGGTTTCATTGAAGCATATCCGTATCAATAGAAGCAAATATCAACGGTGTCCTCATTGAAAACATCAAAATTCGCTTAATGCTTACGAGTAAGACTTCGTTTGCCAGGAGGACCATGGTGCCCATGCGGTACCCCACGGAGTCCAAGAGATACCCTCCTAACGTGGGTCCCACGAATGCTCTGCGTATTGCGATATCAGATTTTATTTCAGACACAGAGTATGTCTTGGATCGCAAGGCTAAAGGCAGAACTCTCTGCCTGACTAAGGTCTTGTGACCCATACATTGCTCAAAAAGTGAGGCAGCCCAAGAAAATACATAAAATTTGTGCAAAAGAGTAAAGCAATTTTTTTACATGTAAAAAAAAGAGAATAATGGAACGCAGACTCTCATAAATAACAATTTGGTAAACACTGATTGACGTTGCATAGAAAGACGTACGTACCCCATTGAATGAGAGACGGTGAACACCGAAGAGACGAGGCCATACGTAGACAGGTCATCCGCGAATCCACGTTTCCTGAAACCAAACGAGAAGCGGGAACAAAAAAGAGCAATTTAAGGAACTGTTCAACATAACTAGAAGTAAACATAACTTCGAAGAATAGAAGTCGATGACAATATGGCTATTGCAAATACACTCCAACCTTTCTTTGACAATGTATTTGCTTCAATGTCTTTTGGGGTCTAAAAGGGACATTTCGAAAATGAATCCTCGCAATGACACGATTGCCAAAGGACACAAGGAGTTAGCCTACCGGTGCTTCACCGATTATCACCAACAAACAAGAGCACTTTATAGGGCGCACGAAACAATTGCCTACGAATCTGTCTAGGCCTTCCGAAGAGCTTATCAGGCTCAGGAACTGTAGCGGAAGCAGGATGTCTTCCGCTAGATTTCATCTGCACTCAAGAAATATTGCGCACTCGTTTCCGCCATGTCATACACGGGAAGAAGCATTTTCTGTACCGCATACATCTCACCCACAGCAATTCAGCGTTCGGCCAAGCTGTGCAAATGCAGCAACCTACTGCTATCAGACAGCCGAAGAAGTTGATGTCTCCAAGATTTCCTTCGTGGACGCTTTCACCTCTTGATATTAAACAGTGTGTCCCAGGAATCAATGAAGCGAAAAGACGTATTGCGCAGACCGCACTGCTGCAGACTACTCTCTTCTACGTAGCCCAGCATTACACTCAGCATTCTCATATTTATACTGATGCCTCAACTACTCAGGAGATACCATCATATGGCCTCTATGTTCCCTCTACAGGACAAAATTTATCCTATTGGCTACAACGCAGGACATCTTTAATGACAGCAGAGCTTCATGGAATTAAAGAAGCAGTCCTCTACATCCTGCGTCAAACGCCGAACCGATAGGTGATCTTCACCGACTCTAAGGGAGCTCTACAAGTACTATTCAGCATCTTAAAGAAAACAAAATATCACCCGATTTCATTTGATATAGCATACTTACACCCCTTGGCTATTATCGCGGGTCACGCTATCACATTTCAATGGATACCGGCTCATTGCGGTATACTGGCCAATGAAAGAGCAGACGAAGCGGCCCGAAAAGGACTTCAAAAGGAAAATTACAGGTGAACCTATTACACTGAATCAGACGCTTCCCAGCTGGCTAAAAGGCTTGCTTCCGAAGAAAAGAAGTGGCTATGGAGCCTCCCGACATATCATTATGCTTTCCTCCACTTTATCGACCCACATCTAAGGACTAGACTCCCATCCCGAATCCCTCGACACCTGAAAACTGTATACTACCGTCTCCGGCTCAACAGTGCTTACGGAAACAATTTATGGTATCGCTCCGGGTCAAGTAGACAGTCCATACTGCAATAACTGCGGCTCAATAGAAACTGTAAAACATATGTTTGAGTGCCGAGCGTATGCCGATGAGCGTGCGCTCTATGAACACTGCATGCATCTGTTAACCAAAAGAGCTTTATCAGTTGATTGTGTCCGGGGCCCTTTCCCCAGCTTCACGCAACGGAGGCAAGCGATGGAACTTTTATTCGCGTATTTAGACAATATCGGTCAGCTAGACAAACTGTAGGGGCGCCTTCAAAACTGAAGTCATGCTGTCAGCACACGTCCCCGCCCAAGACACAGAAAAATATCTGTATATTTACTCTTTTCCTTTACATTTTCATTCTTAATTTTTTCCTTCTCTCTCATCTGCCTTTCAGTCCCAATCCCCTTTCCCACGCAGAGTAGCAAGTCAGCGACACACACACGCCGGCTAAATTTTCTGCTTTTTAATAAAAAGCTTCCCCCCCCCCCCCCAGTGTTTTCAAATATGTATAAGTGTACAGCGACGCAGTGAATCTTTCGCGTCACACACTCACAGGGTATCCCGGAACGATCCGACAAAAGAGGGTACGATGGTGCCGCCCGAGCCAAGACCGAACAATCCGAGGGCCAGCATCACGGTCCAGACAGCTCTGAAAAACGACAGTGTTAAACGACACACCACACATGTTATAAGGCCCCTTAAGATTGTCAGGGAGCCTAGGAGAAAATGCAATGCAGATGCACTTCATCAATACCTTACTTTAGATGGGAAGCAGCTCTTTGACTAGCCTGTGTCACGCTGTATACGAACGCGTAGTGGAGGGCTCCGGAAATTTCGACCACCTGAGGTTCTTTAACGTGCGCCCAAATCGGAGCACGCGGGCCTACAGCACTTTGACCGGAGCCATTCATGCTGGATAAAGCCAGCTTCGATCGTACGACTAATCGTAAGATACATGGCTCATGTATGCACCTCATCGCTTTGGCAACATGTTTATGCCCAAGTTTACGCATTGAGGTGTTGCAGAACGCTTGTCGAAGTGTTTGACTCGAACTTGGTGTCATGCGATGCTCGCTTGCACTTAAATTGCGAGTCGCAGCACACCAAAATAAGTGAAACATCTTTTGCATTGTATGCGGAGTTCGCTTTGATGAGCTTCCTTCTTTTCTGAAGCGAGGTTGTATTGACAGAAGAAGCTTTACAAGTCCTTGATTTTAAGGACACCACGCCTCAGCACCGACGAAAGAGCAGGGCCTACATGCACGTTCGCTTGCAGACGGCTTTCTTTGCACTACCCAGTTTTGGCCAGCGCGGCAACGAGGATGCTGATGGCGGCGTTTTTCGCAGCGCCGCCTGACGTCTGACGCCGATAGGGGTGAGGGGAGAGGCAAAGAAAAGGGGGTGCTTGCTCTCCTAATACATCATTATTCAGGGCATTCTCATCGTAAAGGCAGAGAGGATATGCGAAGGGGGGTCACTTCATTAAATATTTGCTCCCCCCTCCTCAATGGCGAACCCTTCGTACCCTGTATGACCATGACATCCATTTATTTTGATTACGACAGCACTGAAAAGTGATACTAACTTTTCGTTATCTGCCGCTTGCGTTGCCCCGTATAGGATGATTTCAGAAATGAAATGTAAGCGTGTGTTAAACTTTCTGTAGGACCAGTTACAGCAAATTATAAGATATTATCGTATAATCACGAATTCATTACACTACTACGCTCCTTACAAGCACTCATTCAGATTAACGTCAGTGTAGCACTGACAATATATAGGCATTTTTTGATACACTACCCATAGGGCCACATATCTTTAAGATGTATACTAAACTTATGTTCACTCTATGTTTCTTAATTCTAGTGCATTGATAGTGTATTTTAGTTGCTAATTACGGATGCGCACTTTTATGTGGTGTGACAGACTATTGACTATTTGAGAAACTTTTGAATGATTAAATGCATCATTTTTTTTTTCAGAATGTTGCATACAGCTTTTTGTTGCATAAGTTTCAGAAACTGTGCGGCTAGTGAAAGTGGATGGCAATGAAACATTTTAAATAAATACGTACGTTGGAAATGGAAGAAATGGCGCAGGTCCGAGCAATAGCAGGCTCGCACACAGCATGAGGCAGGCCACAATGCAGAGCTCTTTGGTGCGAACCTGCAAGTTGAAAGAGCAGCAATTACAACCTATAAGGTTATGTTCGTAAACGTAAGAAGGCGAGGTCAGCGTATTTTTACAGGGAAAACAAAGGGGACATACGGGACAAGTATGAGAGACATCTGTTACTTTCAACTGAATTGTAATTACGAACGAATGGAAATGAATACAGCTGACTTCAGTAAAAGAAGAAGGACATCGCATGACTGGAGGTTTGCGAGTCGGGAGATATATCGTTACGGTGATGCACTACGAAGGACTACTACGAAGCACCAGGCGCATCAGAGCTGCGTCTCAAAAGCTAGATCCGTTGTATATTGGAATGGCCGCAACGTCCCCATACAGTGACCTACGCGGTTCAGTGAGTTACTTACAAAGCGAATGTTAGGAAATATGAGTTGTCTTCAATCACGTTAGATTAGACCTTTCCGTAAAAAAAAAAAAAGAAATGGACAGAATACTTACCGTTTTGTCGGCAACCTTTCCCCAAATCCAGGCAGTGCAGGCGTACACAATGCCATTGAGCACGAACACCAAACCAACCATGTACGGCTCCAAATTGAACTGTAACAATAGTGACATACACTAAACCAGTCAAGCGATACGTAACCAATATGGAAGGCACCAGAGAACGCATTTTCGCTAGCACATTGCATTTTTTTTATTAGCAAGCATACGCGCTTGTAGTGGGCTACATTCGTTAGCATATTTTAAAAGCTTTATGTTTGCACAAAAAGTATGCTTTAGATATTATAGCGTTAGCCTACAGAACAGAAATCGCACAATTAGGGGAGAATGTGTTTATGGGAGTATGTATTTATAAATATTGCGCACTTGCAGTGTAAAAAAAAAACGTTGCAGTTGATGAAAGTATTTTTGTTTTGTTCGTTTTTACGCTATTGACAAGAATAGTCACATATTTTCTACATTTGAGCTTCCTTTTGAAACATTTGAGACACCATAATGAGCTGTAATTGACGTTGGTCTTATCAATATTCCGGACAATGAACTATAATGAAAACCGTCTTAACTTGATTTGATTGGTCGTTGTGCATATCTTGATGTACGAGACCTTCCTGGGCTCTAAAAAAGCTCTCCGATAGTTTTGGCCACTGTTTAGTAGATATTCTGTAGCTGTAGATATTCTGTATGCGGCGTAGTGAGGTGAACATTATCTATTGTTTGTTAAAGCAAAAACCCTAAGCGCCTGTTCGCACGTGGAAAGTGACCGTCGGCGTCAACATAAATGATACAAAAAAGCCACGTGATCACGCATTCTGGCCTCATGACCACAACATGCGACATTGTGACGTCACAGATGGGAGACATTGTGACATCATCAGGACGTCGTCACCATGGCGTTGCTGTAATGCGTCACTTAACATGACGTCATGTGATGAAATTGTCTCATCACATCACTTGGTGAAGTTGGGACACTCTCGGAGGCAATGCTGCAAAGGCACGCGGGGCGCAAAAGCTTTTGTCGGGGGAGGAAAGCTTAATACGATCGACTGAGAAGGAGTAAAAGATGGCGACTTTTCCCTAGCTCCAAGTAACCTCAGGCGAATGCGTAAGGAAGCCTGCGAGTTTCTATAATGTTTTTTCGTGCACGAGGTCGCAAACTGTACCTGACAACAAAATAGAAGGATGATTCTGCGTCACCTTTAAGAGCAGAACGCGATATCGTAACTGGGCCCCGATCTTATCGCCTTCTAAGTCGCTCCTTAATTGCTTCAGTTCCCTGTGGACACCGTGCCGCTAGGCTATAGCCACTAAAGTTGGTGCGCGTAACACTGGCCGTTTAAAGCTATCCTAAAATGACTACGGGTGCTATAGCTGCCGGTCATTCATGCTTTGACCCGTAAGCTTTAGTGATAGAGCGTAGCGAAAAATACAGCGGACATTACTGAGAAGATAAAACGTACCTGTCTGAGGTGAGGCTCGAGGACGGCCGCATTGTAACCGATGATCACGAATGTGCAGAAGACGCAGTACGCATCTAGAATAATGCCGGTGTTTCCCCAGAACTTGAGCATGTCTCCCGTCTTCTGGTTCAGCTCGTTAGGTCCCTCTGCATTGTGCAGGATAAGTGGCTGATTAGTTGGTGTAACTATATGTATATTAACTAGTCGCTAGTAACTTGCAGTTGGACTCTGCCCTCATAACTTGTCTAGAACAGGGAAATGCTTCTGTAAGGTTTATATACCAGAGAAGGTACTTCTGTAGGCCAAGAAGCCTCCTTAGTTGTAAGGACATCACGAAGACTTCAGCAAGAACTGCAGTTGAATTTTTGTGGTCCAAAAACATTTTATAGAGCAAGTTATGTTTTGTGAAATAATGAAATATTTATTGGAGGTTCTGTAAATGAATAATAATGTGTTTGATTGAAATAACTAAAGATGAACATAGAACCAATGTATTAAGGTCGTCCCACTGTGTTTTGCAAAAAAGAAAAAAAAAAACGGTGTGTGCTAAGAGTCGCCTAGCACAAGATTCGACATCACTTGATGTTGGTAGCAAAATAGGGAGATACTCAACCCCATATAGTATGAACAGCGTTGATTAAGGTTCTTAGCATTCACATTTTATTTTTATGCTAGCGTTGATGAAAGTTCTTAGCATTCCCGTTTGATTGCTAACATGCGTCCATAACCACACATTGTAAAGTGATCGCAGTCTTGGAGTTTTACGGCGAATGAAGGATTTTTGGCAATGACCAAAAAATACAAAAGAATAACCCACCTTAAAGGACGACTTATTAGAATAACCAGGCTCCATCGGCTTCCATTCAAAACTCTACCCCTGTCTCAACAGCAATCAGAAGTCTACGTGGCAGAAGAGTTCTGTGCCAAATTATCTCGTCAGCTGACAGATCACAAAGACTGCACGCCCTCGCGTGACAGTCGGAAGTTACTTTATCACCGCATGGACCTACCTTTTTTCAATTCATGAGCTTAAAACAGGACGGCATTTGTGCAGAAAGACATCGGTGCCCGATCCCAGTGGAATTTTCAGAGCATGGAGTCACCTTGGCGAGCATGCGAGAATTTCTCTACCTCCCAATTTAGTCTCCGACTCCGGGACCTCCTCCTCTATATTAAATTGCAATAACTTGATCTTATGGAAATATTAAAATCTTTGATTTCGAGTTATAACACCAATGCTGGCGAGAGGGCACCCTCCCAGTGAACTGGAAGACTAGCCATCTGAATCCATTACTGAAGCTTGGAAAGTCACGATTGATTGGTATGTGGGGTTTAACATCCCAAGTTCATATGATTGAGAGCCGCCGAAGTGGAGGGCTCCGAAAATTTAGACCACCTGGGATTCTTTAGTGTGCACCCAAATCCGAACACACGGGGCTACAGCATTTTTGCCTCCATCGAAAATGCAACCGCCACAGACGGGATTCGATCCCGCGACCTGCGGGAAAAGTCACTATTGGTGCTCACATCGTACCGCCCAATTGCATGGGCAATAGTTATATGACAGAGTAATAGAAAGGATGATCCAAGGACGTCTAGAATGGTACCTGGAGCCTCAAATCTACCCAAATGCTATAACAAGGTTTCGCCGTGGTCGGTCATCAATTGACGGCGTCGTCGACCTGGTCACCTACGTACAACACGGAAAAGGTCGTAAGCGTGTCTACACTTTTTATTCCTTCATGTTAAATGGGCGTATGGCAACGTCACTCATGATGCTATCTTCCCCGCTCTCGAACAGGTAGGAGTGGGCGGTCGGAGTTTTCAGTTGCTATGCAGCTACGTTTCAGAGCGATACTTTTTCGTAAGAACCGAGGACGGCACCACTTCGCTACGTTACAGTCACCGTCGTGTTCCCCAGGGTGGTGTATTGAGTCCTGGGTTCTTCAACCTGACGCGAATAGATCTTCACGAACACCTGCCAAGCACAGTCACATTCTTAACGTACGTGGACGACAGCTGCGTTTGGACGTCTGCAGTAACACGTCTGCGGCTACAAGCACGAATTCTGAGAGCTGCCACTTAAGCTGCGTAAAAATTTACCTGCGTAAATGAGGTCTGGAAATTTCCTCCGAGAAATGCGAATTTGTGGCATTTACGCGCAAACCAACAGAGAGCTACTGCGTAATGCTAAACGGCGAAAGGATACCTCACCTCTGATCGTACAGGTTCATTGCTGTAATTAGTGACAGAGACGTCTCATGGGGTCCTCATGTATTATACATGAAAAAGCGGTTGACGGGCATCTGTAATCTGTTCATGTTCTTCGTTGGAAAGAGATGGGGAATTCCTCAGTGGCTATGTTGCGACTATACAGGGTTATTTTTCTTTGATTCCTTCAGTACAACTTGCCTGCGTTGACCAACGCAAGTAAAAGAAGCTTACGGACGATTCAAAGTGTTCAGACTCAAGCACTCCGGATCTGTCTAG
This sequence comes from Rhipicephalus microplus, assembly GCF_043290135.1. Taxonomy (NCBI): domain Eukaryota; kingdom Metazoa; phylum Arthropoda; class Arachnida; order Ixodida; family Ixodidae; genus Rhipicephalus; species Rhipicephalus microplus. The sequence continues at coordinate 230,477,582 of NC_134701.1, forward strand.
GCTTGCCTCCAAGTGCATCAACAGTGGCAACTATATCGCATGACTCAAATTGCAAGACCACCTCATCAAGACTCAAATTGATGTTGAAGGGCTGAGGACACATACGCGACACCTTGCTCAAAGTCCCCGCCATCACCTAGCCTCTCTACCAGCTAACCGACCACGCACATCTTACTGCCAAGCAGTGACTGCTCATGGTGAGCCGATACCAACTTCCTTCACTCCTGCCGCTAGACCTCGGACTTCTCCATGGTGCCTCGCTCAACCAAATACCATACCGGGCGCCTAAAAAAAGCCGATTTGTTGTAATCAGAATGCAGCTCTCATGATTTCTCTTGTATGAGAACTACAGAGACTCCATACACGTTTACACTGACGGATCCGTTCTGCCGATTAGCTCAACCAGCGCACTCGTGATACCAAAGTTGGTCACGATGACTAAATTCGAGACAGCTCACACAACAACATCAACGGCACCAGAATGGGCAGCCCTTTGCAGAGCATTACAATTGGTCATTTTTCAACCAACATACAAGTGCACTATTACCTGTGACTCGAAGGTGGCACTGCTGTCTACTGTCAGTCTTTCGCCGCGGACCACATGAGCAGCTGGTAATAGAGACAGTGGAGCTCGCACACTACCTAACTGAGCAATGGAAGCAAGTTACATTTCAGTTGTTACCTAGTCACTGCGAAATCATCAGCAATGAACGAGCCGATCAAGCTGCCTGCTCAGCCCACGCAGACGACCTTGAAGTACTATATGCTACCACTTCCTAGGACCGATGCTGCACCGAAGCTCCGCTGGTTTGCTCATCAACGCACCACGTCCCAATGGATTCAGCCTCACGTCAAGCATGCCCGGCTACACCCGTTTTACCATATATATAAGCTAAGCCTTGAAGTCCTGTCGAAGCTTCGCCGAGCAGACGCGAACCTTTTGAGCAGGCTGTGGTTGGGCGTTTCGTTTACCAACGCCTACTTTTTCCGCATTGGGATGGCACCTGTGATTACTGTGGCAACAAAAAATATTGGGCATATCGTTTCTGACTGCCAATAGTATAATAGCGCGCAGCTACTATACCTTTTCAACATGCTCAAGAAATTAGATAATGAATTTCTTCCGTTGGAAAGAATTTCCCACCATCGTCAGAATGCAACGTCACAGAAGGTCTTGCAAGCACTACTGTTTTTTTTTTTTTGCAATCGACCAGCCCGGCCTCTCTGAAAGTTTGTAGCCGGAACGCTCTTCCTGTGTGCGTGTGTTTTGTTTTCTCCTGCGTCACATGCGTTTCCTTTTTCTTTTTTTCTCTCTCTCCTTACACTCTTTCTTGACCTTGTTCTCCACCTCCACGTGCTGGGTAGCAAACCAGATGCTAATATCTGGTTAACTTGCGGCCTGCCTCTTAACAAGCCCTATTTTCCCAACCTGTGCAGGATATCAAATCAGTTACATGTACAAAGTTCCCTCTCTTTCTCTTGTGGCACAGAGGTCATGAGTGGCCCATGAGCACCCCGACTGGTGGTGTGGTGCTACCGATGGTACGATGTAGGTCCATTACGGCTGTAAAGAAGCTTCAAATCACGCATGGCATCAAAGCACGAGATATATGTGCGCAACAAAGTTATGTGTGATGTGACATATGGGTACAAGATTAATAATGTACGTGCCGCAGAAACCGGGCAAGCCACATTACTCCCCTCCAGGGCTTTAAATGTTATGACTTGAAATGTGAAGAAAATTCACTGATTTAACGTCACTAACACTGGTTATGTAGAGCAGATGATGGCAAAACTGCCACAGGGCAAGGTCAAGTAATGAAATAGCAATATGATATGCCCTAAGTTTGATTGTTTAACGTATCTTCGCGAAGTCAAGTGAGTGAACCTGCTTCAAGTTTTATTGCGTTATTTTTAATGTTTCATTGCTTTTTCATTTGTGTGTGTGATCTGCGGACTTGTTTTTTTTAAGTGTTACTATTCTGTTATTGACGTTTGGAGGTGTTTTGTTGCTTTTACTTATCATAGTTTCGTAGGTTATATTAGTTTGATGGTGCTGTATTAGTTATTTTTAATATGTATATGAATTCTGGATATCCGGCTTTACTCATGGCGAAACATCGCCTCTTCTTCGCGTTTACTGCAGCGATGAAGGGAACATACACAAATTATAATTTCTTTGTTGCATCTATGTTTAATTTCAATATTATGTGTTAGCAAACGACTCAACACTTACCGGTGGCTGGCATCAGGAAATAGATGAGAACGTCACATACAAGCAGGAGGATGCCTATGCTGACGAAAGGCGCCATGAATCCTCCAATCTGGGAGACAGAAAAGACTCATCATTTGTCACCCAGATGTGACATTTAGGCACTGAATCAATAAGTAAATGAAGAAATTACAAATTAGAGGAGACCCTCATCTGTGACTCTCGGATAATGGCTCTCACGCGTCAACGTTCATAGGTTATGATGAACCCATGATGATGATGGTGACATAGGTCTGCCTATGCTTCGTGGCAGCAAATTTCAGAGGCCACGTGGAAAGGACCACGTGGTTCAGATGTGCTCCGCCAAGTGCCATGATCACACCAGCTGCTCACAACGGAACCATCCGCTGTCTTAATTAACTAGACAAATTAATTTTCGTTAGTTATCCTGAAGGTTAATTGGAATTTCAAGTAACGAAAGCTATGTTATGATATAATATCTGATATAACTCTACCTTTCAACCAGAAACAAACTTTGTGGGAGTATTACTTTTTTAGAAGACTTCTGGAATGTTCCTAGCATTTAAAATACATATTTAGAAGTAAGTGCTCCACCGAAACTGCTTGGACGGGGCAGAAGAATGCAAATAAAAAATAAATAAATAAATAAATAAATACACACCTGATAAAGAATACCACCTACAGTGGGGCCAGCGACGAGACCAGCACCGAATACCGTTTGCTGGATTGACTGTGACAACAAATGTGTGCGAAGGGCAAAATCAGTATAGCGCTCATGTGTTTCAGCAACTGTCAAAAAGATACGCACCAACAGAACACTAAAAACAGTAAACATTGCGTGCCCTATTCATACACGTTTCTCAATCAGCGTTAGAAATGTCTCGCGAATCATTTGCACAGGCAACAAGATAGCTTGAAAAGCAGCCTTAATACGGCATTTAAAAAGTGCGAGATTGTTCATGTTCAAATAGAAAGAAGCTGACCACAAATTTGTGTTGCTTGATTAGCCTTGAGAATGTTAGAAGAAGATTATTAACTGGGAACATTATTTTAAGGACGGCTTGTTTGGATTTGGCAGGAAATCCGTACGACAACAGCCTAAACTCAAGACTGTGTTGCAATGTGATAATAATAATAATAATAATAATAATAATAATAATAATAATAATAATAATAATAATAATAATAATAATAATAATGCTATCTAGGGTTCTACGTCCCAGAACCCCAGTATGATTATGAGACGCTGTATTGGGGAGCGCTTCAGTAATTTTGACCATCTGGGGCTCTTCAACATGCACTGAGCTGCCTTCGTTGGTTGGACAGATGTGCAGCGCAGAAAGGGGCGTTCGTTGGTTATAAAAACGGTTTATTGCACGCCCACAAAACGTAATTTCCGCTTGATTGAAAATGTAATGGACCCAGTCAGACGAACGACGTTTTTTACACCCATTAACCCACACGTAGAAAAAAAAAAGCGGTGGTTGTTTGAATTGACAGGTGTTAACATAGAAATAATACTTGTCGGGTTTCACGACCGATGAGCCTTCTACGATTACGGGAGGCGCCGTAGTAGGGAGCACAGGCAATTTCGACTACATGTGGCTCTAAACGTGCACATAAAGTGAAGTACACGATCGCATTCGACCTTCATCGAAATGCGATCGCCATGGTCGGGATTCAAGACCGTGAACTTTGTCACCGCGAAGGGTTTAACCATAGAAATACACCACTTCCGGTACGAACTGTGTAACAATACCCGGGGTTTTAAGTCCCAAAACTATGATATGATTATGAAAGACTCCGTTCTGGAGAGCTCCGGAAACTTCGACCATCTGGAGTCCTTTAACGTGAACTGATATCGCGCAGTACAGGGGCCTTTACCATTACGCCTCAATCGAAATGCGACTGCAGCCACGGCCAGGATCGAACACGCGACCTTCTCGTCAGCCGCCAAGCACTCTCGCCCCTGTTCCATCGAGGCGGACGTACGAACTGAGCAGAAACGATATATGGATTGAAATGCGAGCTGCCCACTTGATGGGACTTTTCCGTATACCTATAACACGTGTCCAAATAGTAAAACAAAAAGACGCACACGAACAGCAGTAGACAGCTTCACTTGAGGACCTCTGCTTCGTGTCTGTGAACAATTGGACAATATAGACCGATGAGTTAAGGAAAGAATGAGCAGAGGCGAGGAGAAACACGAAAACTGGAGCGTGTACGGCAAGCGATGTGCGTGTTACTTGATTTGGGGGCGCACGCCAGGAACAATATCGAGTTCACTTTTCGACAGCGACAATGCGCGTCCTTTAGCGTGCCTCCAAGCATCGTTCTCTGTCCGTAGGTGAAAATGCGAACTTGGCGAGGCTCAGTGTTTTTCTCCCACTGTCCGAATGGACAAAAGAAACACGATTATAGAGCAGGTTTTAGGAAAGCCTCCCAAATATGCTTTCTCGCCGTCAACAGTCACCGACTGACTGCCTCAGAAAGACGTCCATGAAAAAAAAAAAGGGGGGGGGGGCATGGAGGGGGCAAGCACACAACTCCAGCGTAGAGGTGTTGATCATGCAGCGCTACTGTCACCCGCTGCAAGCCGAAATAAATTTAAAAAGAAAAGCTAACGTTTTATGAGAACTGTCTTTCCGTATCCTCTTGAACGCAACGAGCGTCTCCCACAAAAGCACGAAATAGAACGAGGCATATAACGACAAAAATTGCAGAGAAGTGGGACTACAGAAGCAGGTGGAGGGACGAAGATGAAGGTGCGGCGCTACCTTTTGTCAGTGTGCGCACGCTTGTCGAGTCGAATAACGCCGGCAGACAGAAAAGATATATATCGTGCGTGAAAAGCGAGGCGCAGATAAATCTCTTCAGGCCGAAGAGAAGGCGAGAGCTCTTTCATTCCCCACGCTGACCTGGTTGCGTCCCATGGCTACGGAGACGATGGGAACATTGAATATTGAAGCTGTCAGTGAGTCACCGCCTGCAGCGGAGTGCCAGATTTTCGGGCTATTCCTCTATCGCAGCAGCAGCGGGTGAAACTGCGTGCCTCTGCCACTGGAGCACGCAACAGCCATCGTTGAAAAATTCGAAATGGGACGCATAGTGGCCTCCGGCGACACGAGAGTTGTCCGAGTTTTACGAGTCACCGCTGAAAGTTTGATTGGTGGAACGCGTAAGCAGATTGGGCTCCCGAAGTGAACGATGAACCATAGAGAAACATGAAAATGACAAGAGTGGTCACTCGGGGCGAAAAACGGCTGAGCTAGGCCGCTTCACCCTGCAGCCGTACGATGGCAACACATCACTCACAGCTTCAAGACAACACTCGCACAAGTTACAGTACCTTTTCTAGTGCATTATACGTCTACGCGGTCTTGCGACTGTGATATTGGCCTGAATCCGTGTTTATCGTCTGCGATTGTACGGTGCGATATCGTCGGGCTGGGACAAGGCATGAATCGGATGCGAGAGAAGTGCACATGGCGTCGACGCGACGGCAACGTTGTCACGCGTCGCGTTCATGAGCATTTAAGGCAGTGAAGTACGGGCGGCAGCAGGGAGATGCCATAAAAGATGTGCGATAACGTGCCCGGCGTGCGTCGTGGTCTTCGCTTGTTTCGTCTGCCTCTCAGCTTGGCTGCTGCTAGGTACGAACTCCATCAATACTTTTTCATGGAAGCCTTAACCTAACATTTCTGGAATTGTGCTGTTCGGCGCAGAGATCTTTTTTGTGCTTATCACTTCGCGTCCTGCTTTCGTCGATTGCTTCAAAGACTGTTTGGAATGCTTCGTAGCGCGTTTGCGAGAAAATTGTTTCTTGGCTCAAGAAATTGAGTCGCCGCTCACGTTGTTAGGTTTTCGTTGTGCCGCTACACGTATTCGAATCCATTGCATGAGTGGGATTTCGTTAAAGGTACACCTATGCTCAGTGATGTTATCTGTGGCGTTCGAAAATTGCTTGAAGCTCTAACTAGCGCAATAAGAGAGAAGTGGTGAATCTAGAAAAATGTTTGCTTGCTAAAGCTAGGACGTAATCTTTGAGTAAATACTCCTGCCTCGTTAACGGCTTGCATGACGCCTAAAATTGATTTGTTTTTGCTGCAGCAACCGTTTGTGACTGTTTTTCGCGAAAGAGCGATATGAAGTGTGTAGGAGAAATTTAGTGCGAAGATGAGGAAAAAAAGAAATGTACCCGACATTTTTTTTTTCGGTTCATGCCCGAGTCAAATGTTGAGGCAACCAGTCTTGCTGTGCACTCTATGTGTAGTTGTGTGCGTTTATTGCAGTTTTACTCTGCTGCGGTTCTTCTTATATTGTTTACTATATGTTTATTTCTTGTGTGTTATTTATAATCATGATATGGCATCTGTATTTTCGCGTCTCGCAGTGCAATGAACCTCTCTTTGTGCTTGCGTTTATCGAACATTAACAAAGTGGGCACGTGCTTACCCTTGAATCTCAGTATGCATGCATGTAGCAATATCACTTGAAAATAAAAGTTTTGGCTCCTCCAATGATTCTCATGTTTTAATAAGTTTGGTCATAGACACACATAGACATCTTATGCTTGCCGCTCTAGCGGTGCAGCTCATCGATGCATGCGAACGACGCGTTAAAAAAAACTATAGCCTCAGAGACAAGCACGCACGGAGAAGTGGTCTCGGAGACCGTATAATATTTCTAGTCACTACTAAATCGCCTTTGGCACAGTCTTTTCTGTGGTCTGCCATCTCTGGGGCTGCAAAGTTTCCCCACACCCGTTTGGTGCACTGCGAAGACAAATCAGCCGCAGGGGCCTATGGAAGTGTCCTCTCTTAACCTTTTATATAACTTTATAGATGAACGGTGAATTATCGAAAGCGACACATTTAACAAAAAAAAAAATCGGCAGATCTCTGGGAATGAACGTTATGCGAAGCATGTGGAGGGAAAGTGACCGTGTTGCAATTTTTTTTTGTTGAGCGACCCGTCATGAAATCACGCTAAATATATGTACAAATGTTGCACGCACACACATATGTTGAAGAGTTAAACATGTTTATGTAACCAGTTCTTTGCGCTTACTTGCGTAACCATTTCAACTGGAACATGCATATCAGCAACACCAGAAGCTGATATTAAGCGCTGATGCTCGCGAGGATGCATGCCCTGGACACTGCTGCGTAAATCAACTTCAGCGCATGGCGACTAACCACAAATGACGTTAACCCGACGTGATGGCTGCATGAAGGGAGTACATATGTAATGTTTACAAAATTGAGTAGGCAGCCCTGTAACTACTATTGACGTTTCACGAAGATTAGTGTCTATTTGAAAAGTAGTTCCGAGACCTGGCGTAGCTCTGTGGTAAAGTGCTTCATTGCCACGCAGAATGCTTGGGTTCGATTCCAGCTGGGACCCTGAAATTTATTCTTTGCATTCGTCGGGTCCACGCTACCGGTGTCAGGGATTTCTTAACGCCCGCGGGTTAAAATTGTCCATCTGTGTTAGAGTTTTTGAGTTTGAGTTTAGTTTATTTACCACGTACAGTTGTACACTAAGTGGCTGGGACAGAGGAAAAAAACCGTATAACACAGCATGACAAAGCCCCATATCCCCATAAGCCCCATAGCCCCATATTCTCGTGATTCCTCGGTAGATACTAAGTGGTAATCCCCAGCGGATTTGGTTAACGCAAAAACATTGCGTTAACCAATTTTTTGAACTTCATTTCATGCTAGACCATTTAGATTAGAAATATTTCTTGGTGACACAACACTACGACCGCATCCACAGGCTTTACTTGCTGCGAAAGTGGTATGTAGATTTCACACACGTTTATTGAAGCCGGCAGGCTTCAGAGACCGATCGCATGCAGTTTCTCTACGCAGCGGACATCTTTTCTCCGGCGTGGGGTAGTAAACCGGGCTTGCGAGTATATATACCCGCTGCTCATCCTTCACTATTCCATCACTTCACTCGGTACGACGGCATAGCTTCGATACCACAGCACCACGATGTGTAGTACTTTAGTTGAAAATTATTGGTAGAGCCCCAGATTGCTTGAGCATGGAATATGTGATGTGAGTTTCAGCTCTAACATTGACTTTTCAACATTGATCCTCAAAGACAATAGAGCATTTTAGATTTGCTGCAGTCGCTCTCCGAGAAGGTTGCTTTTAAGCTGTATATTCTATTCAAAACAGTGAGTCACGAAAATTGCACTTCCGAAGCCGGAATAAAGCGTATGCTTTTTGCAAGTTAAAAGAGGCACACAAGCTGGCCCCTTCTTGCGGTACTACGTTCACATTACACACAGAATCCACGCCGTATAATCGTCTGGAGATGACACTAATATAAGCCATTCCTTTAGTGCTTCAAAGAATTACGCTTCATTGTGGCAAGGTAGTCAAGCACGCATTCCATCCAAGTAGCACAAATTTCATCGCAAAGACTAACTTCACGTTATTAAAATGAAAAAGTTCGATGTCTTGACGAACGAGAAGAAATGGAGCATCACCGGCATCGGCATCAGCATGAGAGATACAAGGAATCACAATGACGTGACGACGGCACCACATGACGTCACTGCGACACCGCAGATCGCCAAAATTCGTGACTCCATCATAATATCTCTATGATGTCGCATAACGTGACGCCACATGATAACGTCTTCCTATGACATCGACGTTTGGTCACACGGGGACTGTTACCCGGGGCCGTGCAAAACCAGATGAGTACGAAATGCTTTCGTATGGGGATTAGCACAATCTACTGTGTAAAAAAAAAAAAAGGGAGAGAGAGGGAGAGAGAGTTGGACCCTGTGAGTTATTGAGGTCACCTCGTGATAAAGTGTTGGTTGCCGCTTCCACACGCACTATACCTTACGTGGCCTAAATCTCGTTTTATACAATAAGATGAGCTGTAGCAATCGCTGTAAGCGGCCAAGAAGAGTGCGCCAGCGGCGGAAAAGCCTGCCTACATAAAGCACGCAGGCCAAGTATTAACAGCACGCTGCAGCGTATTCTGACTGCCCTACTCCATCAATTCAGTTTCTCTAGTCTCTAGGAAATATATTCCTGTGGCTCATCTCAGTTCGGTGCACGTAAGCACAAGCTTACAGGTCAAATGCATGTAATCCACCTAAATACTACCCCAGGGACTTCTTCCTTCTGCGAAGGACACGTCGATAAATCGATGAGCGCGTTTCGAAGTACGAGTCCGTAACTTCTGCGGGCATCTCGAGAGGATATACAAAGTGGCGCATCCGCGGCGTTGCTCAGAGAGCTGGCGCTGGGATAGAAAAAAAAAGTAAACTGAGGTATGCAAACAGCTGGCGGCTAAGAGCAGGGAAACCAAATCAGTGCACAAACACAAACGTCTATCCGCGGCTTGTCAAGTCCAGAGTCTTGAACGCTTGATACTTACGACTGGCCATAGCAAGGGTCAAACTCTCACCGATATTCCAGCAGCAGTGGTATGTATCACTTTTCATGTTCTTGCGAGAAGTAAAACCCGAGTACACGAGAGCAGGGATGAGAAAGAAAGACGAAAAAAAATTGAAATGACAGTAGAGGAGTGTGCAAGGCCGCATTCAAATCGTTACGCCTGCAGGGTGGCGGAGAATAGGGTTACGTAGAAATATAAGATACAGAAGACAGACACCGGTGTTCACTCGCCGACCCCAAGTGCGCGGGTTCGATTGCATTCACGGTGCACCCATTTTGATGGAGCTTGAACGCTACAGGCCCGTGCACTTTGCTATGTCAGTGCAGTGCGCTACATTGCATCATTACCATCATTTATTATTATTATTATTATTATTATTATTATTATTATTATTATTATTATTATTATTATTATTATTATTATTATTATTATTATTATTATTATTATTATTATTATTATTATTATTTACAAACACAACAGTGACATCCGAAAAGCCTTAGTCCCCGAGTACATTAAAGGCAGCACCTGAATTGAGTTCATGCAAAATGTTCACATACGCCTTTCGTATGAAGGGCTGTTCAGCATAAATTAACTGCAAAACACTCACAAGCTCGTTGACTGCGTAATGAAGATGATGCACGTATACGTTGATGAATCAATAGGAAATGTGATTTAAAAAGAAAAAAACCCTCGCAATGTGCTTCACGCTAGTGACGATTCGCCACTATTTAATACAGCGCTTACGTAAGACGTTGCCAGCGAACGTGGGAACTCGGCGGCGACTATGGAGAATACGGCCGTCTGGAATCCGGCGGTGCCGATGCCCTCGGCGATCCTGGTGGCGATGGCCAGGCTGAGAAATGTGGCACCCGGCGGAGACTTGTTCAAAAACCTTGCGGATATGAAGGGAAAGAGACGTGTATGCACATGAACCACTATTAAGGCATAGTAATGCGCCTAAATGAATCGTCCCCACCTCAACAAGTCCAAAGAAACGACAAAACAGCACCGGAACTGAATGTAAAGGGAAGGTGCCGAAGCCAAACTACACTGTAGCCCATACCTTCCCAATTCGTCAAGCGCATTTAACATATATTTTTTTACTTATAACATCAAGTAATTCTTAAGCAGTGCACTTGAATAATATTTATACTTATTATGATATAGGTGATATTCACGTTTATTATACACAAAGCTTGTTTTTATACCTTGCGTATTCTTTCTACTTTGACATTACTTTTCAGCTTGGCCTTGTGCGTGTTTTTTTTAATATAAATGTTTTAAGAAGAGCCTCATGTATATCTGTGGCTCATCTTTTATTGCATAATAATTCTAGCTTATGCAATCATCTCAGATACTACAAAATCTTATGAGGTCTTGTCCAGAATACCACTGTTTCAAACGCAATGGGTGTGACGGATGTCACAGAAGAGTATACATAGCGTAGCGTTGACACATCAGCATTCTAATTTCTCAAAAGCACCCTGATCGATATGTGGTGGCTGTCGTGGGTATCGAACTGCAGACCTATTGCTTCGTGACAGAAGGTTTAGCGACAGAGACAATGTTTCGATTAAAAAGGCAACTATTGACTTTAACTTACCCGAAAAGTACGCATGCCGAACCCACGTAGAATAGACCCGAGACTAACATGAACCTCGGCTTCACGATTGGCACCTGCAGTAAATGACAACGTTCATGCTGATTAGCGTCACTTATGTTTTCCAACTCGCCTGATATACAGTTATTGGGCAAGCGACGCAACGTCACCTTTTCTATAAAATCTCTATAGTCGGTGACAACCTAGGAATAAATATAGGCTCCACCCACGAGGCCTCAATGTCCTTATTCTCCATGCGTACACGCTACAAGGTAAGTAGGCCCCAAACAGTGGACATAATTTTCACGCATTCAAGCATTACCTTACAGTACTTGATCGGTGTGGAAATACAGAATTCAAAGCTCGACAAATAAACGTGAGAAGGCGCGGACCTCCGTGTCAGCTTTGCAATATATCTGTTTAAATCGCCCCCCCCCCCCCCGCCTCGCGCTCATCTCGGAGTCCACAAAAAAGCACTGCCCATCTCTCGAAGGCGATGTTTCTGCGCATTACCTAAGGTTGTATTAAACAATGGCGCATTTATTTTAATGTTTAAAATTAACAAATTCTTCTGCGGTTTCCCAAAATGAAATAGGGGCAATAATCACATTTCATTAGGTTGTCTGAAACTTCTTTACGAAACTTTCGCTGCCAGGTTTTTTCGCTGTGCTCTGTAACTATCCCAACTATGACTCAAAGCGAAGAATGGAGAAGCGATCTGAGATTGACTTCACGGATTTCGATTCTTGTACTGCCTTAAATACCGAATGTGCGTTTCGCGTCACCTTGCTTTGTCGTCGTGTTTGAGGTAAATGCCAATGTTTCATCCGACGTGTTGTTTCATCGAAATAAAGGCGCGTAGTGTACTTCGTGCTCAAAAGTGGGGATCATTGCTTACGTTGTGGTTAAGTTAATAGACAAGGCTATGTACGTGGCTAAAGTGGCGGCGACTAAAAGCTGTTGGTGGAGCTTTTTTTTTTTCTTGCTTTGTCAACTTGCACTATATGGTGTTGCCATCACCCGTCAGCCCTTTAATAATAATCTTTTTCAAAGCAGGGCCCAGTTTTGCTGCAACAGGGGCCACTACGTTCAATGAATGTGTCTGTGCGAAGGTGTGTATGTGCAGGCAAGGGGGTCCTCTGTCTGCGGGGAATGCGAGTGAATATTGAATTTCGGAACCACTCGCGCCATTTCCCCATAGTAACGTCCGGCGGTTCTTTTTTCATGAATTAAACAAAGCAGAACAAGCAGAATTTTATTGCGTCTCTCGTTGCACGGAAGGTTCTTTAGTACAGCTAGATCAATTGCTAGCGTATAATTATAGGTGGTTCGTCTGAGGTCGTCGGAATCATTTTGAGAATGCCCTACTGCGCCAGATGTATTCTTATGCATTTAGCTTAATTTTTTTGGTAAGTAGGGTACTGCTGTTGATAATGTTGTCGTTTTAGATATTGTCATACATTGAGCATTGACTCTTACGTAAATTGTTATTTGACTGTCCTTTTATTGATATTCACAACGTTCAGTTGCCCACGTGTAGCTCATGTCATTTTACTCTACGTCATTGATTGCCGTCTTAACGTGCAATGAACCTGTCTTGCTCCTCCTTTGTGTGACAAAGTCGACTAAAAAAATGATTGCTTCTTTCAGGGGGTTTGTCACCGATTTGATGAAAAATGAAAGCGCTGAGAACTTACAGCAACCTTAAGAAACGCGCAACTTCATTGCCTATTAGAAACCACATCGTTTTAATACTCACAATTTTGGCGAAAACGGGACCGAAGAAAAATATGGTGAGCTCGAAAACGCTGAAGACGAATCCATATTCGGTGGAATTTGATCCTTTCCTCTCCGCCTGCGAAAGGAAACACAAAAAGCGGAAATCAATTCTGTCGGGTAACAAATGATTCGGGCATGCCAAATTTTTCATAACTATCACATCATGAATAAACAAGACAAAAGGTGGACAACGAAGGGACGCACAGCGCTACACTTCCAACAAATGTTTTATTGTTGGATACCACATCGTCCTTAACTTTTTGTACCCTACTGCAACTGACACGTGGAGGAGCATAAGCAGTATTACATCAGTATTTTCGAAGCCACTAATTAAGCATGCATAAAAAGATATATCAGAGAAAGATATATGTAACGAAACTGACACAGACGGGAGAGACACGCAAACAGAACAGGTGTTAGACGTCAACTAAAAAATAACTGGTTTCTTTAGAATAAGTCTATGACGATTTAGAGTACGTGGTACTTTGCTATCGGAGAGCATTAAGCCGTACCAGGCAGAAAAGGAAAACAAGTGTGTTTGGAATAAGTGTAATGATTCAGAGTACTTGATACTCTTCCATGGGAAAGGAAGGAAAGCATAAAGCCGTCCCAGTCACAAACTATTTGCTAGAGTCGCACACTAGGTGAATCACTGCCCCTGGTGTTCTCATATGACTGAAGATATTAAGGACAGCCGTATCTTGCTCAGATTTGCTGTTGAGCAAACTCGCGAAATCTGTGGGGCTTTCTTCATCAGGCTACAACCAGATAAATGGGCGAGTGCGCCCTTTCTCTTTCTTTTTTGCCCTTTATTTTTCTCGCTTTTTATTACTCACTTGCTTCCCTTTTCTTTCTATTGTTTTTATTACGGCCAGGGTCCTTCAAGTGCTCCGCACTTATCGTCAATTAATGCACTCGTCGAGCAAGAGGAAGAGCTCGCCTTGACGCACACGCGCCCTGTACGCTACAGATGGCCGTGCTATTCAGGGTTTTGCCTGCGTTAGGTCAAGCTAAAACAGCAAACGATGGCAGTATATGATAGCATAGCAGTGCTCTGCGCTTTAATAAGTTACAACGTTGTTGCCAACCGTTCATTTGGGTGAGCTTTGCTTTCGCGCAAGCGCCAGACGCTTAACGCCACACTCTCTGCATTGGACGGCAAACCCGCTTGGGGGATGAAAATTCCATGAAGCCATGGAACAGATCGAAGTGACCACGTGACCAACAAATAGCGGTTGTTTTGAGTAATGCACTTGTTGGATACGTATTTATTCGTATACACACTCTAGAGCTAACACCTGCGCCATGTAATGTAACTGAGGTGTATCGGTAGAACATGCGCACGTAATGTGCGTACACGTGTACGTGATTCACTGCACACAACTCTCATAATTCGCACGGTCTCCATACGCTGTATCATCCACCATTTCGCTTAGGCAGTGAAGCAGTGCTGCTCCAGTGTAACACTCTCGCTCATGGTGAAAATGAGCAGCAGCCACAATCGGAAAAGCCCTGAAATGCCGAATGGTGAACACGACCGCTCGTGCTCGTCATTTATTGGCCTGTCAAGTCCTCCCTACCTGCATTCGAGTACGTCAGAGTTGGGCATTGACGAGCTAAAATTACTCCTTTGATTTAACCTCTTTTGCTAAAATACTCTTTTGCAGAATTACTCCCCTGTCGAATTACTCTCGTGCCGAATTACTCTCGTGCTGAAATACCTTCTCCAACCTCAACACTGTTATTCAGTGCTTTTCTTGGCCTTAGTTCTCTCTCTTTCCTTACAATATGACAGTACCTTTCGTACTACTTCTGGGGAACCATGTCGTCATCTGCACTCACCTCATGCGGGAAAAAGGGTGCTTGCAATGAAATGCTAGCGCCGACGCAGAAATTGCCCAGCGCCAGCAACACCAGCACGGCCCGTTCACGACCAACGCCAGGCAAGACGGAAATATCTAGAGCACGAAAAAATCATAAAAACAAATTAGACACAAAGAACAACCAAAACGATGTCAATGTACCACTATAAACAACAAATTGAAAAGCTGCAGGATTGGTGGTAAAGCTCTAAAAAACAGAACCACTAGAGCGAACACGGAACCTGTCGTGATCTCTCTTGTGGTTGCGTTTCTCCGCGCCTTAAAATCAACTATGAGCGTACACCAAATCACCCAACAAAAAGTAAAGGCAGCACATTGTGCATGTTCCAAGTAAAACCTGCCCCCCCTCCCCCTTAGAAGACAACTGTGGTAAGGTAACAGTGTTAGTGTCTTACGTTAAAAAACAACCCTCCCCACTTTTCCTTGCATCTTTATCTCTCTCAAAAACAACGATATGATGTTAAGGGACGTGAGGTAACATCGAAATACGGAGAAAGATAAATGTAGGTGTGAACAACGTGATTTTCTAGTTTGCTATATTGAGAGTATACGAGAATCTATTCGTCTTCCACGATTCGCGCGAGCACGATTTCCAAGGGGAGTAGGAGGGGGAAGACGGGGAAGACTGAGCACTGCAACCATAAGGAACACTGCGCAATGTGGTTTGAGACTGCTGTGTCAGTCAAGCACGTGATAAGCATCAGCGCACGCGATAGATTTCAGTACTCCCTGTTGATTTCTGTTTATGAACCTCCACCGCGAGCCAGTGGGTCTGCACTGGAGCTGCCGTATATATGCTACCGAAAAATAGCTAACATACTGTATCTTCAATCTTCGCAGAACAAGCTTGCTTTCAATAAAAGCTACCGGGTGCCAAAACCTAATTCTTTGGCAAATCTCATTTTTTTTTTTTGCGTGTGTGATCTTAACGTAAAAAGTTATGTGTTGTGCCGACACTGCCGCCTCTTAGAAACGTTGGCATAACCAAGCATAACCAAGGCTGGCTGCATGACGTAATCATCGTGTTTTTTCTTCCTTCATGAATGCAACAAGCACGAAGGAGTGCAGCAAAAATGTGGCGTGTCACATAAAAATATCCAAAGGTGCAGCCAGATAGCAAAAACCACCGCCTTAAAAAAAAAAAAAAGAACGACAGGCCTGTGCGGATGGCGCAGCACAGTCACAGCGAAAGCTAGAAGAGCGGCCTTTCAGAGCCTTTTCAAAACACTCATTGGGTAACTACTGCAAGCACACTTGCTTGGTACCCACTAGGGCATTAACAATAAACGCTTGGGTAGTAGGCCGGCATTCGCTATGCTATTTTTCGTCATTCTTCTGAGAACCATGGTATCCGCTAAACACTTGCAAGGAATTTTGTGCCAATGCAGTGGCTGACGCGATTAGGAATTATGGCTGAAGTGGGTGGTCAACACAGTTAATAGGGAAACTAGAAGAAACTTTTGTAATGGCAGTACTGAAAGTTGGGCGAGTTGGTACTGATTCATAACTTCTTTGCGCAAAAACGTACACGGACACAAGGAAAAGAGGTAAACAACACGGGCGCAACCTCTTTGTTGTTTACTTCTTTTCCTTGTGTCCGTGTACGTGTTTGTGCAAAGAAGTCATGAATTTTGTAATGGGTTGAAGCACTGGACGACTCACTCGTTAAGCTAATCGCACTGTGCGAGGACTGGTTCTTTCGCTGTTGTAAAACGCTTTATAAGTCGTATTAATGGGATTGCTTTCCCGACATCAAGCCTGCCTAAGGCAAGTTTGACAGCAAGTCAAGCACCGGCGTAACTCAGTGGTAGTATATTAGGCTGGCACCCAGCGGACCAGGGTTCAAGCCCCACTGTGTCATTGGTGCAGGTTTTTTTTCCATTTCACGCGATGTGGTTACGGACACCGGCGGCGGCGGCAGCAGCGGTGGACAAAATGCTACTGCGCGTGATCCGAGTTGTGATCTCGTAACAGCTTTCGCTGTAAAACATCGGCTGTGACGTAACCGGCCACGATGCACAGGCCGTGCTTTTATTACATCTAGATGGTGTTCGCCGAGTATTTTGATACGCATCCTTGTTTTCGGTGTTTTTTTTTTGTTTTCATGTTATCATTGCTAGCGGCCGGAGGCGCGCGATAAACTGCCGTTTCACAGCAACGATCATGCGGGTATCATGATGCGAGAGTGCAAACAGTCAGTGGAAGAGCGTACTTCTTTCCTTTCCAGTTTTGGCAGCGCCATCCTCGTATCACGTTATCAGTATTTTGAGGCTCTTGGCCATGCACTCGCGCGTTCGAACTCGTATTGCTCATGATAGTGCACCCGATTCAATAGTTATTCCTCGTTGAAATGCTACCACCATGGCCGGGAATCAAACCTGCGTCCTCGGGTTTAGCGATTCGGCACGCAACATGTTAAACTATAACATCACCGCCAATCTTTGCTTAAGGACGAGTCTCATAAGTAGCCAGCAAAACATAAAATTGTTTTTTTACATTTGTCATGACCATGCATCGAAGGCACCTAATAAAATAATGAAGGTAATTAAGGTATAGGTACGTCATGTATGCAGTGCAGTTAAAAAAGAAAACGTGTGGGTAACAGACAACAAGCGGACTAAAATGGGTGTCGGAAAGTGTACCAACAATGTTTCTGATTGTCGTATACGTGTGTGGTGTACGTACTACGTGCAAGATTCTATCTAGCTGTGGCCACTTCTAACAAGTACAAACGGGTCGCTGCATTAAGCAAAGATAAAGTAAAAAAAAAAGTTATCGCAAACCGCAGAACCCACCATCTAATCTATCTTTACATTGTCGAGCGTGCAATTGCACGTCAATATTTGATAAAGAAATGCATCAAGTGATTGAGGCCTGGTATATCAATAGAAGTAGTGCATGAATGAGTCAACCATAGAATAACTTGCATAAAGAAGAAATCGAGAGTCTGGGAGGATCACAGGTTACATCCAGGCCGCTACAGCCGCAGTTCAGGGAAGGCGAAAGGCTGTAGATTCCCGTGTGCTGCGTTGTGTCTGCGCCCGTTAAAGAACCCCGGGAGGTCGAACAGCCCTCCACTGCGGCGGGCTTCATCATATCTTTTTTTTTTACTTAAAACACCAGATTTTACCTCTAACATAGACCACCACATGTGCTCGTTGAAAGGTTCGTTTCTCGCCTGGGAATGAGCAAATAAATTTTCCTGTCATCGCTAGTTATGAACGACCCCTCACGGCCTTACATGTACAATGAATCGGGATCAGACATCCGGCCTTTCTATCTCGTCTAATGTCGAAAGAAGCTGTAGCTATAATCAAGCAAAAAGTTTGATGCCTTTCAAACAATCCCGTGGTTCCCAACGCACACGAAAATCAATGTACTATATTCCAGCAAACCCAATTCGAATCAACTATACTTCATGACCAAGTGCCAGGGCTGACATTCCACGATGGTCCCGATATGCCAGACAATCTAGGTTGGTGCATAACTTCGACCAATTACTCTGTTTCCCGAAATAGTGAAACACCATCAGCTTGGGCGCACGAAATTCGCGCTCCCACGCCCAATTAAAGCTGACTACGCCACAATCGGACAACCTCAGGATGTTTCGAACGGCATGTTTACCGTCGAGTGGAAGGTTCAGTCGCTTTGCTCCCGACATCGGTCCACAGTGTCCCGAGTGCCATGAAGAGTATTGCTCGTTAGCGCACTTGCTCTGGCGCTGTTCAGCGTTACAAAAAGCCTCTTTTAAGAAACGCGAGGACTGCGAGGAAGACCTCAAAAGCGGCGATCTTTATGAAAAACTAAAGGATGTTCAAAGGGCCCGCGAACGGACGGAGGACCGTGGTCTTCCGGCTCCAACGTGGGTGTGGCCCGCAACTACGTCTCTGTAGTTCCTTACGACCCGAAGAAAGTTTGTTGACTGACTGACCATCATCCTTTCGACCACACTGTTAGCCGTCATCTGTGGTGCCACGACTTCTCTCCTGTGCCTGTTCTTGCACGGACCTATAGCATGAACGTGTAACGCTTCTGATTACATCCATCCTGCGAGTTAGAACAATGTTTTGGGTGTTCGAAAATGTAAGGTTATAAATGGGGTTCTTGGAATGCACTGTCAGAGTCAGTGGGTTGTGATGTATGGCCGTCTCGCTTCTTTCATTGTTCTGGGCAATGTCTTACGTCAGGCTAATTTTCTTTTACGCCTGACTCGCTCTTCATGCACGCTAGACGTAGTTGACGCTTCCGAACCTGGCTTACTCGCCCAGAGTTACCGCACGTAGTACGCATTCCATAGAACTTGATCAGAACTTACTGAACAATAAAGAATTTCATTTCTTCTGCAGCTGTACGCGCTGCGCTATTCAAAGAAAACCAGAAATGTGACTAAACTGATACGAATATCTGGGAGTTTCGCCTGCGAAAACCCCCATATGATTAAGAGTCGCGCCGTAGTTGAGGGCTCCGAAATTTCGGCCATCTGGTGTTTAATGTGCACTGATATCACACAGCACTGGGGCCGCTAGCATTACGCCTCGATTGAAATGCGACCGCCACAGCTGGTATTGAGCCCGCGACCTTGTGGTCAGCATCAGACCTTTCAACTAACAGCAATGATTAACGCTATGAAGGGGCTACACGGAAGTGACTCACTACTTCACAGGTTTGCGCGTCGTCACCTTTAGAACGCAGACGCGTCGATCCGTTGATCCCTCCATTGGCATTGTTTTGCGTAGCGCTCTGTCCTTTCTGGTGGCTTAAATCCAAGCGACACTCCGATTCCTTCCTCTTCGGCGTCGACTCGATTATTTCGTAGGAACCATCGACTTTCGAGCGGCCCGTCGCGTTTTCTTGGATGTTCAACGACCGCTCGTTCCCGCTGCGCGCGATGTTTCCGTTCTTGTGTCCGTGCGACGCCATGACCTGTGAAAGGGTTGGCAATAGTGGGGCGGTAGCTGGAAAGGAACGGCTACACCCCAACGTCTGCGATGGACGCAGAGATAAGGGGGAGAAAGACGCCCGCCAGCGCCACAGCGGCTAATGTCAGCTGGTATAACGCATAACCCCATGCAAAGTGAGAGGGAGAAACGTCGCGAGCCCCGATTTATACCCTAGTGATTACTAGGCCATACCTAGAAGTAAAAAACAACGACTACAAAAAACAATATCAATCATACTGAATATCAATCATGCTGATATGGCAATACTTTTATTGACGCGTGAGGGGGAAACGTCATCCAGCCTGACAATATGCTCATTGTCTTGGCAGGCACGCGAACGTAGTGGAGCATTACACGTATTAGTTTTATTATCATTATTGCAGATTGCGTTGTTTTTGTGCTTCTATTTTTTTAATTTTCACTTGTAATTTTATTGGGCTCATAACACGTGAGCCAGCATGCTAAGGCACATGGTACTGTTATTTCGCAATGTCACGAGTAGTCCGAAAAATGTGGCTACTTCACTGATTTTATTATCAATTCATAGCAAAGCAACAAATTGATTAAACGATTCACTAACGTACAGCTTAGTATCCGTTGTAATCCGCAATACGGCCCTACATACGCATAAGACTGCTTCCTACGAAACTCTGCGTACAGCAAACGCCTGCAGTTACAATGTTCATGTTTATGAACTTTCAACGCTTCCCTCGTACTAACTACACATTTATTTGCAAGACAACTATAACAACAAGCAACATGCCGTACGCAGTTTTTTTTTCTTTACGTGCAAATCAATGGTTGATCGTCATTCGTGGTTTGGCTCTGAGTATGCACAATAGTATCAAGGAATGTGTAGCTTCGAGCAACAGAGAAATATTTAGAAAGGCAAGTCACAGCCCCGCCGCGGTGGTCTAGTGGCTAAGGTGCTCCGCTGCTGACCCGCAGGTCGCGGGATCGAATCCCGGCTGCGACGGCTGCATTTTCGACGAAGGCGGAAATGTTGTAGGCCCGTGTGCTCAGATTTGGGTGCACTTTAAAGAACCCCAGGTGGTCGAAATTTCCGGAGCCCTCCACTACGGCATCTCTCATAATCATAAGGTGGTTTTTGGATGTTAAACCCCCGCATATCAGTCAATCAATCAATTAATCAATCAGAAAGACAAGTCACATGCACTGCATTCAATGCATGAAGGCACCCAGCGTGGTCGGAACGATGGCCTCTTGAACGAATTTCAGAACTTTAAATGCACATTTGTTTTATATCGTTTCATTTACGAGTTTATTATGATCAACTTAGTGCACCTGTTTGAAACCTTGGCGCCACCATTTCAGCAGTTACAGAAAGTGTCTGCGTTCAATAAAGGAGGCTTAGAAAATCTGGACAGGAAACTTTACTGATAAAGCAACCATGTTTCGTCTTTTTATCAGTTTGTTATACGTTTGATTTACTTCCTTCAAATCTGTGTTATTTTACAGAATAGCTCTCCCACTAGCATAATATTCACTAAATGCGCTAGCGAATCGGCTGAATTGGGTAGGATGTTCGGACATTAACTTGCTTTACGAGTGATAGAACACCGCAACGATAAGAACTGTGCCCGAATCGTGCATTATTGAGACACTACTAAAGATGCTGCAAGCGACATGTGCATCGAACATAAAATTACGTTACTTATTTTTAACAGCGCCGATTTAGACCATTAAGATAGTAAGAGCAATAATATTATCGGGGTTTTTTACGTCCCGTAACCATGCTATGTCTATGAGGGAGGCCGCAGTGGAGGACTTCATAAATTTCAACCATGTAACCTTTTTTTAACGGGCGCTGGCATCGAAACAGTACACACACCTCTACCATTCGCGCCTCCGTGGAACTGCAACTTTCCACGCCGGAATCGGAACCAGCGACTTCGGGTCAGCAGCTGTGTCCCGTAGCCACGGATCCACAGTGGCGGACGGTTATTAACTAATAGTTACTTTTAAACATTCGCAGTTGCTGCGGTACACCAAATGCTAATCGATATGCCTCATTAAGTTTGCCTAACATAAATTACTCGACTGCCAAGTGCCGGTTCAGTGAGCGGTAAGCCCATCGCACTTACCAGGCGCGATCGCGAAAGCATGGGCACGAGCAAGGGCGAACTGCGGAAAGTGTTGTTTACCGCCCCGACTGTCGTTGTCTCGGACGAGACGTCTCAACTTTCGGTGAAATCTATGCAGCGAGTCAAGGGTTAAACTGGCAAACGAACTTTATCAGTCTTCGCCTATCAGATCGCCCTCGCTGACCGTGGATGAACAAACTTGTGCGTCGTTTGGTGCGCGTGATTGCTTACTATATGCAGTGCAGCGACCATTGCTGGCCACTGCTCCGGGTCTTGCTCTTTCTACGTATGCGGCGATGCTGTAGAAGGCGTCAGGAATCGGTGCCTTATAAACGAAGTATGATACGCTAGCAATTACCAGCAATAAGGCTAGAGGTCAAGTGAACCGGTTAAAACTCATTGTGAGAAATAGCGCTCGCCTTCGTGTTTATTCTTACAGCCAGCTGCAGAACCATGCGTGAAGTGTTCTGATGCCGTGTGAAAGACTAACGCAACAAAATAAAAGCGACAATAGCAAGAGCAGCTTCATAACGAGAGCGGTGTCCAATAACAAGGGCAATGTGCCGTTCCGCTCAATCGACTCCTCAAAGTCGATTCAGTAGTAATATTCCGCTGCCAGTTCCGTTTCATCGCCAGTTCGATTGAATGTGGTTTGAAACTTTTACAAGAAATCTTACTGCCATCCGAACATGCTTGTTGGCTGAAGTGCTGAACGAGGAGGAAGATACGCGTACCCTTTGGTCTGGAATAAACGCGAAATGTGAAAAAAAATGCCCTGCTGTCTCTGAGTCTCCTACTGCCTCCTCAGTACATTGAAACTGATAGGCTGATCTCATCTGTTACTATTCGTGCGAAACGAATTTGGTTCTAGTTAATAAAAACTAACAACTAAACGAGTTCATCTTTAAACTGCTAAAAAATATGATATACAATGTCGAGAAGAATTCAAGACATTCGCATTGAGTGAATTCTTCCCTCTGAATGTATATTAAACTACAAGCAGCGCTACTGGTACGTTTTACTTCTGAAAAGAAAAAAAAAGAAAGCCATCACACCATCACAGTAAAGGTAACCTTGGTTTTTTATTCATGTTGATTCTCAGCGGAGCTACCCGCCTCTGGTAAACAAGCAACAAAACAGATGCTCATGCCTTTTGAGGGCTTTTTTTTTTCTTCACCTCCAGCTGCTTCTTCACTTTATTCCCCTCCGGTAAATATTTCTTATCGTTTCCCCCAATAGCTCGGGGCCATTGTACGTTTTCACGGCGGCAGTCCATCATGGACTGCCGTCATGAAATGCAATGTCACATCCGTGAGTCGCGGATGTGACATTGCAGGGCGGAAGCAAGTGGAGGACGGTCGCGCTGCTGCGGGCTTCTTCCTTCAAACAGCATTGCCTTGAACGCCGGAGGATGACGAAGACGAACGGGGCGTCGACTTGTCGTCGCCGTCCGAGTTCTTCTCCTGGTTCCCACTGGAGCGTCCTATACGTGGTGTGAACGGTGTCCTGCCGATCCTGGGAGTGAAGGCTCCGCGTCCGATGCGCGGCGTGAAGGAACCGCGCTTCGGGTCGTCCATGAAGGAGGCCACCTCGAGGCTAGTGTCCCAGCCGGAGTCGATTTCGTCGCCGTAACCGGAGCCCAGCGATCTCCGCTTTCCTGTGAAAAAAACATTTATGGATGACTGTGTAATATGGCCGTAATTCTTCTCAGTTTATTCATAGCTTATTGAAAAAAAGTGAAATTGCCTGGTATTACGACAGTGCAACCTTAGTATTGCGTTGCTACGCATGAGCTGGCATTTCAACAGCTGTGGCATTTGAGAGTTCACAGTCGACTACGCAGAAAACTTAGGTGCTTCAATTGATTGACGCGAAGTAGCGCTATCTGCATCTAATCTGATATGAGCTAATTGTGTGAAATGCATTACTGCAAAGGCGCACGCGAGTACATTACCGTGTCGCTCTTTACAATGAACTCTCGAAGCAGCTGCGAATATCTCGGAGTGTGTGTTCTTTTTTTTTACTTTATTTGCCACTTTAAGCTTTTGTTACTCATTTACTTCAGGCAACGCATCACCATAACTACGGTTCTCCTCAGCTGGAATGAGCGATTTTATTTTATTTTATTTTATTTCTGCTTTTACGACAGACACAAGAACATCACTTCCTTAAAGTACAAAGTGCGAAGCAATATACGTATGGCTATAGAGCAATATTTACAAAGTAGATAAGGAGAGCCGCCCTGTAGTGTAGGATATGCCTTGAGCTCAGGCAGTGTTTTGTGTCCTTGCGACCAGCTTCAACAGATCATCGAGGCTAGAGCAGGCCAAGGCCCAAAGGTCGTTGTTATCGTTATTGCAAGGAGTGTTTAGTGGTGATTTAATGCAGCCTGTTGCTATATGTTTACGAGGCCCCGGTTTTTTGTGAACACACGGAAGGCGCAGTTCACAGTCGTGCTGGCAACTCGACGGCATAGCTCACCTAGCCTGGGCACGAATGTTCCCCTTCCATTGCGGATGACGGGCACCAGCTGCCGAGATAAAGGCGAGTATGACCAGTCGAGGTCTGCCCAGGCAGCCTGGCGAGAACGCGACGATCCGCCGTCCTCCTTGTGCACACCGTCATCAGGTCGGCCCACAGATCTGAGAGAACAAGCGAGACCGTTACAGATCCGAGCTTTGTTCGCATTGCCATGGTGGTGTTATTTGACTATGCTACCTTTAAGAAAATTACGCCATGCGTGTCGTTTTTTTTGAAGCGCTCACGCTGAGAAAATACATGTAATAAAAGTACAGGTATAGAGTACCACATGAAGTACCAGTACCACATGCATTATCAAAGTACGGTGGCTGCCGGCCAAAATATCACGCTTCTAACATTTTAATCAGCAGGTAAAGGTGTTCAAGAATGGCCGATTCTCGTCCTGCATGACGCAGGGCTGCTCAACCCTTGGGAACGCACCTATAGAACTAGTGGTTTGGTGATTCGAGACTTGCAGTATACTATATAAAGCAAAGGCAAAGTTTTTCTCTGCGTTATTCTCATAGTGGGAACAATCTCTGGTGGATGCTTCCTGGACAGAGAAGAAAGCGCTCAAGAAATCGATAAGGGAATCTACATGGATGTGCTTTAAAACAATGCAACATTCCTCCTATAGCAATACTACAGCCACTCTTACTGTCACCTCATAAAGAGGGTAGAAAAAAGAAACTAGACTGGCAGAAACTTTGACTCGAGTTCTAGGCTAATCACACCTGTCACTCTACCCTTAACAAGCAAAGGGAATAAAATAAAATAATGAGTGATACTGACACAGCCAAAGCGATGCGTATAATACACAAGCTAATTATGTTGTGGTGTCTGTTAAAAAAGTGCATTTGTATAGAAGCTTGCGAGACAGCTCGAGAGGGCTTTGCAGTAGGGGCTACATGGTTAATCAGTGTGAATACGTGTCATTACCTGCGCTTACGGCCAATGCGAGGAGTGAAGGTGTTGCTACGACGCTTGTAGGGTAGGAGAAGGAAGGCCCATCCACCCGATGCCGTAGAATCTGTGTCCAGAGGAATCAGATCATCTGGACTGAGGTCGTGGGCCGATGCCGACCTTCCGACCCTGGGGAAGGGAATGAGGCCCTGCCGCTTCTGCAGTTCACCCCAGCGGCCACCGGCCAGGGACCACGAGTCGTCGTCGTAGAAAGACTCGTGACCTGAGGACCAAGACCACGCACAGCCACATTGTGGTTCATCAATCATGTTGGCTTCAGTGAATAAAGCCTGACATACGCGGACATTGTACATACGCCAATGAAACGCACAGGTATGTAAGTGATATACTGTATTGCAGGTCTAGTGAGGAATATAATGTTAAATGATTTACGACTTTCTCAATAACTGAAGTTTTCACGAACCCTAGTAATTAGTTACTCTGTTCTGGTTCGTCTCAACGCGCCTATATTCAGTCCCTCAACTCGAGGCAGATGTAATCACTAATCACCTGGATCTCCGGATTACGCTATGCAGCGATTTTTTTTAAGTAGCAACATGCCCTAAACCACGTAGAAACCTAAATATTTCACGACTGCAATGGTCGGAAGGGCTGCAGCTACGAATAAATCTCGAAACGTAGTTTCCGTGGCCGGCCTTGCTGAGAGTCTTGAAAACTGTAAACCCTCTCACCGGGCCTATAGCACGACTATGTAAAAAAGCCAAAGGACCATTTTTCCTGCCTCGGAAACGTATAGGCCCACAACATGCTGCACGTGATCGAGTCACAAAGAGCACGAAACTATTGTCCATAGCAAAGAGTAGTATGTGCAAGTGTGAAAGCTTTCTTTTTGTCACTTTGTGCCCTACAGGAAACAGTATACTTCTACGCGATGAAGGAGTTTTTTTCCATACCTTCCAAGTTATTGAACGAGAAAGAGGGGATCCGATTTTCATTTTCCCCGTAATTTTCTCATAATACAAAGCTCATACGTTCTTACCATCTCACTTTAAGAGCTGTGCACCCTGCAAATATTAGTCACTGCTAAAAGAATAATATATAAGATAGGAATTACACTTGCGTAGAACACAGGGCCGACCATGTAATTTTAGTGCATAACAGCGTCCTGGCGAGGTTAGCCAGGTATTGCGCCCATGTAATTATTGGTGGAGCGTTATGTAAAATTGTCCTATTTTAGATTATCTCTAGTCACTTAGGCCACTTTAGTTAAGTTTGCGCCAGTGTATTTCAGTGTTAGTTAAGCTTGCGCCATCAGCATTCATGTGAGTCTTCATAGAAATACACATTTCTACCAAATTGAGAAATGACGCGATGTAT
Organism: Rhipicephalus microplus; assembly: GCF_043290135.1. Taxonomy (NCBI): domain Eukaryota; kingdom Metazoa; phylum Arthropoda; class Arachnida; order Ixodida; family Ixodidae; genus Rhipicephalus; species Rhipicephalus microplus. The sequence continues at coordinate 230,504,380 of NC_134701.1, forward strand.
GTCCTAGCCCGACGTGTAAAAAATACATCTTGATAGATGTGCTAGTGGTCTCGATCAGTCGCAAATAGAATCTTTCGCCATTGCAGAGTATGATGCATTTATACTGGTAGGAGTTGGCAGCAATGGTTTTATCTAGTCAACCAAGGACATATTGGTAATTCAGTCCCACCATAACTGTAAAAAGAATGTACCTCCAAAAAACAATATAAAGCAAGCCGTAAAATGTAGCTAAAATGTTGTATTCTGTCGACAACCTTTAGTTGCCATCATGTGCCTGTAAAGTGCTCCGACTTTGTAACAGTTGGGAAAAACAAACGCAGCTCTCTTTTTATCATCCAGCAGTGTAGCCCTGTATACTTACTGCTTTTTTAACTAGACCTGCCAACATCTCTGTATTTATTTTCTCTCCTGTTCTTGTCTTCGTTTTTTACTAATCTGTAAGAGTTTCTTGAAGAGTCTAGAACGAAACAAACGTTTTCCCTCTCTGCAGCAACATGGACACCTTTTGTGATTTTTCACGGCGTCAATGCTTCGAGATCTTCACTTGTAACCATTTTTATTTATCCCCACTATTACCCAGATTCGGTTGCAAGTCGATATACGTACGAGTGACATACCTTAGGATAAAATGAATGCGAGAATTCACTAATGACTTTGACAGCAGTACAATGGTCCATAAAAAAAACTGGCCAAGCGATAATAAAGTAAGCCTACAATCTTACCGGCTTTAGCGAAGGTGAAATAGAGCAGTGCCAGCTGGATGCAGGATGCCCAGACTACCGCACGCCTCATCTTTGGCTTGGAACTGGGCGACGCTGTCCGTGACGCAGCGGTGGTCTCTCTTCGAACCGTTGCTCTTCCTAACTCCCTATGCCCCGCTTAGTCGTTTAGGAGTGTGTCTACAGGCCTTCGTGATGTATGCAACCTCCGCCCGCTTTCGTATCCTATATACCCAGAGCGTTGTGAAGACGTGACCGCAGAATGAGTACGACACGGTGTTTGCGGTTGCGCTGTCGTGCTCGGGGTCGAGACAGCGGACAGCGTACGAAGTTTTGCCCATGTGACCATCGTGCTTATATATACGCGCCGTGGTCAAGACCGGAGGAGTGGTCTGGGCCCGAACCGTTAGGCCACCCCCGCTGCAGCAGCGACGGCCAGCTTGTGTGATCCCATTTAGGCCTCGGCGCCTCCTCAGATCACGCAGCCGTGCCTTGATACACGGATGGCCCGTGGAGCCAAATGAAAATCAATTTTCTGGTTGCGAGAGAGCAGCACGACGTACAGAGCCCGAGCCCGTGGATGGGATCTATGCTTCATTCCCGATATTGTGTCGCCGGCTTCACCGTCAGCGCGGGGACTACGGCCGCTGCCAAGACGCTCGCTGCGTGGGGGAAGGGATTAGCCGGACCTGGCCAGCGATCATCGCCAAAGTGGATCAACTGTGGACCCCGCTTTGTTGCTAGCGCCCTACTACACCCCCTCACAGTGTGCGAGCTAGAGAGGTGATGGCTGTGGTGCTGCTACTGCTTCTCAGGTTTATTTTCGTCGCCTGTTTTGTTTTGTTTTGTTTGTCCTGCTCGTGCGAAGCATCCTCGTTCGGAGCATCCGTAAAGTCTGCAACAGAAGATACGCGCCCTCTCATTGGACTGTGCGGCCTTGTGACGTCACTGAAAGGAGAGAAGAGTGCGTCCAATAGCGTCGTTATCTGAAGGAGCTTTGAAGTCAATCCTGCCCGGCCGCTTTTCTGATTCGTATGGCCTTTTCTAAGCTAACGGCGAAAATAGAGGCGGCTAGAGAGGCAATTCATACGGGGGCCCACCAGACACACTCTTTGGCAAGAGTCGGTCACTATGACGGTGGCAGACGGCAATGAGCCCTGCACAGCTATCGTCTAAGTGGATTATTCTTTAAAAGGATTGAAATTCTGTGCAGTCAAATAAATGTACGCTTGGAGCTGGACATCTCAAGTGACTTTTATCTTTTGACACCAAATCATCTTTGCAATAAGCAAGTGTTTTTTATGGAGTATCCAACTATGGCATCTGTGACGTACTTCGGGCTCTTCAACGTTCTCCGGCCGTTAAATCAAGATCATGGCCTTCGAAATCGGTTTCTGTTGCTGAGAGGGATGTTGTTACCAAAACGGGGATTTGGACTCAGTTATTCTAATTGACAAAAGTGAAAAAAGCAAGGAAGGTGATGCACAAGCGGTACATGATCTCAATTTACTTCTTAAGGTGAGCTTTTACAGTTTACATTAAGAACGCTCTTACAATTTTTGCTCATATAAATTTGATTGCCATTGCTGTGAATCAAAGCCACGACATTGTGGTCATATCGTGGCAGATCGGCATACCTAATGTTCTGCACGTAGAAGAATGGTTGAGTAATCAACTTTATGCTAGGTTACAGATTTTGACTAGGGTACAAAACAACGCATGTATCAAGCCAAGGCGCTTAGTTCTTCGTAGTTACCGAGAGTAGACTCACTTGAGAGTTTTGGCACATTGGAGAGCCCACGAGCCAAAGCAGGCTGAAGACTCGAAAAATGTCAAGGAAAACAGGGCAATATCTTCAGGTGTGTCATTAAATATGTGAGCATTATTGCTTTATTTTAATACAAATAAACGTTGATTAGAGTTACAGTCGGTATACTATTGCTCTCATAGACATAAATACACTTTGCATAATTACATAGTATTACACCGGGCACTTGCGAAGCTTCACTATCTGTTGCATGGACTTATGTCATTCTTTCCGCTTTTTATCCAACTGTACACAGAATTCTGTAGGTTTGACAGCGCGAGCACTTTCGAAGTCACTGTAACAAACATGCGTTAAGCGTTACGTGTGATAACTTTAACGACAAAACTCGTTTCAACAACTCTACAAACTTCATGTTGTTCTGTGGGGTCAGTCAGCAGGTACAGTCGTTGAGCATTGATTTGGTGATAAAAAATGTGCATTCATATTTTAGGAAGAAGACATGCCCGCCTAACAGAGACCCATTTTGCTGTTTCTAATCTTTCGGCAACAAGAAACTGGGACATACTATATAAGGAGACGTAGTAAAAAGAACGCGCATAGTAACTCCAAGTAAATGAACTATGCTGCTAATATGTTTACACCAATGCTCATTGAAAGAGTAAGTGAAGGTGCTTAAGAGCAATTTTGATATTTGATACGTGTTTTGCTAAGTTCTACTATGAAGCTCGATGCTAGGACAAACAAGTGACCCTAGAGAATAACGTGAAAAGTTTGTGTCCGTTGCAACGCAGGTAGAAGAGCCTAATAACCACTGTTCTCGCACACTGTTGTCACACAAGCGTGTCCAAGACGTGGTTGACCTCCTCGAAACTATACATGGAGCTGACGCCCGTGTCTGAGCTCGAGTCCTGGGCATCTATACAGCACCGAGCAGAGGACGTCACCAAAGAAGCCGCAGAAGCTACGACAGGCGCCGGTGGGTTCAACGGCGTCATCACTGCTGGCCTCGGCGGCGCCGGGAGTTCGACCGGTCGGCATCTCCTGACCAGCATATCTCCCTCTTCCAGCTCCACTAACCTCAACTGTTCTTCGAGCTGCACCGCCATCCTTTTCTTGTCTTCCAACACGTGGTCCAAGTCCCTGAGCGCGCGCTCGTTTCGTTCGAGCGCTTCCTCCTGCGATCGCGACAGTTCCTCCATCCTCTCCTGCTCCTCTCTCGCCGCATTCAGTTGCTCCTGCGAGCGCCTCCTCTCCTCTTCTTGTTGCCAGGTGTACTGCCGCAGTTCGGCACTCAACCTCTGTACCTTCTCCTCTTCAGCGGTGATGCGGCGACACAACTGGAGGACGCGGTCGTAAGCCTCCAGAGTGGCCTGGTACGTCTGCAGGGACTCCTCTTCGGAGGCCTCGGGTCGGTACCCGTCCAGCATGTAGTCAGGCCCCATCTGTCGCACTCGCATCGCGTGCTTCTTGGCCTCGTGGTGCTCGATCTCGGCGTCGCGACGCGCTAGAAGCGCCGCCTGGCGCTCTAGAGTCTCTCCCTGGCAGATCACCCGCTTCACCAGCTCGGCGAGCTCTTCGTTCTGCAGGACGGCGTGCTCCTGTTGTCCCCCGTGCTGATTCTGAGACGTGGAGAGGGCCCCGACGCTCGCTGAAAGCTTGCGCGGGTGCACGGTGCGGAGGAGACGCGGCGACGCACTCGAAGACGTCGTGGTCGTTGAACTCGAACCACCCGATGCCTGACCTCTCCGATGGTGGCTGTGGTGGTGATGGTGGCGACGCCTGTGATGGTGCCGCGGTGGCTCGGCTACGCACGAGTCCGACGTAGGCGAAGACGTCGTCGAAGACCAGCAGCGGACGCGTCGCAGACTCAACCTGACGTCGTCCTCACTGTTCCACAGCTTGAGGATGCGCGAGTCACCCTCGAGTCGACGCTCTATGCCCCTAGGGCAGACCTCGACCAGCGCATACTGCAGAGGGTCAGCGCCATGGTAGACTCCCTGGCTCGCGGACTTTCGGGAAGATCGGCTCGAGGCGAGCAGAGCGCGCACCACTTCCTCGCACGTGGTTTTGCGACCGACGCCAGTGACCCACTTTTGGACACCGCCCACCCAGACGGGGATCTCGGCTCCCATGACGGCGGTGCATAGGGCTCCCGGCTCCTCTGGCTTCGTCGCGCAGCCACCGGGTCCTGGAAAGAGCAGTTAAGGAAACGAATGAGCTCACCCCTGTCACGTGTCAGTGGTAACGTCCTGTTGTAGCGCTACAGCAGCTTGAGGTTTCGGTACAAGAAAATGTGAGGCAATGATTCGTTTACTGTAAGCTTGGTAAACAGTGTGAGAAGTATTTTAACGATTGCAGAAAGAAGTAGAGGTGAACCTTTCAATATATGAGGTTTTACGTTTAGAAACCAGGAAGTAAACCGTAATGGCCACGTACGCTCACTCGTGTATTGTTGAAGCAATCTGAATTACGTATAATGAATTGAAAATTTAGAAATGACTCGTAAGCTAGACAATCATTGGGAACACGTATTTCATGTACGCGCTACGTTTTCTTTTGAAAAAAAATTAGAATAAGTAGTAAATTTCAAAAAGAAGCGCCAGGTTCGCAATAGCAAGAAAACACATGCTCTTTGCACTGCAGGGTCAACTGCGGCCTGCAAGTTGATTTTTTCAGCTACACCATTTTATTTAATAGTTAAATTAAGTATCACAATTATCACCTTGTATGCATTTCTTGGCCTCATCATCTGAATCCTGTATAGGGTACGTCTACCGGAATAAAGAAAGGGTGAGGGCGGTGAGAGGGGGTAGCAGTACTAGATTCGTTTCTTCCGTTTCAGGGTGAGTATTGTAATATATGGACACTTCACGGTATAGCGCCCACTTCCGTGTGTGATACAAAACATAATTTTTCTTTTTTTTTCTTTCGCAGTTTCGGCTACTGACGCAGCGAAGCGATAAACTTAAACGGTATCGCATAAACAGGGCCGTTAAAGCTGATAGGAGTCGAGAAAACAGGCCATTTGCTTCCTGACTTTTGGTAAACACTTGGTAATATACGAGGCTGTGCATTCACGTCGAAACATCTCGGCAGGGTCGCGACGCGGACTAAACTGGTTTAAAATCTCGAGCCCCTCGTGCACACGTGCGGAGAAGTTTGAATCCACACGGAGGTCGCTGCATGCTTAACGCGGAAGGTGAGATTGTTGGACTATAGAATGTCGTAAATCTTTCCTCTCGCAACGTCAGGGCATACAACGTGCGGTCCCATCTATCTCGCTACTTTCTTTCTTTATAAACCGAGATTAGTACGTGAGAAACTGACGATTCATGAGGTGTCTTACGGTGGGGTAGTATACGCAATGCGAAACAGCACTCACGGAATTTTTTATTTTTATTTTTCTTTTGCAGTCTTACCGAGAAGCCTGCAAAGAGAGTAGCAAAAAAAAAAAAAAGAAATCTACCGGGGCGTAGAGGAAGCCAGAAATAATGAACGCTGAGATAGTGTAACGGTTCTATTTTATTTTTTCTCTCTCTCTCTATCTTTACAAGCTTTGTCAATGACCTTACCGGCACCTACCGTATTCGTTGTCACTTCGGTCAGCCAACCGTAAGTTGTGTAGGGTAAAAAAAAAAAGAATCTAATCAAGAGAAAGAAATCCCTACATATCACAGTACAAACCACACATTCCACAATTTAGTTAACGAAAGCGCTGCTCATCAGCGTCAATGGCTTATGTTCCTCAATACGCACTTACACGCAGTTCGACGAGGAATATTTTCAAGTTGACACATAAGACTCCACGCGAACTCCACACGTGCGCTACTGTGGGGAAAATAACAAGTTCTTGAAGGTTTAAAAAGGCCACCTACGGGTCAGTGTTTACACAGGAATTCGTTGTCCCTTGCCTTTGCCAACTGACATGCGCGTATTTATATAGACATTGTTGTCTTTTTTCCAAAGGCGCAATCACTCGAAGGCCTGTTGCCTCTATAAAAAGTGAGAGGAAGATGGGGAGACCGAGAGTGCACAAAAAGAAAGGTGGATCAAAGTCTGTCCTTTGCACCAAAATGTGTTCTGAATAGAATATAGTGAAATACGTAGTGCTAAGAGAACACCACTTTTCGCGTATTTTCAATGGCTTAGTTTATATCTCTGAGCTCTCCCCCACGGGCTGTCAACAGTGGACGGGTGATATTGTTATTTCTGCCCCAGTTCTGGTTTTTCTCAGTGATAGCCTGATCATGTGAGTTGTGATTCAGCGTATAGCTTAAGACTCTATGTGCAGTCTCACCAACCGTAGCCATGACTCTGCTTTACTTATTTTAAATCGAGGTTACCACGTGGTAGATCTGTTAAGCCCGTAGCTGTCACAGTGAAAAGACTGACAGGGAGGCCTTGAAGAATGTAAAGGTCAAAGACAGACAGGGAGGCCTTGAGGAAAGTAAGGGTCAAAGACGGACAGGGAGGCCTTGAAGAAAGTAAGGGTCAAAGACGGACAGGGAGGCCTTGAAGAAAGTAAGGGTCAAAGACAGACAGACAGACAGACAGACAGACAGACAGACAGACAGACAGACAGACAGACAGACAGACAGACAGATAGATAGATAGATAGATAGATAGATAGATAGATAGATAGATAGATAGATAGATAGATAGATAGATAGATAGATAGATAGATAGATAGATAGATAGATAGATAGATAGATAGATAGATAGATAGATAACCTCATTCGCAAGAAAAGGAGATAGAGGTTATATACATATATGCGTTCTTCGAGAAAAACAATAGGTCCTTTTAATATTCGCGGAAGTGTACTAAAAATGAAATTGACTTCTGCGCACACTCACCCCTAACATAACAGTGACTGAATAAATTGAACATCATTGAGTATAATAGCTAAAGCCATCGCTCTAGCACAAATTATCACTGTTTTCACCGAAGCCCGGGGAAAACATTGATAAGGGTCACAACGTGTCACACATTTTGCATCACAACGTGTCACACATTTTACCTGCGACAAAAGCCACGTTCCGTGACTTCCTTCTTTAAGCGGATGTTTTGCGAAACGAGTGCGTTTCCAAGTATGTGATCCGCTTTACACATGTATACTTTCGCCACCATGCATACATTGCTCGGACTCCTTTCACAACTGTCGCAAGTCCTTCGACCATCGCGCCATGGTCGTGCAGAGACTGCACCTCCATTTGTTAATCTCCGTTGTCCGGCCTGCGCCGTACAGCGCATAGCTTTGGAAGCAAGGTCTCCTTTGTTCTCGACTTTTGTTCTTCGGTCTTCCTTGCTCACCGCGAAATGTAGGCTGAGCGCGCGCATCCGTTTAGCAGCCACTCTTTCTCGGGCATGCGCGCACCAGACCCTTTCGCAAGTCGCAACAGTGGCAGTTCCATCCGAACGACCAGCGTCACACACGGCTACTCTGTAGGAGCAAAGTTTCTATGGTTTGTTTCATAAAGATGCGCCTCAGAGGCGTAGGTTACGCAACCGGCGTTCGCCAGTCAGTAAAAAGTGACTACGCGAGTGCACATGAACAGCATTAAGTGTTCCTTCGGGTCATAGCATCGAATTGGTCATAGTGGCAAATTTTAAGTGCCGCATAACAGTGTGTCGTGCTCTCACAACAGTGCTATACGTTAACGTGAGTGCTCAGAAACAGGAGTGCTCTAAAATACTATCTAATGACGCCCTCGTAAAAGCTCTCAAGGCGCACCCCGAATGCACGGCGACCTCGCGGTTGCCCTCCGCGTCACGGTACCGTTTACCAGGAGCGGAGCAAAGAGTGGGCAAGGGGGTAAGCAAGCAGCCCCTACCCTCCTTTTATTGCCGTCTCGAAGAGTAGTCGACGCCCAACGTATTGTGGCGAAAAAAGAAATCGGCGACCTCAGTGGCAGTTTCAGATGTCATTCTCTTTAGATATCATCATCACTTGTCACCCTATCCGTCCTTGTTTAACAACAACGTGTCGACCCATACTGCCGCACCATTATCGACCGCTTGACCAGCTCTACTACTCCTCCAAACGCCACACTCCGTCGACAACCTAAACAATTTAAGCTTGTCGGTGGTGCTTTATACCGCTACATTTACCACATCGATGGCAACAAGTGGGTACCCATCATTCCACGTTCTTTGCAACGTGAAGTTCTGGAAGCCTTTCATGATCATCCAACTGCGACTCATCTAGGCTATCACAAGACTTACGACAAAGTACGAAGTCGTTGTTTTTGGCCTGGCCTCTCTTCAGCCGTCGCTAAGTACGTTGCCTCCTGCAGGTGTCCATTGCCAACGGCGAAAACGACCGACAAGTGCTCCGGCTGGCTTAATGCAACCTCTTCCTTGTCCCGCCTCGCCTTTTGAAGTCGTTGGAATCGACTTGAATGGCCCCCTTTCTATATCACCCAATGGGAATCGCTGGATTGTCACGGCCGCCGACCACCTTACCCGCTACGCAAAAACAGCTTCTATACCATCTGGGACTGCCAATGAGGTCGAGATTTCTTTCTTCGCCACATCTTTTTGCGTCATGGAGCTCCACGCATTCTCCTCAGTGATCGTGGCAAAGTCTTTCTCTCTTCCATTGTCGAGCAAGTTTTGCGTGCCTCGAACACTGTTCACAAGACCACGTCTAGCTACCACTCATGTACCAACGGATTGACTGAACGGTTTCATTGGGCCCTATCGGACATGATCGCCATGTGCAGTCACCCCAACGACACGAACTGGGATGCAATTCTACCCTTCGTGATATTCGCCTATAATACGGCTGATCAACGCACCGGCTTTTCTCTATTTTTTCTCGTCTATATAGTCGCTCGCCGAGTTTCGCTCTGGATGTCTCTTTCCTTTCGGCCCCTGCACCCTCAACGGCTCCTTTTTCTGAAGAATTTTTACCTCGTCTCGCACACTGATGTCACCTGGTCCGCGTTAACACCGGCCTCTCTCAAGACACTCGAAAATATCGCTACGACTCATTTCGCCGTGTCGTCAGTTTTTCCCCTGGTGACGAAATTCTTCTACGGACTCCACTGCGCGTCCCCGGCTTATGCAACGAATTCATCAGTCGCTTCATTGGGCTGTACGCTGTGGTCGAACAGACAGCTCCTGTCAATTACCGCGTTTCTCCTCTTAGCACTAATCCTGATCATCGTTGCCGAGGGACAGAGATAGTGAACGTATCTCGTTTAAAGCCTTATGCGCGACGCGTTTCATAATACTGTCAAGCGACCAGGCGGTCGCTTTCACCGCGCGGGGGAATCAGTGTGAGCGCGACAAGCGAATGACTCTTCATTCTCTTTAGATATCATCATCACCTGTACATCTTCATCATCTGTAAATATCATCACCAGTGTGATTTAGCTCGAGCCTGGCTGAATAAACCGGTTCCTCACAGTATAAGTTCCCAACCATTTGAAATAATATTCAACACAATTCGAAGCTCTGATTGAGGAGATACCGACACTGCGTGCACCGGGAACTCATGAACTCCGTCAGCCCTGTTAAGTCAAGTCAGAAGATCACGGGACGAATTTCGAAAAAGGCGCGTCACCGCAGATAATGGCCAGGTAAAACGAGAAGCCGTGTCGAATAACCCATTGGACCGCTTATCATTTGCCGTTCCCTTGTCTGCGAGAATCAGCGTGACAGTGGCTGCAACCTAAACTACACACAGTAAAAGAAAAAGGGAAACATTTTACACTTTTTTTCTAATACAGCATGAAAGAAATAGACGAGCACAATGAGCGAAGATAAACAAAGATAAGCACAGAATAAGCGGTCCATTTCGGTGGCTGGGGAAGGCTTGCCCCCTTTTTCAGAAAATGTCGTGCGAACTTCCAGTCCGACGTAATAGTGCTGACGAACATGCCACGTCTAGTGTGATCCGTGATGGTTTCGCCTCGATCGGAGCCTTGAATTTCGATTGTTATTAGTATTTCAAACTACAGCTCTATCGGCGATCTTTTTTTTTTAAATGGGCATGTCATAATTTGTCCCGTCCTACAACTTTTTCATATAAGCAACGGTCCTCAATCTAATTATTAAAAAGTTATTTAAGAAGCTTTGTTGATTACGCGTTTCAATGTAAATTTTGATCCTGCAAAGTTCTTTTTTTTTCGCCTAGGCGTACAGTTAGCTCGCGAGTACAAAAGTGGCCTAATTGCCATGTAGCATTAAAGAGTAACTATATTCGAGAAAAAAAACCACCCTGTATAATGAATGTATCCCTTACTTATATTACGCAGGGAGGAAATAACAGAATGACTGTGTAAAAAATAAACCGCTTACACCACATCACGGTATGGTTCAAGAGTGGCTTGCACTTTACATTATTCGCTCAGAGCAGCTTTGGATGTTCGCCAGTGTCGTACGCCACTGAACGAAACAATACTTTACGCGCACGTAAGGCCAGCCACAAGTCACCAAATGCGAGGTCAATTGCGAATTTTCATTGCCAGCTTGATTTAGGCAGAAGTTTGCACAGTCCGCTTCAATATAGGGTCGTTCCTTAGATTTGAAAACGACTAGCTAATACGACTGACTTCGCAAAATATATGTTCCCGTGTCAGTGAGCTGGTTGGAAACGGTAGAGTAACTTTGCCAACCATTTCATGGTGAGTATGTTTCAACAAATTAACTGCTTCACTTGGTTCCATGATCATTTTCGTGTAAAGCTTCATTCAAAAGTACGATGTGGAGGTGCAGTTTCTGACAGTTTTAGTGGCAGTTATATATATTTCGAGAACATGCAGAGTTTCTGCGGCCAATAATATTCTGAAGACCATGTGGAATTCTGGCAATGGCGCATGTTGAGTATACGTAAAGAAACACAAAATACTAGAGTAATTCCATGTATTCTTAGAATATATCACAGAGTTTTAAAAATGCCGTACATGCGGTGTTTACCTTGCTGTTTACTGCCCCCGATAAACTGGCGAAACTAGGAGGCAAATTAGACTCCAACCAAAACTTTTGAAGAAACCCGACGTTTCGGAACCGACTTGGTTCCTTCCTCAGGGGTGCCCTGCCCGTTCAGTCATCCCTGAGGAAGGGACCAAGTCGGCTTCGAAACATCGAGTTTCTTGAAAACTTTTGCCTGGAGTCTAAATCATCTCCCACTTTCATACCCAACCAGACAGACTTCTGTCGAATGTTTACATTCACTGTCGAAACTATACGCAAACTGTCTGACAAAAAAGCAGAAAAAAGAAGACATGCAGAAAGCATCATCACACCAAGTATACGTATCGTGTAAAGAAGGGATGATCCAGATCCTACCGTCATCATGTGACAGCTTTTACATAGCACAATCAACCCAGTGGGCTAACGATAGGCTACGTGGACACGCTAATAATGCTGATAAAATAGGTGGCTAATTGGTGATCCACAGCAGGGATTGCAGGTGCAAGCCTACATGCTTGAACACGATACTATAAAGGTAGAGTTGAAAATGAAATAACGCGATTCATGGTAGAAGCTCAACGCATCTCTAATCACAAGATAGATGAATCAGCGAGCCGGCTACTGCTTTGTCTATGAAAGAGAAGATCGCGTATTCGAGCGATAGCGCACACGCGTAATGTGAAATCTCGAAGCATGCGTATAGTGTGTTGTCTGCATACGTATAAGTTGTGGCGCAATTTTTTAAATAAAACCGCTACAAGCCTGCAATTCCTGTGTCTAATCGTGTCTCTCTTCAGCCCGTGTTTCAGTCACGAAACTTTAGGCATTCTGTAATGACAAAGCAACATGCGCAAGTCGCAACCTTACAGAAGAAACATCTTGGCCATGTCATATATGAGTTATTGGACTCCTACGCATTGCCGAATAATAGTACAGAGAATACAAGTACAAAACGGCGAAAATTCACGCTTGACTCGTGGTGTAGTCGTGAGCGGAGCCGTTATCAATTCCTATTACGTCACGACCAGCAAGCACCACCGGCAAATATGGCTGAACGTTTCATCCGTACCGCTCTCTCGTGCGACCGCAGACCCAAGTTACAATCGCCGATGACTTGGAAAAGAAATCGCAAGAACAATGGGGCCTTAGCGACTTTTTTTGTGACTTCCCGCCGCGAGGCGGTGGTATTCAGACGAGACCTGTGGGGTGTACCGTACACGTTTGCGTAATGGCAGCATAAGCACAGATTTCACAATTTTGATGATGTCCGGCTCTTACGGTTTTTTTTTCACGACTAGACGTTTATTTAAAATCCTCCTCAATCCCTTACGTTCACCCACAAACACGATAGCGAATGTGATGCTCTTCGTAAAAGCTCCTTTCAAACATTTTTGCACAATGCACTTCTGGATACTCATGTTAGCTAATCACTGTCCCAGTACTTAAACTCGGTTAGTGGGCACATTTGTGAGCGATGCCTTGTCGTCTTCGGTTCTATAGGTAGACGCGGCAAGGAATGTACACAGCGCACTGAACCGGTTGAATTTTTCTCCGTATAGTTGCTCTCCGTTGGGCGGCATATGGCTAACTGGTGCATAGCTTGGTTTTGTCATTTCTCGTCGATACGTTCGGCCTACCGGGACAAACAGTTGTATAAATAATCGTTTTCCTCAATAAAACATGTCAGTTGATAGTAAGAGGCCGTCTTGTGTTTTTATTCTATGTATATAGTGGTCTTTTTTGTGCCTTTTGGAGCCGTTAGTCTCAAAACCAACTCGTCCAACTTTGCACCGCATTGAAATTTTGTTTTTCAGCCTACGGGGGGCTGTCAAGGGTGGAGATGCGCCCTTAGAAGGGTGTATACGGCATATGCGTGGTGTTTTCTTCAAATCGGCCGTGGCAGTGCACCACCGTCGGGCCTCGCAGGACTGCTTACGACGAAGCCGCAGGTGTGCGTATGCAGCGGAGGCACGAAGTCCGAGACAATGATAGCGACCGAATAAGAACGAAACCAAGAAGGTGAAAGAGAAGGAGGCGTCTAAAGAAAACCCACAATGACCCGAGCATCCCCGCCGAGTTGCTCGCGCCGCAAGAGACGCCCTGGAAACAAAGCACACTTTGCGGTGGCGGCGCACAATGAACGGGGTCGTCGGCACGAGGAAGTGTCGCCGTCTCGTGAGCGGTGCACGCGGTCACGATATGCCTGCTTTGCCTGCCCACTTACTTGCTTGTGTACGAGCCTGCCTGCGTGGTTGGTGCTTAGGCCGCGAATACACTGGACCATGTGATGTACGCGACCTCCTGCGGTTTTGTGTCCGAGCCGTAGATATGCGTGTATGCGTAATCGCAACCACCTATAGCGCGCCTGTCCACCTTTTTGTTTTTATTTAAATAAGCCAGAGCGTGGAGCGGTGGGTGATGTGAACTGCTGATACTTTGTTTTGAGGCATGCAGGTCAAGGCGTAACAAACACGCGACAAAATTTTGCGTTCTTTTTCTTGGCTCCTGGCTGATGTTTATTTTTTTCTGGTTCTTGCAACGCTGCAGTGTAGGGGCGCATTTTTTTTCTTTTTTTTTTTCAACGAGGTCAAGTTATCGAAGCGAAAGTAAGTGGCCCGAAGGCAACCGTAAACGAATGAACCCGCTGTTGACCCACGTAGATCAATGAAGTCTGGCCAACCCCAATGGCATGGCGACTTCTATTACTATACAATGAGTTCTACTACTACAATGACCAAGGTGACCAATCACACTTGGGACCGTAATGAAATAAGTGCAGAAAAACTTCCCGATAAACAGAGTTAACCGCTTGCAACTTTCCAAAAGATGGTAGGACGCACGTATACACCTGAGTGGACAGTCGTATATAAACCGTCTACTCGACAGCAGTTTCACCCACACACAATTTCTCCGTTGAGGTAGAAAGCCTTGCGCCAGAGCGCCTTTCTACAAAATTCACAAATTCAGATAAAAAAATAGGGTCTAAGATGGAATATAAACCCAATTATACGTTACATTTCGCCCAGCCACGGTGGTCTAGTGGCTAATGTACTCGGCTGCTGACCCGCATGTCGCGGGATCAAATCCTGGGTGTGGAGGCTGCATTTCCGATGGAGGCGGAAATGTTGTAGGCCCGTGTACTCAGATTTGGGTGCACGTTAAAGAACCCCAGGTGGTCGAAACTTCCGTAGCCCTCCACTATGGCGTCTCACATAATCATATGGTGGTTTTTGAGACGTTAAACCACACAAATCAGTCAACTAGGTTACGTTTTGAAACGCGGAACAGTGGACGTTAATACACCACATGAAATGGTCCACTAGGAAGTTCCTTCCGCTTGCCACTAAAAGATGAATTTTTTCACGCACTTAAGAATTTATATATATATATATATATATATATATATATATATATATATATATATATATATATATATATATATATATATAATTGGGGCAGTCAAGCTCCTTCTGTTTAAACAATGAACCATTGTTCAACGTAATACTTATCGGCTTGAGGGCAGTTGTCTGCACGAAAAAGTTGTAGGACATCATAATTTATGGCCTACATTTTCTTTTTTTTTTTGCTAGAAATCGTAAGGGTTGCTTATAACAGGAGGAACTGATCATTGAATTTTAATCTAGATACAGAAGCTGCGCGCTCCAAGTTAACACGGCCGTTATGTTAGGTAAGGCAGGCACTACCTCATGGCCTAACTTGTACATACTTCCTCTTTCCTCGCATTCGTGTAAATCTGACGCTCGCTTAAGTGAGAGAGAAAGAGCAACAAAACCAAAAGCCGACACAATCCTATACTCGTTTTCTGGCTGAAAATATGTAACCTCTCTTGAAAGTCTTGTCTCCCTTTCAATGTGCATACATATTACAACAAAAGTGCCCTTCGCTATTTTCGTTATTATTGTCAATAGCGTCAAGTATTCACATCACTTCGTTTGTCTCACAATTAGGGACGATGATGCCAGGAAATGTGTGTGTGTGTGTGTGTGTGTGTGTGTGTGTGTGTGTGTGTGTGTGTGTGTGTGTGTGTGTGTGTGTGTGTGTGTGTGTGTGTGTGTGTGTGTGTGTGTGTGTGTGTGTGTGTGTGTGTGTGTGTGTGTGTGTGCGTGCGTGCGTGCGTGCGTGCGTGCGTGCGTGCGCGCGCGCGCGCGCTCTGCCGATGATGTACTGCGTGTTTGCTGCACCACGATTTTCATTGGTTTAGTTCTTGTATATAAGAGAGTTCTATAAGAAGACGCAGCACGCGATAAAATCTACAATTTTTTTTTGAAGTCGGTATTGTTCACTCCTTCTTCCGAATTCCCTTTCAGGTATCTGTATCTAATAGACATCTGTAAATACGGGTGCATGCGTACATCTGACCATAACCGCAACCATTAATAAAAAGTTACGTCGCGTTTTTTCCCGTATGTTTACTAACCCGCTATGTTTTCGCAGGCGTATCAAGTTCGAAAGAAAGCCCCTGAAGCTCAACTCACTTTGTATCATATCCGATTAACTTTTCTGTTTGGCTTGTCGGGCCTGTAACTCGAATATCTCCACACACAGTCCTCCTTTGGACACATAATTTGATGGTAGTAGGAAAAATATATTTCGTTCGAACACTTGAGAAGGCTTAACGAAATCTCGGCTGAAGCCTCTCGCAACACTGTAAGCAACTTAAAAGGCCTATATATAGCGTAAGCCTTTAGAAGCTGGATCAAGGACCCACCTACCACCATGCGGTTCTAGTAGAAATTAAAAAAAACACTAAAAAATGCACCATCCATCAATGCTGTTCCGCGACAGCGCCGTACCGATGGGCTGAGCGGCAAGTTTTAACGATGTCTAATCTTTCACGCTTCACGGACTGAGAAGCGTCACAGACCGGCGGCGCAAACAGAAGCTGGCACGTAGCGGAACGGTTCCTTAGACTCTTTATTTTTTATTTTCAGTAAGACGAGGCGCTACAAAAGAAGGCAAGCAGCGAACGAAACACGACACCAGCGGACAGACAGCGCTTGTGAAATTACCGTTCCTCTCAGCTAGCGCGGTCTGCACAGAACGGCCGCTAGCGCATACCGTGTCACGCGTCCCCAAATGCGCTAATCACCTCCTTTCTGACAGCTCTAAATATGGCGTTTAAACGTCCCGTTCCGCCTCTGTTCCCGAGACGACGCAGCGTACAGCCTTATTTATAAGCACAGCAGAGCGGACATAACGGTGCATCGTATATACGCTTAACAGACAACGCGCCCGCTCGCTCGCACACAGACATACAAACAAGCAAGGACCGCCGGTTTGTCTAACGAAACGCGCCAAACTGAAGAGGAGAACACGGCCCGGCACAGCAGGCTGCACGGAAGCCGGTCGAGGAGGAGAGAGGGGGACGTAGCTGTGAAGCGACCAGTTTTTTCTCGGAGACACTTCGGAAACAAAAGAGCGCTTTAGCAGTTACCCCACGCGCCGGACAATGGGCGCTGCGAGTGTAACTCAAGCAAACAAACACAGGTGTATACGGCAAAGAAACCGAAGCAGAGAGGAAGAATGCCTCGTTCTAATGGACCCTTTCGGGGACGCTCCAGAACGGCTTCTTCTTTCTCACTCTGCGCCTCAAGAAGCCGGGGGCCGGAAGCCGTGGAACGAGGCCAGTCGACGGGCACCACGAGCACTCCACAGGCGCGCACCGTATCGCACACTGGTGCACTTTGTTTTCCTCGCAGCTGTTTGCATTTTTTTTTTTGACGACGTTGTTTTTCCTCGCCGTCACCAAACGCCGGTCACATTGCGCACGAGGGACTACAGCGGCGCGCCGCATAGCCGCGGCAACGAGGTCGTGCAGCGCCACTGTTCGGGACGGGCGCCGGCGTTTAACCTCCCGGCGCCGTGTGTTCAATTGTCTCGTCGGAGCGGTACCCGTATACTGTGGTCCCTGGAACGCTTACGTATACGCCACGATCATGATGACGATGCACGTGCGTGAGCGCGCAACCAATCGGGGCACGCGTCCTTGCACGACTTGGGTCGTGTTTACGCGAAGACATCGTGCGCGTGGCGTCGTACTCGAAGTCGATAGTGATCTATGCCTCTATCGCTCGTTTAAATATGGAACAGGAAAGTAACAAAAAGCCAGAAGACCAGGGCTTTTCCTTTGTAGTGCATTCGCAGTTTGACATATATTCCTGCTAGGTATCAGCGGCGGGCTGGCTAGATAGATAGACATGGTTCTGACAGCGCAGGACGTGAACGTGACATGTAATTTGCTTGCGATAACACGTGTGGGCTTTGTGGCATTCGATACAACACTGTGTTCAACTTGCATTAAAAAATGTAGCTGGAAAGGCCATTCGAGTGATAAAGCCACCGGTCTGCCCTGTAAGAAATTTACGACTGATGATATGCATACAGCAATCGTGGGAGTAGAGCGTTTGAGGATCATTTTCCTACAAGATGTTTTCAGCAACCGGGACATTTGCCCTTCATTTGCTATAGTGTACCCATTTGTAAGATGATGTAATGCCCTCAGGCCTTTAAGGATGCAATAAATGAAATGAAATGATTGATTGATTGATATGTGGGGTTTAACGTCCCAAAACCACAATATGATTATGAGAGACGCAGTAGTGGAGGGCTCCGGAAATTTCGACCTCCCGGGGTTCTTTAACGTGCACCCAAATCTGAGCACACGGGCCTACAACATTTCCGCCTGCATCAGAAATGCAGCCGCCGCAGCCGGAATTTGAGCCCGCGACCTGAGGGTAATCAGCCGAGCACCTTAGCCACTAGACCACCGCGGCGGGGCAATTTCTAAGATGGGTGATAGGCTCCAAGACAGCATTTAGTTGTATGCCCGACACTTAGTTTGATAACGTGACGACCGCGTTTCGTTTCACTTCTGTCTTACTGCTCATAACCATTTTTGGGGAGAATGAACTCCAGAGATTTCAAAGGAATTAAAAACGGGGGGGATTCGTTCAATTGTGCCCATAAAGAAGAATGAAAACGCTTGTGGGGAAGAATGAAACGAGTGTTAAATAAAAACGGCACATTAGGAATTTCAAAAAAAAGTTGCCTGAGAACAGACAGAAACAGCGGCTTTGTACGCATTCACGTGTGCTTTCTTCGGCAATGACACTCATCTCCTCACTCGTAAATGTTGGAAAACATCGGTATACGACTGAAGAGGCAGCGGTTCGGTATCGCACTTCGTGAAAAAGTTCCCAGCGCGAAATTCAGAAGCTTATACAGGCGTAATACTGAAGGCCTGCGACTTCAGCGCAGGTCCTCGTAAAGAAGAAACAGAAGAGAAGCAACGTCTTTTCAGTGAAGTTCTGCCTGAAATTTTTGCTGCGAAAGTGGAGAAAAAGACGGGAGTTCTTACCTGCGCCTAGATTCGAGCTTAACACAAACGCTCCGTCTGGACAACTTTGCTTAACGCATCTCGGCGACTTAACCCAAAGCTACACGGCACTAGCATCAACCAAATTGTTTCGGGACATGCGATGGAGCGTTCCCGTTAACCTTGCTGACAACCGTACGCGCAGACGTTCGGTGCGTTGCCTCGCTTCCTAACTGAAAGCCATTCAAGGTGTTAAGAGACGCTTCATCTTTCAACAAAAACACATCAGTGAGGTTTGTGTGAACCTTAGAACGAAGAAGTGGGCAAGGAGAAATCGCAAAACACGGGATCGCGTTGGATATACAGCACTCCAGCTCCACTGCAAGCGTCGCAAACATCCACGGAGATAAGAGCCACGACCTGCCGCGCAGGTTGGTGGCCACGATGGCGTATACGTAAGTGGGCGACTTCTTCGCCGACGCATTCGACACGCGGCTCTTACCTCCCCGGCGCACACGGTCTGTTCTCGCGCATGTGTGCTGCTCAGTCGTGCAACGGAGCTCGCTTCAGAAAGCCGAGGCGTTATCGCGTCGCAGATGAAGTAGCAGCAGCAAAACCCGGGGTGGCAGGTGCGCGCGTCCCACGGCGTACGTGATTCAGCTTCTTGCCCGTTCCCGCATCGCGTTCTCCACTCCGCCTGGTGGCGGATGCCTCCTGCGCAGGATATAAGCGCGGACCCGCCGCGCCGTAAGTGGCGCGACGCACGCCGCGTTTTCAGTGGCTGCAGCAGCCCCCTGCTTGTACATTGCGGTCACGCACCGCTCCTGGCCACGGTATAGTCCCGCATGTGAGCACCTTTATAGGCGCATTATCCGAGCCACCAGTGTCCGGATGAAAAGACCAGTGTATACAGGGGCACTGCGCAAGAAGAGCTCACTTGTCGTCAATAGGCGCATGCGCTGCTTGCCTCGCCGACGGTAATGGAGACAACGAGCCTATCCGGTTGAGATAACGGCTTCGCCAGACGCACGGCCATTGCTGCTGCTTCTGCGCGCGCACTTGGTATATAGGTAGCCGCCTCGGAGGACCGGACACTTTCTCGCGGCCACTCTGTCTTTCCCTTGTACATAAAGATAGTCAAGATACCGGCCTTAATTGCGCGCCCCTCGGGCACTTCCCACGAAGAGGAGTATCGGCCGCGCCTTTTACAACAAGGTGGGATGCGCTGAAACCGCTCAGACTGATAAAGCACCTGCTGTTCGCGCAGAGCTGCGCATGAGGAGAAAACGATGGCGCGATTCTGCGAGCACGTTGTCTGCGTTGATTTCAGTCTTGTCTATTAGGATTATCTGACATATATGGTGGTAAAACGCTATGAGTTTAAAGCATCCTTGTTGGTGTCCGCGCTACCGTAATACTCACTGCTGTCAAATCCACGCTGCTGTATAGTAGTAAATACTGCATGCGTTTGTTACATTAGATAATCCTGCAGTTTTGCTCGTCAGTATGTAAGTGCATATTTACGGGTGATTCACGAGAAGTAAATAAAGAATGAAATTATATGCATTAACTTGATCCTAAATGGGTGGGCTGAAGATATTTCATAAATATGGCAAGAAGAATCGGACTTCGGTTTAAACTTTTGCGTCTTGTTAGGTATGACGGGTGCAAGCCATTAGCTTTGTGTCTGGAGTGTTTTTAGGGGACCACTAACTGCTGTAGATTGTTGTCCTCTCTAGAGTATACGTGGTGGCATATTAAGTATTTGGTTGCTCTCTTTTTTTATTTTCTTGGCGTGAGAACGCTTTATTATACAGGAGAATAACTGTTGGCTACGCTTCAATTGGAGGTAACGGAATGAACTTTAAAAAAGCCTCCTGTGAATGGTGCTTCGGTTAATTAGATTATTTACATATTTCAGTAATTGGTAGATTCACCTATTAATTAATGCCTTGCTTAAATAAAGTGCGAAATACCACGCTTTTAGCCGTCGCATGCGCTTAAATTGAGCTCTTAAACAGACAAGCTTGGTTACCCTCACCGCATTTGCTATTTGGCTCTCTCTCTCTTAAACTGAACTAAGTATTACTGTTCTAAAGTGTAGCGAGGCGAACACAAGCGATTACTGGAGTCACAGTGGAGTGTACTCTAATGATTCAAGGTTATGCAGAAAGAGAAAGTTAATTTCCATTAGTTGAATCATCTCCTAATTAGAATTTGTGCTTAAATAAATAGGAAATATCAAGCTCTTTCGTAGTCGTATGCTCTTAAACTGCGCCCTTAACAAGCCAATGACATCCTGCAATTTGTGTAAGGGATGATCGATTTTCTCGCATGGACGTCCTTTATGTGCGAAAATTCAAAAACTAAATTCGTCTTACGAGCGTCGGAATGATCACACCGAGTACACAAAGCCAATCTATCCTTCCCCATCGCTTCCCCGCTTTGGAATTCATCCAAATCACGTGACCATCCAGATACAGAGGGCGGAAGATGATCACTGAACTCACACGTCCTTGTGCGAAAGGTGCCCCCCCCCCCCCCCCCCTGTTCTGAAAAAGGGAGGAGCAACGCTCGGGAATTCCCAGAGTAGTTGGGAGCGCAACAGCCGGCTCTACTTCCACGGAGCTGTGCTTAGCCGACTCTTCGCGTCTGTGAGGCGCAGTGAGACACGAAGCCTAGGAAGGGCGAACGGGGTGCAGTCCTGGGCGGCAGCTCTGGTGTGTGGTCCGGCCGTGTCGTCACCCTGCCTCGCAAGGTGGCCGCGCACAGGCATTATTTAGAGGCTCAAGGCACGATGCGGGGACCGTCTCCTTTACTTCATCCGCCGTCGGCTCCAGATTCTAAGAATCGGGTACGCGCTCGTTAGCCCTCCTCGAGCGGCCGAGCGGCCATGAAATTATCTGCTCCCCAAATCAATGACCGCCGGTCACTGATAATGAGGGCCCATGCGGACCGGCGCCGCGAGGTATATAGTTGACCTTCAAATTTACCTTGGAGTCAATCAGACACCTAAAACAATTTCACTTACTTCCCCAAGACTTGCGTGATGATTGGATGACGCTGAAACCGATTCTACCACTTTCTTGTTTGATTTCCCGGTTATAAAGCATTTCATTTAGTTATTTTTTTTACGGGACGAAAAAAAGTGTACTGGCATTGTTGTAGTCTTTTTTTTTTGTCTCAGCTTACATCACTTTTTGACAATAAAGCAGTGCAACAATAAGTTTCTGTCACTCATCAAGAAACTCCGCGCCTTCCCCGAGTTGACTGCACCACACGCCGAATCAGTCTAGTCCAACGCGGTAGCACGTGCATACGAACCTATCTATTCGTTTCACATCCTACAACAAACATGTAGCTGCGTTGAAATACATATGCACTGCACATATACTCCTACTTTCCTTCTTTCTTTTTCCTTTCTTTCTTTCCTTCCTTCTTTCTTTCTTTTTTATTCTTCTTTTCTTCATTCTTTCTTTCTTTCTTTCTTTCTTTCTTTCTTTCTTTCTTTCTTGGCTGCAGGACGTGCTGGCTCGCTGCAAAAACTCGCTAAGACGCGCGTGCAGATTGCCAAGACAGTAGATCTGCGCTAACGGCCGTTTTCTAACGGGTTAAAAACCAGCTGCGTATATCCAGCGCTTGCATTGAGCGAGAACAAGCTGTCGGCAGCAAGCGCTCGACCTAAGACAAAACCGACTCCAGCAATCTCGAAGGTGAGTCTTCTGCGCAGGCAACCTCCTGGAAGGCGAACCGCGGGATTACCGAAGATGCACGCCAGGCGCATCTATGTAGGCCCCCTCGTAAGACGTAAGGAAAGAGTTAAACCTGAGCTGCTTCCATCGTACGAAATTTGAATCCGCAAGGGCGGACAATCGATCACGCGTTCCCATTTCACATTTCACATGCTCGCGGCGTTGCAGGTATCTACAACAAACCTTTCTGCGTACTTTACCGATCTAACTGTTACTGCCGTTGACAGCAAGATAGGTTCGCGAGCATACTGAATAGCCTATAAGTCTCGTTCGCCTTGACCAACTGCTCGTGAAAAGTGTGCGCAGAGTGCGATTTGAAAGAAATAAAGAGATAAGAATGCAAGCAACGAAGAGAGACACGGAAAGCGCGAAAGGGAAATAAATCTGCGGATCGGAGACTGGAAAAACAAGCAAATGCGCATATATCTTGCACTACCAACTTACACTTTAGCCAAAAGCGATGCGATAACGAAAAGCGGCTTTACGGGGGCGCGTATTTCAGTTGCATCTGTGCTTATACTGTTGAATATATAACGGTATAGCGAGAGAGCGCGTGTACACGCTCGTTTGAAACGAATCGAAACGCTCAACGAGGTCCGAGATTTAATTAAGCGGACCGTGTCTCTCCGAGAACGACGCAGCCTTGATTTGCCGTTGCAGTGCTGTATACTGCGACAAAAGTGGGCGCTAAGTACCTTTGCAACTTATTTTGGTTTTTTGTCTCACTCATGTGAACACTTGTTTGTGCCGTTTTTTATATTAAAAGAAAGAATCCAGATATTTGATAGCGAGTCTGTTAGTAGGTCGATTGTAGGATATGGTGTATAGGCACGCCTATAGTCACTGCCAGGCCAAAAAAAAAAAGTTATGCGTATGTGGCGTATACAGCTTACACTGCGCCTTTCTTTGATGTGGAGAAGGGCTTGAACATACGAAGTGCTTGACGCCTTTTTGCTAGAGGCATGGCGTGCAGATTGCCAAGACAGTAAATATGCGCTAACGGCCGTTTTCTAACAGGTTAAAAACCAGCTGTGCAATCTGCGTATACCCAGCGCTTGCAGATATGAATACATAAAGATATGAATAAGCATTTAACTTTGGTGACAATAGTGCGGCCTATTAGAGACGCTATAACAGGAAGTTCACGCTCCGCTCCGATCAGATCTCCGAATAGGCGGTCGACTTCCGCGCAAGCACGTGGTGACAACGGTATATAGTGCGCGTGCGTAGAATGATCGCGAGAGTAGCGGTGTATACAACGCATCTTCTACTATACGCTGCAAAGCCTATTCAGTCGGGCGTGACGGCACGTCCACTTGGATGCGCTGTCGTTTTGTAACCAAGTTGACCGCGTTTGCAAATAGCCCTTATCAAAAATGTTCAAGTCTATGCGAAATATGACGCTCAATTTTAAATGTTGGTGTTGGGCGTCCCAAAACCACGACATGCTTACGAGGAAAAATTTGACTATACCTCGGGTTTTTTGACGTGTTTTAAGTCTAAGTACACCCCCCTCAAGTCCTGAAATATGGCTCTCGCCCTCGTATTTGTGCACGCAGCTTCTCTCTTCGATGTTTGTTTCCAGTCCTCAGGTGATAACTGTGGTGAAGGAGCATGTGGGGAAGAATGTGTGAGCTGCACTAGCGCGAAACTATGGAGGGGTGAAGCGTGCATGCACTACGTGCCGCTGTTTCCTCCGACAAGATGCTGTACTCGTCACCGGTTTATGAAAGCTCCATCAGTTTGCAGATATGTTTCAAGAAAAGGTGTCGCGTGGCGGCCTTTCAAACAGATGACGTTGCCGTAGAGATGCACATTTGTGTCTCTGGTTTTAGAAAAGAAACTTGAGCGCCTTGATAAATTTCGTCGGGGACTCTGACACCACTGTGATTCCAAACAATGTTTTAGGCAGCAACGAAGGAAGTTTAAGTCATAATATTCATAGTGACGAATAGTATAGGCTTTACCCGATTTTCGTGGTGAGTAACCGTTCATGGTGGACTTTAACGACGACATCACACTCCGACAAGCTGAGATATATATGGATGTTTATCCCTTAAGGTATCTGAAGCGACTAGAGATGGTATATATCTTTGTAGCAAATACTAAGTGACCTGCCACTGTAACTGTCTACGAACCCCAGATGGTCGAAATTTCCGGAGCCATCTAGTACGGCGTCTCTCATAATCATATATGGTGGTTTTGGGAAGTTAAACCACACATATCAATTAGAACTGTCTATTTATTTATTTATTTATTTATTTATTTATTTATTTTTTATTCATTTATTTATTCATTCATTTATTTATTTATTTTAAAATTGTGTATTCAGAGCTAATCATTGATAATTTACGGTGCAATTAGCACCCTACTATGGGGCAGCTGTAAGCGGCCTGGTTACTCATGATGTGTTTGTAAAAAAATATGTGTGACGATTTAGGGTATGTAACACTCTACTATGGAGAGTGGTAAACTCTCCCTGGTACTATACGTATTAAGAACCTAAAGCTCCAGAATAGAAACGGCTCTCTGTGTACCCATCAAATCGACTCCGTGAGTTGAAAACAAACGCTCGACGAACTACGGAAGAACGAACGCATTGTGTTTAGAACAGACGTTTAACGATTTTGAGTACTCACTCTACTATGCGAGGGTAGAAAGCCGTGCCAGGAATAAAAGCCAACGCCTTGTGTGTGTGTAGAAAAAGTGGGTAGCGATTTAGATTACTGGGAACCGATTCCGTTTATTTTTTTTCCATAATAAGCGCATACTTGTCATTTTGACGTCACCTCAATTTAGTCTTCCGGATTGTCACTTGATTGACAGGTTAAACGACCGATCAGAGAGCGTTTATTTTTTGCATAATGAGCGCTCTCTTGCAATTTTGACGTCACCACAATTCGGTCTTCTGGCTCGTCCCTTGATTGACAGGTTGAGCGACCAATCAGGGAGCCCCAATGGTGGCCAAAACGAAATAAGGAACGCGGAATAGCAGTTCGTTATGCGGCCACTGGGTACTCTGCTATGGGAGAGCCTAAAGCCGTCCTGTTGGCTCCACACTTGATGAGGTCCTTTTGACAAAAAAATTACGCCGTACGCATCCAACCAGTCAAGTCAATGGTTAACGAATCCATCTGAACGCACTATGCTGATGAACCTGATGAAGTTACGTGATGAGGTGGGCAATTTTTAGCGATGGCTATGCAAGCGTCCTTTTCAACGAGATAACAAATGACAGTGCCATTGCGATTGTTATTTGTCAAAACATCCCTCTTCAATTCAGAACAGGTATTCTGTGAATGAGAGCTTTAACTATATTGTCAATGTGGACCCTAAAAAGTGGTAACTGTGACTGATTGGCATCAATGAACGTTGCTCTGTTGTTGGCACCCGAATATCGGCGCCCGCAGAAAGTGAGTTTAGAAATCTCGAAGCACTGAAGTGCTGCACACTGCAGCATTTTCGTATATAGGTGGCACACGGAATACACGGCTTTCTAGAAATACACCAATAGTGGGTGGTTTCGTACTCTGGATGAATAGACAAAAATACCATCGTTGAATGATGCTTTGTCCCCTTGGAACGGTTCCCAGCGCCTTGGAACCATTGTACTGCGATCAAGTTATCAGACCTCCTAAATGTACACAGCCGCAGAAATTATAACGTCTTTTCCCACCACCACAATATCGGCCTTTTTTTGCTATTTTATCTCTCTCAGAAACAACTAAACTGTCCTGATTATCCATAACGTTTAAGCCAATCTTGACAGATGACTTATTTTCATAACGCTATACATGATCTCGCCACATCTCTATTTTGTCGTTTTTCGTGGTGTCATAATAATCATCTTTCTCACCTCATATGTTGCCTGCAGAACGAAAGCCTCACTCAATGGTTTACAGTTTACCCGACATTCTTTGAGCTAACTTAATTTTTTCCCCGCAAACATATATATTTTCTCACTCAATCTAGCTCGCTGCTCAACCTCGGCTGCGTTTCCCATACCGATAGCATATATTCCATTGAACTGATATGCACGGACTGTCTACTTGTCCCATGAATCATGTGGCTAGCCTATATAAGTTCGTTTCTTTCTTTTGATCAGCATCAATCAACGTCACACCCCTTTTTTTTTAACAGCGACGCATCTTAAGCTATAGCTGTAAATTACGTGTTAGGCCTAGAAAATTACCGTCATCACAAACGGGGTACTGTGGCCGTGCCATATATGACTGGATTTGACTGCATATAGGCCAGCCGTTCCATATATGGGTGTATTCGGTTCCACATATGGCCATATTTACATCCATATTTACATGCTGACATTGACACTCTTGTGGCGACATATAATTTATACAAGTGCACAACACGTATGAAATTTCCGTACGACCGTGCCGCAGGAATGAATTAAATCCCACTTCTCGCCACTGGTCCACCAGAAATAAAGAAGTCAATAATTATCCCAACAAATGGGCGCGAAGGAAAGGCCGTCAGCCGAAGGCCCCGAGCACGTATAACGAGTGAATACTATAGCGCAGTGATCCAAGGGAACTGGCTGGAGAAGGCGGAAAAGAAAAGGTGAGGAGAAGGGGAGGTAAAAGAAAATCGGAGGAACGTAAATAAATGGCTTTGATATATACTTGACGAATAATAGTGATATAATTGGCAATGTGAATAAATAAAGGGCTTCTATTCGATTTTGATCGGAGGTAAACTCAACTGTCTGATCAGCTCAAAATTGCAGTCTTTCGATATGGTATTAGCTCCTATTTTTTATTGATTCATTCTTGTTTTATTATTATCTATTTATCCTTACAAATATTTTGCAGTTTCTTTTTGTTTTTTTTGTATATTTTAGTAAGAGGGTGATAATAATTGTATAGTGTTCGCAGGCAACAAACAAACAAACGGCTACGTGCTACATATTCAAGGAAAACAAACAAAACAAACAAACAATGGCTGACACCAAACTGATTATTTGGAAGGTTGTATTTGGCGCAGCGCGCAGGATCTGGAAGATGCGGACAGCCTTCTATCTCACAGAGCAGGACGGCCATCCGCTGAATGCAGGCTACGAATTGGGCGGCGGGAGCTTCGTTGCAGCGCCGGAAGAGATGACAACGCCTATAGCTGAATCGAGTACATCACTACCAACGCCAGAGAGCGAATCAGCAACGTCATCGCCAGAGATATTGTGAAGATTAATATACCTCTCCCTCAGATTTCAGAACATGGAAAAAACCAAACTTCAACGAAAAGCAATTGTCAAGCGACTCTGGTGCAATCGCCGATACGACAAGCTGGTCGAACGTGCTTTTTGAGTAGATTATGCTGCAGAATCAACAACTGCAGCAGCAACAAGCACTCTTAACGGCGCTGGCATGAGACAGGGCTAGTCATATAACGGTAAACCCAGACGCATTTAACATCAGTTCAAGTGTGGACTACTGGTTGAAAACATTCGAGTGTGCATGTGAACAGAATCGTTAGTATAAGGATTGCGACAAAATATGAAATGCCCTGGCATGTCTTTCTGGTAATGCCAAACAATTGTGTGACTTGCGTTTTGCTGAACATAAGCAAGATGCATGGGCGTCATGGAACGACTGATTTGTCAGCGCGTTCAGAAAAAAACAAGGTTGAATATAGTTGAACGAAGCCATCACGTATGAGCAAAGGAGTGACAACACAGCTGAAAATTTCTTCATCACACAACACTTGCTGTACGATGCTGATCCTAAGCTTCCAGAATCATGCATCGTCCCTAATATAATGCAAGGTATGAACAAAGAATATCGAAAGCAAATGGAAAGAAAGTCACCTGAAACGTTGGAGTAGCTTTTTTATGACATGAGATGAACAACTCCTGACTCCACAGATGTCCTCGGGTTAAAAGATGCGCTACCTGTGCTGAATGAGGCAAAATCATCTAAAAACAGTGTGGCTTGTCATAAACGAATTGTGGCGTCACATATCACGCATCACATCAGCTGCATCAGATGAACGAACTACATCGTCACATAATGGTTTGCAGGCACGTGTACTGAAGCAAGAGACTTTTTATTGTCAGTCCATGCGTACTATTCGCTGCCATAGTTTATTAAAGGTTCTAACGTGTCAGCACTGATCGACACAGGTGCTTCAGTGAGAAGATGGTAGCCAATGGTGACATCCGTCCAAGAAAACCAATCGGGGTTTGTAGCTATAACGGAACTTGCCGAGAGTTCATGAAATGAACCAGAACAGCAGTGTGCTTCAAGAACCGGACAGTAAGAGTGAAATTCCTCGTAATGTCTGGTGTTAATTTCGATTTTCTTCTTTCTCAATCGGATATGTAACTTCTACAAATCAACATATTATGGAACGGCGTCATCACAACTGACTACGTCGAAAGCTGCTCCAGTAATGTAGGAAAGCAGCCGAAGATTGTAATGTGCCCCGAGGAAGTGACGTCAAAGCATGAGGAGCTGGTGTCTGTGGGCACCTATACCCTACAGCTACCACAGCACTTAAAGTCCCCTTCGAACTGTAAAACAAAAACGCAGTAAGAAAGAAACCATATGCCTTGAGCCACTAAAAAAAACTTGCTTAAAGCAGGAACTTCAAGGTATGCTGGACGCAGGCACCATCAGCCCATTCACGTCGTCGCTTGCTTCCCCAATTACGATCGTGCCTAACGAAGATGAACCTTTTCGCTTATGCATGGATTAAAGACTTATAAGCCACCAGGCAGTCCTGTTCTCTTTTCCAATGCCTAAAATTGATGCGATCATCAATGAAACCGGTGGATGCAAATGGTTTTCTAGAATTTATTTGTGTAAAGAATACTGGCAGGTACATCTGAAGGAAGACACGGAGAAGTTCACGGCATTCATTGCACCGCTTCATTTGTACGAACACAACCGACTCCCATTCGGTTGAAAGAACTCCGACGCATTTTTTCAGGAGGTGATGAAGAGCGTACTAAAAATTTTTATTGGAAAGTTTCGCAATGTCTACGTGGACGAAATTCCAGTGTTATGAAGGACAGGAGACGACTATGTACTTCATCTTTCAGCGGTACTGCAAGCCTTCAGAGACACAAGACCTAAAATCAATGCTAAAAGAGCTCTTTTGTCTGGCCGTCGTATTTCTCGGCAGACGCTTTGATGACAAGACAAAGAGTACCGAAGAAAAAAGCGTACAGCGAATCAGGTCTCCTCCGTATTCCTATGACGTTCATTCACTTCGTGTGTTTTTAGGACTCGCAGGGCACTTCCGAGTATTTGTAGAAGACTACGCTAAGACCAAGTCCCTCGCAACCCTAACTGAAACGGGCGTTCCATTACTGTGGACGAATAATTGCGAACGTGCTTATTTGGAGCTGGTTACCATCATTTGGTCTGACCCTGTATTGACGCTTCTGTATTTTACCTTACCCTGTGAACTCTACCCTGGTGATTCACACTATGGAACTAGGGCTGTTTTTTAACAAAGAGATTACAAGGAGCCTGTGGCCAGACAACTACAAGTAACTGGGTATTTTTTGTACGCGTTTACAAAAGCGGAACTGAATTACTGCACCACCGGAAAAGAATAATGAGCAGTGGTTATGATCTTGAAATATTTCAGGACATAATTGGAAGGCCGATATTTCAAACTGCTTACAGAAAATCAAGCCTTGACTTATCAGCTTCGTCTCGCACCACCAAAGGGGTGAATTGCGCGATGGACGAGCGAGATTCAAGAGTACACTTTAGAGGCAGCTCATCGTTCGGGACAAGAGAGAGAGAGAGAGATAAATAGAGAGGAAAGGCAGGGAGGTTAACCAAGCTTGGCTCGGTTGGCTACCCTACACTTGGCGTGGGGGAAAAGGAGAATAATAGAACGGAAAGAGATAGAAAAAAAGAGGAGTAAGAAAGAGAAGCATGAATAGTCAGTTCGAGACTACACAGCACGGTCTCGCACAGTTTTTCACAAGCGGTCGTGAAGTCTGGTGGTCCTTAAAAAGTACAAGAGGGCTTTCGTGGTTTTGCGCGTATGGGAAGCCGTCGGCCAAGGTCCCAGGATCTTCTCTTCTGTAAGCGGCCGTGAATCCAGCTGACAGAGCTTGGCTTCCGTAATACGTCGTTCGGTCTGGTATGCTGGGCAATGACATAGAATGTACTCAAGCGTTTCCTCGCAGGCGCAGATGTTGCATGCCGAAGTGCTCGCCATTCCAAGGAGACGAGAGTACGAATTCGTAAATGCCACGCCCAACCTCATGCGACACAGTAAAGTTTCAGCGCATTGCGGGAGCCCGGATGGCAAACAAAGTTGCAAGTTTGGGTCGATCGAATACAGGTGCGTGTTGGAGAAACCCTGGGACAACATCACCAAGATGCAGATGCCTTGCCCCAACTGCACATACAAAAAAAAAACTGGAGTGGGGCAGACAAACTTGATAAGGCTGTGGGAAGGAACCGGACAATTGGTACTTTAAAACAGAGAAGTACACGTGCCTGAGACCAAAGTTGCGACCATTCTGAGGCTTCACCATAACAGTCCAGAATCTGGGGGACACGATGGATTATGGAAGAGATACAGAAAGCTAACTGCAAGGTTCACGTGGGCCAACATGAAGACAGATGTCGCTAATTACGTCAAAAGGTACCACGAATGTCAGGTTTTCAAGAAAAAAGCTCAGGCCACGGGAGTTACAATGGTGTTTCCGAAACTCTCTGATGTACCTTTTGAGACACTGTACTTCGACTTCGTCGGAATCAGAAAGAAAAGATAGGGCGTGTGGAAAACGCAAGCGTTGCCGCGTATGGCTGCGCGCGTAATGTTGCTGTTAAGGCCGGCTTTGAAGACGTGAATTCCGTGATTGCTCTCCTCGAACGGGGGGTGTCCAATGACGTCAAAGTAATCGTTGCCGATAATGAACTTAAGTCTTAAGCTTAGACGATGAGTAGAAATAAAATGCGTCAAATCGCCCTTCCCAGCACCATAAAACCCTGAACCCGATTTCTTCGCAGAGAGAATGATTAGAGACCTGAAGATGTTCCTCTCTTTATATATACCCAGACTTTAAGGGCGGGTGGAAATGCGCTCTGGAGGCAGCTGCATCACATCACAATTGCTCCTACACTGCGGGGCTTGGATGCAACCCGGACTTTGCGGCTTTCGGAAAATGAAGTTGGCTGCCCACCGATATAGAGCTTGGCTTAGTGGACAAGATTATTCTCCAGGAACAACCATGATGGCGGAAGAGCGGAAAAAACGATATCGCCAAACAAGAAAAAGGAACTTTGATAAATGTCATTGATCAGAGTTCCCGAATGTGCAGCCTGGAAGCATGGTTCTTGTGCGTAAAGAACTCGACTCGAAGTCTCCATTTACTGGTCTCTTCTTCGTAACGAAGATTGTGAAGAAACAGGGTATACTGAAGACGGTATATTACGAGGGACCTCGGGGCAAGGTCGAAGAGGCGTCTCTCTCAAACTTATACTTCCATACCGTCTCCGGAGAGATGGAAAAAGGAGCCTGGGAGGATGTAGTGATCCAAAAGAACTAGCTGGAGAAGGCGGCAAAAAAGATGTAGAACAAGATCGAAGGAATAGAAAGAAATGGCTGACAGCAAACTGCTTCAGTTGAAACAAAAAGGCAATGGCGACTGCGAGAATACCTCGAAGTGATGGAAGACCTACGCCAACGATAACGGGTCCGTACATCTATGAGGGATGAGAACGTTTGGTTTCAGCGCGAACTTTCGTCTCCGGAGTAAGACAGCCGTGTCGTGCCTGTAACCGTCTGTGTATTAGCTTGAACCTCTCTGCACTGAGAATCAATGTAGTGTGAGCGCTGTCACCGACTCTTCTTCATCAATTGGACGTGTCATCATCATTTGAATAATTTGCTCATCTGTAGATATCATCAGTGTGTGCCAGCTCGAGCTCGTATCGAATAAAG
This sequence comes from Rhipicephalus microplus, assembly GCF_043290135.1. Classification (NCBI taxonomy): domain Eukaryota; kingdom Metazoa; phylum Arthropoda; class Arachnida; order Ixodida; family Ixodidae; genus Rhipicephalus; species Rhipicephalus microplus. Next base: position 230,536,805 of record NC_134701.1, read on the forward strand.
CTCTTCCTCATAGTAGGAACGACGTATAGCATCACTCAACTAAAGCGTAGCAACAACCTAGAGAAGCAGCCTAAAAACAATTTGTATCACCGAGATAAGGACTAGAAATGCCCTAGAAGCAGTCATATTAATTTTAATAATCGTCTACTTTCGCTGCTTCAAGCCTCGAGTAGCTTGTGCAAGCTTCGCATTTCTTTTTTTAAGACAATAAGAAAAGCCAGCATCTGAAGAGCCAGTCCACTGGCATGCACATACATGCAGTCGGCGTCAAAATTTAGAGACAACTGGGTCTGTGAAAACAGAATTTTCCAGCAATTTATCTATGCATTAGATGAAACCACACAACATACATGTTGTCAGTGGGTTAGAACAGGCCGGACATGTAGATTCAAGGCTGCCTTCTGAAGGAGCGGGAATGTTCAACTTCTTTTTGCGTTTCGTTGCCTCGAAACTTCCGACGCCGGCCGCAGACGCAGTCGTCAGCTCACACGCACGCAAGAAGCGTGCGGCCGCAACGTGACGGGACAAGGAAACCGGTACCATCGATTGACGTTCGGGGTGCAGGAAACTGTCACTTCCGAGAGCGTACCACCCGAAAGCGCACGTCGAATACGGACTATACAGTGCCCCTCCATTGTCCCCCTGAATCGCATATCGGGGAAAAACCAAGCGTATACCGCTTACAAGCGCCCGTGCGACGTTCGATCGCGGACTTCCGCGCACGGGGACGTCGGCATGCCATTCCCGGCCTCGACTGCTCTTTCCGGTGATCGTCAGCCGTTCGGTTGCACGACGTCTCTCTTGGCGTAGCACAATGGCTTCGTATCGAGTATTGTGCCCGTTGCGTAACGTATTGCCTCCGACACGCGGGCGTTCAACGTATACGATGCATTGTTTTGGCATAGAGTCCCGCTTATGAAAGAATGAACAACAACAAAAAAATTGCTAAAGGTCTTGTGGTCGAAGGTTGGGAAAGCCTGTGCTTCCCCCCCGCGGTGCATCGTCCCGAGCTGCCGCCGTGAATCGACGATGCCTCGCAAAGGGTCCGCTTTTTTTTTTCTTGTCATAGTATCATCATCATCATCGTCATCACGGCTCTGAGGCTGCCGCTTCGATACCAGCACCCGTGACCTTATTCTGATAACAGCGAGGCGCATTAATTTTTGTGAGAATATATTCAGGTAATCGCTCACGAACCACAGGTGGCCAAAATTAATCTGCACTCACAGTGGTGGTGTATCGTAATAAGACGGTGCTTCTTTCACTCAGATATTCAGAACTCTCTTAAAACGTTGTGTGAGAAAAATAATTTGTGTCAAGAGAGTCACAACATGCCGATAGGTCGTGAAATAAACAAAAAAAAAAACGCCGACCAAATTTTAGAGATAAGTTTCAAATTTTGCAAAAGAAAATTTTAGCAAGATGTTTCAGCCCCCGCACGACAATCGAAACTTTTCTTTAAAATCCTGCACTTTTCACCCGTGTCGGCGTTTCTCGCTTATTTCACCAAGTTTGCCCACGGCCACGTGTGATTCCGTTAGACTCTTGACTATATCGACACTTCGTACTGATTTGGGAACAAACCGGAACGAAGAACACAAGGTGGGCTTCACGTTTAAGCTAGCCTCAATTGAGCGACATGAATTCATCCATCCCCGCTTTACCTTCCGACAGAATAGCAAACTATATCTGTACGTACAGCGTCCAGTACTCGCGACAGTCCCCGTATACAGCTGAACCTAATTATTCTTTACTCGAACGTAAGTATCTTTCGGCGGTAACCAGCGTGCGTTATTGCTTATAGTAAACGCTGGTTTAAACAGAAACCAACTGGCCATACTTATGGTGCATTAAAGCTAATTACAAAGCATTTCGGTCATGGACCTCGCGTCGCAACGGACACACTAGGGCAGTACATACCGCGAATCGGGAACGGTTCACACGGTTTCGTATTGTCAGCTTCAGCGAACGCCTTCGTCGAGCGCGCATATAATCTGTGGCGACAATAGCAGCGGCTCAGAGAACTGCGTAGCGCTGTAACAACAAAAGGCGCGAGACGCAGTCCCGGACTCTATGGCTGCGGGCCAGCCCCACCGAGGCATGCAAGCAGGTTGACTGTTGTTGCACGCTACAGCTTCACACCCGTTCCCGTCGTCGACTCGTACACACAGCGTCCAACCAAGAGCCACCGTTTTGCTCGATTCCACGGCGCCGTCGACGTCGGTAACGCCGGGACGCCCTGCGCCGCTTCTCACGAGCCTCAACGGGGTGACTGACTTCGTTTTGCCTCTCACCGCTCGCTTCTTCTTCTTGCGTCGCATGCGACGCACGATCCGATAAGGCGCGTCGCGACACAAAGGGGGAAAAAATATTTCGTCGTACGTAGCGAAGAGAGAAGGACATAAAAAGAGAACGGGCGTAGGGACTAGCGAGGGAAAGCACGCAAAGAGGCTTTCCTCTTCGAAGCTCGGCCGTGCTTGGTCGTTCACAAAAGACGCAGCGGTGCAGCGCGCATACCTCTGTACCTGCCGGTCCTCCGGGCTCGCAAGCACGCCTTCTCTGCTTCCAGCGAGCCTCGGGTGGGCGTAAGGTGGTGCAGTGTCGCTTCGCCCCTTTCTCTTGGTAGACCTGGCGTGCCGTTGCTTTGTCTCCGACGGGACATTCCAGGCGCGCAGACATTTAAATCTACTCTATTTTCTTTCGGTCTTTCTTTCTTATTCTACGTTCATGCTTTCTTTCTTGCTTGCTCTCTTTCTCTGGTGCTGTCTGCGCTCATACGCCCAGTCACGCAGATGAACGCCCTATACGCCTTTTTTTTTTTTTTCTTTCACTGCGCTAACAACCGTTGTCAACTCTTTCTTTTTTTTTTTCAGCGGGGCCTGGCTCACTCTTCGAGCTGGGCCAGGCCCGGCTCGAAGTAATCTGGAACAGGAGGGACAGCAACTGCACGCTCTTAACTGCTCAGTAGCCACTTGTGATCAATCAGGAGAAGGCGCAATAACGGAGAGCTAAGTAGCGACAGTCAGCACAAGAAAACGTTACCGTGTGGCCCAGTGAAGGAAAATAAAGCTATTAGCGTTGAAGATCACTGGCGAAAATAGGCCCTCTGACAAGTGCGCTCAGCTTCGGAACAAATTACTTGCCGATAAGGTAGCTAGTCTTTCTTCTGAACGACGTATACACGGGAATACATGCATAGCCGGTCGTACCAGTTCTTGCCGGCTATTTCATCTGGGAGGAAGAGCGTTTAGGCCCCAACTAATTATACATCAAGAACAGACACCTCGTGAGTTAAGGAACATTCTAGAACCATGGAAAAACAATCCTTTCGTATTCCATTTATAAACAGCCACTTTGAATTTTTTAGATACTGTTGAGCTACTTCTGTTTGGTTTGTCTTGATGGGGACATGTTTTCAATTTTCACACACTGCGGTTGCCTATCTATCTATCTATCTATCTATCTATCTATCTATCTATCTATCTATCTATCTATCTATCTATCTATCTATCTATCTATCTATCTATCTATCTATCTATCTATCTATCTATCTATCTATCTATCTATCTATCTATCTATCTATCTATCTATCTATCTATCTATCTATCTATCTATCTATCTATCTATCTATCTATCTATCTATCTATCTATCTATCTATCTATCTATCTATCTATCTATCTATCTATCTATCTATCTATCTATCTATCTAATCTGCAATCGGCACTTTCAGGTATGTAAAGTGCCATAATAATCAATGTGTGAGTTACAGATTAAACTGTCAATTTAGGTCGTGAAACCACGGTACATTTCGTGTGATCGCCTTTCTAATTGGTTGGCTTAATTTGTTTTGCTACCACTCCAGTGACGCATTATTGCGGAGCAGAACATACGGCATATGGTAATGCGAGGAATCATCGGGACATACACGTCTTCGGTAAATTCGATCATATCTGATGCCAGTTATATGCGGAAACACTATATAAGACGCCTCACGTCATCCTGCAGCGAACCGTGTACTCCGGTTTACTAAACCCATTTGCTGGTTGGACAATGATTTTATTATAATTGTTGGTACGTTCCGAAACCATCTTTGAGTGACGCCGTAGTGGAAGGCTACGGAAATGTTGACGATCTGGTACATGCTGCTTGTCGTGAACGGACCTTGGGCACTTCGCCTCCTAAGAAATGCGGCCACAACGATCGAAATTCAATCCAGCGACCTTCTGCTCAGCAGTTCAGCCCCATAACCACTAGAATACATACACCGCGGAGGTTTTGTGCCAATTGATTCTAACTTAGCAATGCCTCTCTAGACATATCACGGAGGCGACTCATTTATGCATTAGAGCGACAGTTTCACATAAGTCACCGAGCGAAAATGACTGAATATATGGGGTTTAACGTCCCAAACTACCGTACGATTGTGAGAGACGCCGAGCGATAAATGCCGGCCTCTGTCCCGTATGCCGTTGTATTTGCTTAATGGAGGTGCAAAAAGGCCACTTTTCCTGGGTCGCTTTCTGTTGCGTCGCTTACGTTTACTTTTTTTTATAAGTTGCGTAGGTTTTCCTCAATTCATTATATATGTAGGCACACTTAGAAACACCAGGACATTTACAGCTTCCTAAACGTTTATCGGGGTTTTTGTTCGTGTATATAAAGCGGACCTTCCCATTTATCAGCATGAATGTGGTGAAGTGCATAAACTTCCTGAACGATCGGCATGTCTTTAGTATGAGCTTCTTCAAGTACGTATCTGTTTGCACGTTATTTCCACTATATTCATGGTGTCTTTAAAATAAATTAATAAATAAATCACTTGGTGTGAATGAAGGCTGCTCAGCAGGGCACGGAGTGCACGTACAGAAAGGGCCTGTCTCGGGCCAGCCGTTTCCACTTACCGCGAACAAAACGCAGACAAAAACGAAAAAAAAAAGATATGCATAAAAACAAGTTGCTATAGCATGTTCCCAGAATGTCGCTCCCGGTGGCGAGCGAAGCAATGAGCCGGAAAGAAGTTTTGTCAGGCCCGTCGGACGCCATTGTCGAGTCGGTGATTACGTCGCCGAACGAAACTGCAGTATAGGTGAGGTGGTCAGCGAGCGGACGCATCGCCTTGAGACGGATTCGAGCCGGTCGTTAACATTCTGTGTCACGTCTTGTATAGAGGACGCGAGGAACACTTCGCCTTTCGATAAAGATAATGCGCTTATAGTACGTGTAAGAAAAATCGAGCACGAGGGGCGTATTTGGCTCAAGTTTGGTATACTACAATAAACTAAAATTTTGCCTCAAAGGCACAGCATAGTGGCAGCGAAGCCCACAATATGATTATGAGGCACGCCGCAGTGGAGGATGCCCGAAATTTCAGCCACGTGATGTTCTTTAACGTGCACTCACATCACACAGTACGCGAGTTTCTAGCATTTCACCTGAAGCAATGCATGCGACAGCCACAAACTATAGAATGTTATACGAAATATATAAAGCTAGTAACTCACTCTTTTAGCATGTGCTTTGGCATAACTGAACCAAACGTATGTGTAAGGAGAAGCAGCAATGCAAAGCTTTGCGATGAGAGCCCAACATGTACAAAGGTATGAGCCACCTGCTGATTCTGCAGGTTCTGAAGATGCACAGCGGGCGACCACGCCAAGCATAACCAGCTAGAGCTACTCCCGAGTTCCTCTCGTGTTCGAGTGTTTATTTCGCCCAAACTAATTAAAACTTTACAGATCTTTAGAAAGGGGAAAGAAGACAACCACCCATTTGTAGCACAAAGCCACAAGGAAATCCATACGAATTTCTCCGAAAAGTAAGCCTCTTGCATGCCGAAAAAGTCGTCCTTGTCCGCGGCCCGGACCCGGGGCCAACGCCTTTCCGGGGCGGTCGCTCTGCCGATTGAGCTATCCACGAAGATAGCAATTGACAGCACGAAGGCGAATTCATCGACAACCCGCGTCGCACATGGACGCAAGTATCGCAAAAGAAGTTTGTAATGCATTACCAATTTATAGTTCCACAACTCCCTGAAAAGCCGCGATTCAGATTCCGTATATACCCTTGTAAAGTATGAGATGAAACATACATTGTCATCCAGCAAGGTTTCGATGACCCAGCTCTTGTCATGGCCAGGAATATCGCCACGTCGTCAGAGCAGGCAGCTTTACATATAAAAGCACGCCGTCTTGCCTGTGTTCACACACGGCTGTCATAAAACCGCACATACAATTATACGCAACACGTTTGTCCCTGCTTCTGGTTCGTGTCTTTTACTTCCTACGTCTTTCGGAATGTCGGAAGCAACAGCGTGTCTCAGAATCCGTGGACACGGAGCAAACTTTAACACGCTTTCACCGAAAGAATTATAGAAATACATCTGCCGTCTAGTCGGAAGCTTCAAACCATTGTGCTCTATTCCTCGTAGACGACGCGTTAGTTTTCTCCCAGTCTCGCGCAACACACGCACGTTCCACTTCATTCTATACTGCATGCCCACCTCTCGCCGCTGGCGCTGCTGGCCTTAGCCGTGCGCGTCGAGCTTTGTGTTCGCATGGGCGAAGAAAGCCTGTGGCCATGAAGCACAGCACAGTGGCGTCACTTGTGTCGAGCGTGCGCACAGCGCGTTCGCGCAGCGAAAGTCGTGCGTGAGCCTGCGTGCATGAGTTTATGCAGTATGCGCGTTGAATTCACTTTTTTTTTCTTGGCGCGCTCTTATGTATACGTGCCGCTGCAGGAACGAGGAGAATACGCAGTGCATGCTCGCAGTTTTGCTTGAGAAACCCTCGCAGAGGCGGTGGTGGCCGGCCGAGTGGTCATCGTCCGGGGGTCAGTGCAATCAGCAGACGGCGTGGTCGTATGTGTGTGCGAGCATTGTTGAACGACGGGGCGGGCGCGCACCAATCGAGCAATGAAACGGCCGTCGTCTCTGTAAGTTTCCGCCTCGCATGCGTATCTGTGCGCATTTCTTTCTGCTTTTGCTTTTTTTCCCTCTGCGATGGCTTTTGAAATCGTGATCTCCGAACAATGATTTCTGGCACCGGCTTAGAGTGCACGTGATAGTTGCGTCGTGATCGACTCTATAAATCCGACAATCGGGGAGAAACATCCACGACGTGGTTGACATTGGTGCAAAATTGAAGACAGCGAAACGAGGGGGGAAAATAGAATAAGTGGGAAGAATTAAAGAACGGGAAAAAGACGAATTGATTGACTTATTTGTAGGGTTTAACGTCCCAAAACCACCATATGATTATGAGAGACACCGTAGTGGAAGGCTGCGGAAATTTCGACCTCCTGGTGTTCTTTGACGTGCACCCAAATCTGAGCACACGGGCCTACAACATTTCCGCCTTGATCGAGAGAGAGAGAGAATAAACTTTATTGGGTTCCAGCATGCGGGATTCCCTCCGGCCGCGCAGGGCGTGGGGTCGAAAATACAGCCGCCGCAGCCGGGATTTGATCCCGCAACCTGCGGGTTAGCAGACGAGTACCTTAGCCACTAGACCACCGCGGCGGAGCTGGGAAAAGGAAGGAGAAAAGCAGGAACAAGGAATATAGACGAACGTATATACGTGAAAGGAAACACGAAGAAAGTCGTGCGTAGGGCAAACAGCGAACGCGTGTGATTCGTGTTTCCACAGATCATGCGTGGTTTAGAATTCTGAGGTTGAATGCCTCATTCTGCATTTACAGGGCTTCGAAGGAAACTGTGCAATCAGCGGCGTGACGGAACATCTTCCGTCTTGGCGCAGGGGGTAACGAGGCAAAAGCGGTAACCGTGTCTGCAGTGTCGCTTTCTTTCTTTGGCCGGGTTTGCCGCACCAGGTAAATGCGTCGAAATTGTGATGAGACATTGTTTTCGAGGGCGATGGAGTTCATCAAATAACACCTCAGCTTTGTGGCACCTTTTACTGGCATAACTCCTTGCAATCTGAATAATAGTTCGATCGATCGATCGATCAATCAATGAATCAGTCAATCAATGAATCAATCAATCATATTACATATGCAAATAAACCTGAGATCGTGCATTGCCAGTTAATTAAATATAAAAACGGTCACTGCTCATTTTCACATACGCGAATACTTTCACCGCTAGGACACCATTGCCCCGGCAATCGCCTCGAACGAACGTGGAGAAGGAGCAGATGAACATTGTTGGCAGGGCTGGTACCAACGGGAGGCGTGGGGGGGGGGGGGTAAGAGGGGCAGCTGCTCCCCCCCTTAAGATATTGACGTGAGCCCCTTCCTCCTCTCTATGCTTCCCCAAGAGCAAAAACGTTAAAACAAAACAGTGCATAACTTCCTCGAGCCTCCCTGCCCCCCTGAAGGATCCCACTTGCTGTGGCTGCCACCGCATTAAAAAAAAAAAAATCCTGTCGCCACCCCTGCTTGTTGGGGCTTGAGTCAACTAAAGGTTTACGAGCCATTTCACCTCCCGTGCCTTTGTCTCATTTTTGGATAATATACCATAAACCTCAAGAGAGTTCACCTCGATTCACCCAGTGATATATTTTTTTCCGTATGTGAACGTCGCGAGAAAGCCACATTATTGTCAGGCTCAGACGTTCCCACCCTAATCCTATAGCTATAGAGTTCAAGGACTCAAGGGCGTCGCTTGAAAAGTAGACGGTCACCTCACACTGTTTCGTAGGCACACATCATGTGATGAGACGACAAAACATTGACGCCTTCCCTTGCATCCCTTATCATTACTTTCTCGTCCTGTGACAGGATATCCGGCCCGCCAGCTCATCTTCAAAACGGAACGCCTCTTCTGGCATATATTGTAATGTGACACGCACCATATTGCTACGGGAAGCGATATTTCGTATGTGAGCACCCTGTTCGGTGAGATATGCCACGACGCAGTGACATTCAGCCTACATACAAGCATCCCCATATGGCTGTTTTCGCCAACATTATCGTTAATTTAACTATATATTATATTGCTTATATAGCCTGATCATACCGTTGGCGTAACCTGGAAGTAAGAAAGACAGTCTCTTACAGTTTTTTTTTTCTTCAGTGTTGTAACGCCATGAACCATGGTCGTCGGCGAGATCTTGTCTTGAGGGGTGCAAACCTGTGTTGTGTAGCATCGGGAAATGGTGCTGGTGTAGCTTCTGTTGGGTGCAAGTGCTCAGGTGTCTTGAGAGGGGCAGCGCCCTTACCGCAACCTTCCTGCCGACACCCATGCCACAAACGGAAAGTAGTGTGTGCAGGAATAATTTTCACTGCACGGAACTTCTCTTGCTATGAACCGAATGACGAGGCACCACGATCACCCGCGGAGCACCGCTCTGGGGGGCGCGTTCAATTCGTCTAACAATCATCGAAGTGCGTGCCGGTGCGGCAGGTGCAGAGAAGTGGGTACTACGCGTTGCTCAGAATATACTGCCTCGAAAACCAATCACACGCGAACTAAAACGCCACCGCAAGATGTGGCAGGCGCATTCCAGCAGGTGTTCTTTCTTTCGCCAGTTTTAAAGTTCTACCCTCCCTCGCACTTACATACTTACGCAGTCTACATGGTGCATGCTTTAAACGAGAAGGGCTGGCGGAACTCTAAAGATGGAACATTCGCAAAACATTGCTCGTGGGTTCGGGCCTAGAGCAGAAGAGGAGTCGGCGATCAAGCGGAACGCAATAAAGCAGCAGCACCGGCGGCCTCCATGCTCTCTGAAGAATGAAGAAGAATGAAGCAGAGTATGACGAATTTGCTCTCCTCACGTCACGCGCGAACGGACCTGGAACGCCCCCGTCTGAGCCCGCAATGCACACACATGGAAATATGCAGGCTCCGAGAGGGCGCGAGCGGCATTCTTTTGTAGTACTCATCCACTTGACCTTCTCTCCGACAACCAACCATCCCTCTCTACATCTTCTCTCTTACTCTCTTTCCACCAGCCTCATCCGCCGCCGCTCTCCGATATACCTGTTGTACTCCCTTCGCAGAGGTTTTCCTGTGCTTCAGTTCCCTCCCACGTTATCCAAGGGTAACAAGCGTCCGCCTATATATATCGGTGGATTCCGGACAGGTCAAAGAAAAGACTCGAAAAGTTGGAGAGGCAGGTGCAATTACGATAAAAAAATATTTGAAAGAGAGAAATCGAGGTGAGCGGGGGCGTGCTGCGGCGCAACCGAGAGTCGAGGGGGTCGATGTGGAGGAGGTAATCCCGAGCAACAAAAAGAACAAAGAAAACGAAACAATAAATGCCCGAGGAACATTCCGTCCTCACCCTTGCGTGTACATCGCACCTCAGCTCGCTCGCCCTCCCCTGCAGCGCGTTTCTCAAAGCATATTCAAGCGAAGCTAGCTATGGCTCAACATCGTGACCGCGCCGTTTCCTGTCGAAATCGGTTCCCTGTATATCTCCGCCCCTCTCCTCCTCCCCCAGTCCATGTCACGTACCTCGCGAGGGGCAGGCTGTCCCGGGTTTACAGATATATAAATGTACTGCACGCGGCATCACACACCACGCCGCCGACACGACTCACGCGCACACACTCTCGCACGTGCCTACGCTCTTTGATATTGACCGCGCGCACGCGTCCTCACACTCACGCCGCCGCCATGAGAGAGTGGCGGACGAGCTTGCACTCGACTTCAATTGTCTTATGCGGCGGTCATCAATTGCTTGTTTTTCGTGCGGGACGAAAGTTGCCCCCTCCACCTTTTTTTGTTAATGATCGTGCTGAGGAGAGACGGACGAGGGGAAGGCTCGAGATCAGAGGGAGAAGCCGAAGGATAAATTAAACGAGAAAGACAGAAAACAAACGACTCCGATGCCGCGAGGCCGTTGAGAGGTTCAGTTATGCAAGCACGTAGAATACCGAGCCAAGCTGCGCAGCCATCTCGCACACATGTAGCCGCGGACCCCGTCAGTTCCCCCGGACCGTGAGTTCTCTCGCTCTCCGTCTCTCGGATGCGCTCCGCCTTACATAGGAATCGCTCTTCTGGCGGCCGCCTTTTCGCTTTCGGGCTAAGCACGACGAGCGGCGAGAGCGCGTTGGCCGAGAACGCGTCGGAGCCGGAACACCCAGGGAGATCTCTTTTTGATTTTTTTTTCTGGTGGGAAGGAGAAAGGACGATAATCGTGCGGCTCTTCTTCACTATATAAGAACACGAGCGATTTCGCCACCATGGAGAAGAGTATACCCACATGAGAAGTGTGTGTGTGTGTGTGTGTGTGTGTGTGTGTGTGTGTGTGTGTGTGTGTGTGTGTGTGTGTGTGTGTGTGTGTGTGTGTGTGTGTGTGTGTGTGTGTGTGCCCCCAGAAAGAGCCCACACGTGAGCGAGAGATGTCAATTGCAGCCTGGTTGCTCGGTCGGAGGCTGCGGCATGAAACGACGTCGATGATGGCTCTATCACAGCAGTCGGCAGAAAGAGAGAGGATGGGACACTCTACGGGGCAAATCAGAAAAACAAGAAAAAAAGTGTAAGAGAACGAGAGTCATCGAGGAAACCGGAGAGCTACTGCATCATATAAAAAATGAAAGAGAGAAACCAAGCATTAACATTTCGTGCGCGGTGGCCGGGGGCTTCTTTCCGCGGTCGTTTCGTGCTCTCCCCAGGAAGGGCTTGCAGCGAATAGCGTAAGAAGACAGAGACTTCTCATCGTCGGAGTTCAGGAGGGGACGATGGGCGGAAGACGGAATTGTTCCGCAACGTCGTCAAGGAAGAGAATGATACCACCACAGGATAAGTGAGGAAAGCTGCTGATAGTTTGGTCATTCTCTCAGTCCAATTTGGTCCAACCTTGGCGACCCTACCTCTGTCTTTCTTTTTCTTTGTAAACTCACCCCTAAACATTGTTCGTACTATCAGATTTGTTTGTACAGGGGTGAATACGCTGGTGTTGGTTGCGTGCGGAGAGAATGCAGGCTTTCTTTCCCGCATGTGTCTCGCTCAATGATCACCTGTGAACTACTGTTCCTTAGAGGTAGGGGAGACGTCGGCATTTGGCGATAGTTGATAATTACGCATGTCACAGAATAATTAACCATTTCTTGATTAAGCCAAATCTCTTTGTGCACCAAGACGACCGGCACCGCAAAAGCGGTAAGTGTATTTATTTGATTGATTGATTTGTGGGGTTGAACGTCCCAAAGACACCATAAGATTATGAGAGATGCCGTAGAGGAGGACTCCGGAAATTTTGACAACCTGGGGTTCTTTAACGTGCACCAAAATCTGAGCACATAAGCCTACAACTTTTCCGCCTCCATCGGAAATGCAGCCGCCGCAGCCAAGATTTGAACCCGCGACCTGCGGGTCAGCAGCCGAGTACCTTAGCCACTAGACCACCGCGGCGGGGCAAAAGAAAAAATGTATTTATGTGCACGTGTATTTGTGGAGGCCTCTCTTGAAAGGAATAATTGCGAAAAAAAAGAAAATCAGTAGGCTCATTACTGATTTCAGGTACTCCATATGTGAACTACATCTGTCACTTTTTACACACCTCAAAAATGCAAAGTTGACACTGCTGGTGAAGACCTCCTGGCCTATAAAAAAAAAAAAAAACACTAGGGCAAACTCGTCTAACTTGGTACACATTCTTTCAGTCTGTTCTTCAAGGCCCAGCACTCGAATTCGGCGAATTTGGTGGTTATAGAGAAAAAGACGGCAGCCAAGTTCACAGAAATCTGTTTCGTTAAACACGTCTATTCGCGCGGAGAGTAAACTTTCGACGCAACCATTCGACGAAGCGAGCCTCATTGTATAACGTAGTTTGTTCGCTCGCTAACAGCTTCGCTCACGCCTTAGGTACGTACTGTATGCAGAGAGAAAAAGAAAACGAGAGAAAAAAAAAACACCTTCAGTTCACCCCTAGCTACAAATGCAAACAGCAATGCTCAGCGCCTGCGTCTCGCGAAAGGAGGTCCGCCCGTTCCTCATCCGTTCTAGAGCACTCGCCTATAGCCTCCTTATTCATGAAGCTCCGCAACCACGCCTTTCTAGCTCTGCGCAATGTTACGCACGTACAAACTACACCTGTTTTGATCGAAGGCCCTGTTTACCCCGACGAACCACGCGCGCGCCCTCTTCCTGTACCGAGGAACATCACTTGAGCACGAGCGCCTGCCAACGACGGTTATTCGTCGTCGCGTGTAATGATGCATTAGTCGAGTCTAGTTGCGCTTGTTCGATGGTATGCTGCACGAGCGGAGACAGGTTTTACAACACTGCGCGCAACTTCTTCTGCAGCCCTACAAAGACGAAGGCCACACGTGGTATCGCGCGGTTAAAATTGTGCAGTGTGTAGTGAAAGCAGGGCAGCGAATGTGAGCTTCAAAATAGCGTACAATGCCGCCTGCAAACGCCTTCTGACTCCCGAGCCCCCTGTAGCTATCACGACTACCATGTACGCGAACTTGGACCACAAATTAGAGTGCGAGCCAAGTTACGAAACTGGCTCATGTTTCCAGGATCGGCCCTCGTCTTTGCTGCATGGTTTTAGCTATAGAATGAAAACGCCCGCGCAGCGCAGGTGGTTTTGATGCAACGATTTTTCATCACGCTTTGAGAGAGGGGAAAGTAGAAAAGAATGAGAGGGGAAGAGACCGTTGTTGAGCAGCCCTACCACTCCTCCTTCGCGGGGCTGGCTGACCGATCGTTTCATTCATCCCAGTTTACGCGGTCGAAACACCGCTACGCAAATGATAAAGCCGTGCCTTTATTTTGCTGCTACTCCACACGTGTGCGTGCGCGAGCGTGCAATCAGGGAAGACTGCGCAGAGCCGGGGTCCGACCTCTAACCCCCCTCACCGTTTCACTCTACACCCCACCGCTGCAACGCGCATGCACAACGTGTGTCTTGAAAGAAACGGCCCTGCGCGCGCGAGGTTTCACGCACGGCCGTTTACAAATGTGAGTCCTAATTTTCAGTGAACACTTGGTGCAGGGCAACTGAGAATGAAGTGTTTTGTTTGGACCTGTGTAGTGTGTCCTGCATGCTGCGTTTCCATCATGCCACACCCGCACGTTTGCCTCTCAATGAAAGATTGATTCTCTCGCAGATGTACCCGCCCACCATGGACCACGCGCTGACCGCCGTCTGACATTCATCGATGACTGCTCTCATACAGTGGTGTCAGAATGAATGGACTGTACCACGGTAGTGTGTGTGGGGGGGGGGGATGAGAACGAACAACAAGATATATTATCCGTCATGTGTGTCTTGTAAGAATTCTTCTCTATTGGCAAAGTAACTCGCACCGTCAAAGAATAGCGATAAATTCCTATAGCATATGATATCTATCAGCTGTACGCTGTGAACCTGCGAAACATATCCCGAATTGTTTCAGCTGCGCTGAGCTAGGAGGGGGTAAGGTGTATAGCTTACGTCACGGCATGCACAGCTGCGTTGAGCTAGGAGGGGTAAGGTGTATACACGCATGCCATGACGTAAGTCATGTGAGTGTGTAATATTTCATTCTCTTCCGAAGCGTGGCTCTCGCGGATTAAATTGCAAGTTGTTTTCTGTATTTTATTGTTGCCATTCTCTTGCAACGCAAGCATATCAATATTTGCAAACACGATCGCTCCTGGGTGATCATTCTCTCAAATGATCATGTAAACGATGATCATTTGTATGCAATGGCCAAGTCCAGTGAGGGGTCCTTTGATTGTTTTATTTCCTCCGTACATGTTACACATCCTATGGCACTGTAGAACGCTGGATGCAGCTCTATCCACCTGCAGACGTTCATCATCGCCTGGGCTGGACGGTATTACATACGCTGCTTTATGCCATCTTGGAAGACGCGGCCGAAACCAGCTACTAAAATGCTACAACCAGTCATGGAACGATGGTGTCGTTCCAGAAAGGTGGAAATCCAGCCGCTTGGTATCAATCCTCAAACCTGGAAAGTCGCCGCTTCATCTGGCATCATATCGACCCATTGCGCTATCCAGCTGCGTAGGGAAAATAATGGAAAGAATGGTTCTGACACGCCTCGAGTGGTACCTTGAACGCTATAATATATACCCAGAGGTCATAGCTGGTTTTCGAAGAGGCCGCTCTTCTATTGATAATGTCATCGACCTCGTAACCTTTGTGCAACAACAGAAATACCTCAAGCGCATCTCGGTTGCAATGTTCCTCGATGTGAAAGGTGCATACGACAACGTAACGCACGATGTCATCCTAGATGCCTTGGCGAACATTGGAATCGGTGGAGAAATGTTTCGATGAATTCGGAGCTACCTTCAGAGGAGATCCTTCTTCGTACTCACTGCGGAAGGCCGCACCGTTGATCATTACACCACTCGTGGCATTCCACAAGGCGGGGTTCTCAGCACTACGCTGTTTAACCTCACGATCATTGGCCTTGTACAAAGCCTACCTCGATCAGTCAAAATCTCTACATACGCTGATGATATATGTATCTGGGCTTCAGCAGTGACACGACTCCAGGTACGCGCACGGCTCCAAAAAGCAGCGAGAATAACGTCGACGTACCTCCATGCTCGAGACCTCACAATTTCCACCGAGAAGTGCGCCTTAGTCCCTTTCACCCGCAAGCCCTTGATCTGTTATCCTGTTTCTATCGACAACTTGAACCTTTCGTATATGAGACGTCATCGATTCCTGGGTGTCATTATCGACAGAGATCTCTCGTGAAGTGCTCACATCTCGCACTTGAAGAAGAGGCTCAGCTCTATCACACACGTGATGAGATTTCTCGCTGGTAAAACGTGGGGCACATCAGTGTCATCTATGCTTCAGCTGTACAGAGCGCTCTTCTTGGGATATTTGCGGTATAGCACGCCCGTGCTTTCCAACGCCGGGAAAACTAACATCAGTGTCCTGCTAAGCATTCAAGGCCAAGTCCTTTGCACATGCTTGGGGCTACCTCGGTGCGCTAATACGTTAGCAACAATTGGTATTGCTAAAGACCATCCGATCACGACATATATAACTGTTGACACACTCCAGACACATATCCGTCACATATCCAGAGTGCCTAACCACCACCTTGCTAGCTTGCCACTTGAAAGACCAAAGGCAGCGTTTTCCAAAGTTGTTGCGGCTAACCAGAATTCCATCTCGTGGAGATTCTCGCCCACAATTATACCACTATCTCCAGAGTGGTGCATGAAAAGACCGACTGTGCACCTTGAAGTGCCGGGTATATCTAAAAAGGCAAGCCTGTCATCTGCAGCCCTCAAGCAGATCTCACTGGACCTTTTGCATTTGTCATATGCTAACCGAATTCACGTTTACACGGACGGTTCGGTCTCGGGAAGTTCGACAGGTGCCTTTGTCATACCATCTCGATCAATCACCGTCAAATTCAAGACATCACACGTCACGACATCTACGGGATCCGAGCTCGCCGCTCTTCGAGCAGCCGTGGAGTTTGTTACGCAAGAATCCCCTAGTAGATGGGCCATTTTCTGTGACTCCAAGGCAGCCCTTCAATGCGTGCGAAGTCTACGACGTGGAAACTACCACCAGATGGTGTATCGTATTAATGAAATTTGTCATCACGCTGCTGATCAAGGACACGACATTGTTTTACAATGGTTGCCGGGACACTGTGGCATCAGTGGTAACCACCTCGCCGACGACGCTGCCCGATGTGCCCACGATGGAGCACCCACACTGTTAATAAATACCCTTGTCAAGAGTAGACGCAGCTAGAGAACTTCGTCACATCGCGCATAATGCCACACTTGCGCACTGGAATTCTCCACCTAACTCCAATAAACGCCCTAAGAATCTGAAGTCATTACTTCAGAAACAACTGCCATCCAAGATTTCTCGACGTGACGCTACAATGCTGTGCCGGCTGTGGACTGGGTAGCGTTTACTAAGTCATTCAGCCATCGCATTGGCATGGCGGATTCATCCATGGGTGAAAGCTGCAACTGTATAGAGACTATTGAACATCTCTTGTGCCACTGTGCCCAATTTGATGAAGAACGCCGGACTCTCCAGTGAGCCTTGAATAGACTCGATTACCGGCCATTTAATGAAGCAAAGATTTTAGGAGCCTGGTCGCGCAGCACATCAGCACAGAAAGCCACACGAGCCCTCCTGAGATACTTGTCAACAACTTCATTGAGAGAGCGCATGTGAAACTCGGCATTGTGTGTGTGATGTGACATGTGTCTATCCTTCTCTCTCTCTTTTACTCCCCTCTCCCCCTCCCCACGTGTAGGGTAGCAAACTGGACGCATAGTCTACTTAACCTCCCTACCTTTCCTACATTCCTTCTCTCTTTCTCTCTCTCTCTCTAGATCACTACCAGACATTCATGTTTTTATGGGGGGGGGGGGGGAGGTCCGGTTATTTTATTTGCACTTGGTGTGTCTGCAGCCCAGGAATAACCACATGATTAGACGTACTGACACTATCATTTGCGCGTGACGCCATGGACGCAGTTTCTTCACGTACTGGCACTCCAATATGGCGGGTTTGATGTCGTCATAGTGGACGGTTAAGCTGATTCAATGTAATAACGACGGGACCGGAACGTTTTCGGCCTATGTGCATGAATAATGAAAGCACTTGCATGCGATGTCGTGACACGCGACTTTGCGAGCCTTACGTCCCGCCATCCGACATGGCGATTTCAGTGGCGTTAGTGCGAATTCTGGATCTTGATGAAAGCCTGCTCTTGCTCGCGGCACAATGAGGCTCTTTATGCTTACTAGTTAATTGATGCTCTCAGACAACCACCGCATGGTAGAGAGCTTCGGCAAGTTGCGCGAGATCTGAAGGTGACGGCCAGCGCGCCCGCAGGAAAACAGCAATGTCGAGCGAACACACCAGACTCGCTGGGCCGCGGAAGATGGACGCGAAAGGCGTCTCCCGACGTAACGCACGCGCGCCTTGTATACGCCGCCCCCAACCGACAACAGAGAGGACCGGAGGGTGAAAGCACTGCCGTTCTGCCAAGGCACGCGCGAGCTCCGGCAATCCTCCACTGCTTCGTCGGGGGCCGCCGACGCGCTTGGGCGAGCGCGGGCCACATCTGCCGCTCTCCATCCGTTTCCTCTCCTCCCGCTTCCTTCGCAGCGCCGCCGCGCTCCAGACGCCGGCGGACGCGAGCCTTATTAAAGTCGGCCGGCGCTATAAAATAAGAGCGGCCGCCGTGCCTAGCAGGCCTACCTGCTTGCCGCTGTCTTCAGTTGTACGATGCCCCAGAAGAGGATGAGGAGGGCTCGCAGATAATGGGAGCGCAGCGCGGCGTCACGGGCCGTTTCCGAGCAGACGAACGAGCGCAGCAGCGCTCACGCTAAGCCTGGCTGCAGCCCGTAGCACTTGTGAGTAGACCTGCACGCCATGTGACGCAACGCACTCCGGTGCGCATGACCGTCCCGAGGACAGATTGCGGTGCGCCGGCTGTCCTGCGCGCTTTCCGTTGATTTGCTCGTGGCGACGGCGTTGGCGGTGAACAGCTTCCTTTCACCGAGAACAGCCCCATCACTCTCTTTTACAATTATTTTACTCTGGTACTAGTAATAGTAACGCGTAGATAAGTAGGAGATATACTGGACGAGCGCGCACATCTTTTGACTCGCAAGCAGAGATACACGGCGCATGGCACAACTCAAACGGATGGAACCCTGTTATATGGCTTTGTCTAGAATATATGATTGAAAGTTTGCGGAACACATAGAATTTGCACAATTTCTAGCGTGCATAACTTTAGCGTGGAGGGATGACCCGCTCTCTATGGTTACGGGGGAGGAGCATTGGGAGTGAGTGATGAGAGAAACAAAAAAGATAGCTTTATCCCACCCCCTTAATTTTTATTGCCTTTATATATAAAAAATTAACCCTAACACGTTTCTCCACTGTATTTACTAGAATGGTCCTAGTTTACGGATCAATTAACACACATTGAATCTGACTTAATCTACTTCCTAAGTAGCAACATTCGTCATACCGTACAAAAAAGTACAAAAATAATGGATCATATTCATCGTTATGCTACATCATTAAATTATATTGTACCAATGTTTGTCTTCTTATTAGAAGCCCAATTTTGTCGCTGGGACCACAGGAATGATAAAGTTGAGCGAGTTCATGAATCACTTAGTTGAACCATGATGCTCACACACGCCCGGGCACCGTCACTGTTCGGAAACGGAACTCTATCTCCACTGCACCGTTCTTAACAACTCCATTTGCTGCACCGGACTCGCCATTCGGAGCGCACAGTGCACTATGCACATCACGACTCCCGCGAGACGCTCGCAAAGACAACACAACATGCTACAACGCGTGCATCTGTATCTCATTATGCAGAGCACTGTAGCTGTATTCGGCGCGCAGCGTAATCGGTGCCCCAATGGTCTCCGCTGGGAATCTGACGCGGCAGCTAATCGCGCACGAACACAAACACACTCCTATGTGAAGGCACACGCCACGCTAACGCGCTTCTAACAAGACAACGCACGCTTCGAACACGCCTAACCATTCGTACCTTCATTTCGTCCTTACTGTACACGTGCCCGGCAGGCACACATTAGCCTTGCTCGCAACGGCTGCAGTCCAGCATGTACGTCACACCACTTTTCAGCACTCTTCCGCGCCTGGCTCGACACGCAACGCGCGGTTCTGGAGACAGTTATGGGAGCAGGGCTGCGTGCCCGTAAATGTTCTGCACTGCGGAGACGGCAGTGTTCGTGCGCACGGTGAGCGCGCGCCTCTTGCATCCTAATGAGCAACGACACGGCGCCTAGTGCGCCTCTTCTTGGGAATTCGGTGCAACGTGGTGAACGCTAGAGGTGAGTGTCGGCCAATCGGAGGCAGAAATCAGTGTAATAGCATACGTCGTGCGCACGCAAAAATTCTTACCGCGAGATGGCCATCACCATCGACGTCAGGAAATGCTTGATGGTAATATCTGGGATTTTACTTGCTGAAACGACGATATGGTTACGAGACACGCCCCAGCACAGACTCCAGAAATTTTGAACCATCCGGCATTCCTTAACGTGCAGCGGCAATGCACAGTACACGGGCCTACAGCATTTCCATTGGAATGTGACCAGCGACCACCGCGGCCGAAATCGAACCCACGACTTCAGGGTCCACAGCCCAGTACCATATCTGAGGTGGACGGCAGTAAACGTTTTAGTCTCCGGATCGACGGTTACCGAAGAAATATGCAAACTGTAGAGAGAAATGGATTGGTATAGTACAAAATATGGGGGCTACCATATTGTGCTAGACAAAGGCTCCGTAAACTGCTCCCTTCTCGTAATGCGAAAGCGCTATTGTCTATATTGTCTGGCGAAGTATGTACAGCTGTGAGTTGACACCGAACAAACACTCCAGCACTGATATTGCAACCTCTCCACAAACATGCACGAATCTCGGGTAAAAAGGCGTCAACATGTAACCTCTCGACATCACACCTCTGGCCTCGTGTTCACAGCACCACGTAAGCGCGCTCTTCATGACTCGGCTTTTATCACGCTACTGTCGCGTACGTGGCCGTCACGATGCGGTTAGTGCAACTGTCGCCTGCAGGAAAGTGTGCTTACAAAATTTCAAGCATCGTGCTTGCCTGTGAAAATTACGTCAGCTCCCAACTTCACACTTTCAATTCATTATTTCTTCAGAAAAAAGTCCCCTTCTACCTAAACCAGACCTTTTTTTCGACGTTTTTACCGTAGTCCTCGCTTGAAAAATTGAGAAGAGTCTCCGAGGACTTAAATGTATACCTTAGCTATCGTACCGAGTCGGACATGTCCACATCCCGTGTAACAACTTTCCTGCCGCCTCAGAAAATTTGTTCTTTGACCTGAATATGCTCCGGAATTCCACTTGCTCTACAGTAAGGGGCCTGAACGAGCACCCGTCTGTAATTCCCTCCGCATAAACTCAACTTTCTTACTGAGCGTTCTGTGCGCTACCGAGTGAATTTGTCGGTTCAGTGTTTGAAGAAATCACAGTGTTCGACGATTATATGAACAAATTATAACAAAATAAACTTTTTTAGCTCGGCGCTGTGACTAGGGGCCCTCATTTTCGAAAAGCACCATCTCCGCCCTCCGAAACACAGCATTTTATTACTGCGGTTTAGCCAGCCCATCGGGACTGGGAGAGGCCGCATTGCGGGACAGGGGCGCCACGTTAAGTTAGCGGGGCGGGCGCACGCGAGAGCTGTGTCTTCGCGAGGAAAGGGCGGAGGTGACCTGTGCAGGTTCCAGAGGCCAGTCACGGCCGCGCGCCCTCTGGATGAGCTCGAGCAAGCACACATCGCGCGAGAACTCCACTGGCAGCTGCGGGGCGTGATTAACGAGTTCGCACGTTACACGCGCTCTGCGGTGACAGCCACCGCGAGTGATAGGCGACCGAGAAAGAAAATAACTTGACTCGACCCCTAAGCATTTCAAGCACGCAGTTTACTATACCGGTATATACAGTGGGTGAAAAGAGCCGAGAAAAGAAGTTATAGCATGCCTAGTTTGGCGCTCTGAAATCCAGCTCTCGACCGCGTAGCTATATATATGATAGCGAAGGACACGGAGATGTAGCTAGAATTTTTTTTTCCGGAGGGACAGGCATGGTGTTCATTCAGCATTTATGTATGTTCGCACATGCGTTTGTGTATGCATGCAGACACTGAAATACTGTGGTGAAATGTGAGTGCCTCCCCCCCCGCCCCGCCACCCTGCCAATGCAGGACGATGTGATTTTTGTTTAAGCAGTGCAAACGGGTGGTTGGAACCCGAGTGCTGCAATAGTTTTCGCTTACGCAGCAATATCCCAAGTAAACATTAAAGACCCAAATCTTGGTCTCTACGCGATGAAGCTTAATCGAACGAAATTCCAAACAGTTCTGGCACAAAACATTTCTTGCAACTTTTCGTATTGTTGGCAAGAGTACTGAGTGGTATAAGGTGGCCATGTTTGATATTTAGGTGTCGGAGGCGAAGTACCTAGGTTTGGAGAATATGGTTACGCATACTGGAATTATTTTACATTACTCATCCTGGAAACATGCTGGAACCATCACAAAGAAACATGCGTCACGGTGTGTTCGCGTCCTCAGTCGTATTTTGCAGTGTCTAACTTGCAATTAGTTGCCGAGGTTAAACGTCTCGTTAGAGCCAGTTGGTTTAAAAAGGGGCGCCATGGTGGAGGCTCCTATAGGTGCTCGTAAAATTACACACCTCCCAGCAGATTAGTTTTGTTGCATTTCACAGTCATCAAATCTGCGGTCACCTGGGAAGGGAATTCGCGACCTCACATCCAGCTGACTAATGACATTGTTACTCGTCCACTGTGCTAAGGTCATTCTCTTCGGTTGGGCAGGTCGATGTCTTGCTGATGACCCGACGGTCCCAGGATTGAATCCTGGCCAGGCGGCCGCACTTCGATGAAGACAAAATGCTAAAGGTACGTGTGCTTAGGTTGACGTGCACAGTATAACGAACCCCAGGTGGTCGAAGTTTCCGCAGTCCATCACGGCATATCTCATATCTCATAACGGTTATGTGACGTAAGACCCTCACTTTCAATTTACGTGTAAAACTCTGTTAATGTACCTTTTTCACGACCGAACAGCGCCTCCAGTGGAGATCGGTGGAGTCGAAACTGGTGGACCGTGGCCTCCGAATTCTTCCGTCGCGTACCGGTATAGAGAATATCGGGGGCCTCGTATTTTTTCAGGGTAATTTGCAAACCTGCGACGCCAGGTACCACTCAGTTCGAAACTGTCGCCACCCTGCGACAACCAAAAGACAAGAAGCGTGTGACGTCACACTGCCGCTGCGCATGCGCAGACTAGTCTCCTGAAGAAAGCCCATTGGACACTCTGAAGTCGAATTCATGCGCAAGCGTCATTATTTTATCAGAAAAGGCACAAAAAGGAAAAAAAAAAAAACCAGAGAAACAAGGTTGCGGAAAAGGACATATGCGGGAGGTAATGAGAAAGCGCGAAGGTCATTCCGAACGGCAATATGGGATGGCTAAGCCATGCAATGTAATATTCGTCATACTTTCAACTCCACGCTTCGGCGAGTCCATTTCGCGCCACGCGACGTAATTTGGCCTGTAATGGGCTTCACACGTCACGGAGTAAAGTACGCGTTTCGGACGTCATTACGGCACAGCTGGGTGACAGAACATCGTGAAGTGGACGTGCCAACGCCGCAACGAACACACTTATCGTGACGTCCGGCCGCGCTCTTATTCGCGAACATTGCAGTCTAGATTCAGGAAGGAAAGGATGACATACTTTGGCTAAGCAAAGAAAAAAAAAGAGTACGGACACTACGTCTTCAAGAAAGTAAGATGACGAGAGTCGACTATTAAAGAAAAACATGGTTGATGCCTGCGTCATGGGAATCGGTAAAGCATGAAAGTAAAAATGTGCTAAGCAGTAGTTTAATGTTTACTGTTCAATGGTATGGAAAGCTTGCGAAATGTCTATTGGTCTTTGACAGCTATAGAAACACTTAACTTGAATGCATCCACGTTACCGCTTAGTTATATGGACTCGCTCACTGGATTTCGTGCCGACCGTTTGTGCCCCCGCGATCTCCGACGACAGCGCAGCTCTGGCCGACTGGGCTCGCCCCTACGCCATCCCCTGACGTCGACGAGAGCTCTCGCCGAGTGGTGCCCCGTCCTCGGACTCCTGCGACCGTGCCCATCTTTCCTATCCCCTCGTACTTCCGTCGTGTTCAGTCATTCGCTGTCCCTGCGCCTTGCTCTCTCCTTCTTCAATCACATAAGTGCTTAGGTATACATCCCCGTACCGATGACTAACGTCCATAAGTAAGGATTAAATGAACCCTTACGGTCCAAGAAGCTTGTGGTAGCTGTAGTATAGTTAACGGTGGGAGTGGAAGCAGAAAAAAAAAATGATGTGACAGCCAGAAGATCGTGACTGATTGCACGCCAAGCTTGGCCTAAGGTCGCCTACTCACGGCATATTGAAGTTAAACAACACTGCCCGGCGAGAGAGAAACGCAAAAAACGTCGCGTCTTCCCTTTGGCCGATTGCAAATGTTCGCGGTAGAGTGAGCTATTTAGTTCACCATAGTTCGCGGGGAACGTGGGGAACGCGGCGAGTTCAAGCAAGACGAAGCCGGCGGGCGTCGCGTAACTGTTCGGTATGGATGGATGCTATGAGCGACACCAAAGCCTAGGATAAAGTCGCCCCCTGGAGGTGTGTTAAGGTGTTGACAAAATTGCACTTCTATTTAACGCGCCGAATGTGACGGACCCTTAGAAACGACGCGTTGGAGAAATTAATGCAGGTACCACGGTCATTATCACGGTGTAAGAAACATACAATGTATCTTACACCGTGGTCACGATGCTTTACTGCGCATTACCAAGAACGCTGTCAGAAGACAGTGGTAGATAAAAAAAGGCGTATTTTTAAAAGCATACATTGCATGCGACCATGGTGCATTAGATAGTGCACCTGACATCTGCTGTCCTGAACCCAGGGGTCATAAGTTCGAGTACCATTGATGAAACTTTCTTTGTATTCTGATCGTGCTTATTTTTTCAACGTCACTACCATGACGGAAATAAGTCACTTTAATCTTATTGGACCCCTGCATAAAACATTTTCGTGTTAAAAAAAAGGGACATGTACCAAGCTGATACACGACTACCGCAACGCATAAAACTTGGAAATGAACTCGAAGTAGTCAGAGAAGTGAAAATTAAAAGAAATAAAAAGAAAAATGCTCGTGAAAACCTTCAAATGCAATGAAAAAAATGCACAGAGGAGTTACGTAGTTCAAACGAGTTCAATTAGTGTGTACATAATGATTATGGCGAAAAATCGACATGAATATTAGCTAAATAGAGAGACAACGTTGTTCTAAAAACACTTGAAAACCACGAGAAGCAATAACTGAGTACCATGGATTCCGTTATCATCTGGAGAGCTCTTCAGTGTGCTTGCATAGGTATCGGTATAAGTGGGTAGGCGATCATTACTTCCCCATTAAGAAAAAAAAATGCCGTCGCGGGTGGTAAACCAACCGATGAACTTGCGCTGAGCTATACAGCCATGGAAATTGAGGCAGTTGGCTATATAGAAAAGGGAGGGAGAACGTGACAAGAGCGGTACAAGACGAAAAGGCAGTAGAGTAGAAAAAAGGCCAACACTATGCATGCCTTGCCTGGAAATCTCCAGTGCTGCTTAAAGCCTTCGCGCATAATACACGTTGGGAAAATACGTGCTCGGGAAGCGAAGCTCCTTTGCTTCCGCGTCGCGCTCGCTTCTTCCGCTTTTGTTGCGCGGGTGGGAATTGAGCGCTGCGTTCTCACGGACGCACCGACTGCGAGGGTGGACAGGGATGGCGTCGTACATATATGTACGCATATATATATATATATATATATATATATATATATATATATATATATATATATATATATATATATATATATATATATATATATATATATATATATATATATATATATATATATATATATATATATATAACAGACAGTAATGCCAAGGAGTGTACAGGGGAAGTTACTAGAACCAATGGAATGTAAATAAGAAGAAAGAAAAGTGGATGAAAAAATTAATTTTTTCATCCACTTTTCTTTCTTCTTATTTACATTTCATTGGTTCTAGTAACTTCCCCTGTACACTCCTTGGCATTACTGTCTGTTATATCTCATTAATATTGTGTTAAAACACGGAAATACGAGCCCTTAGGTATACACTTCTCTCCCTTATTTCATTGAACGAGGGTCTCGTACTGGCAGACTTGGTGTGTTTAGGTTGTATAAGAGGGACAATTAATCAGCTGTCCGCTCATAATAAGTCCACGTGCTACGTGACGCCAAACATGCGAATAAGAGTGTTTTCACACTCGTTGTTTGGCTTATAGATGGTGCTGACTGTCACTCCTACTTCTAAATTCACATATAAACCCCAAAAAGTGGATGGAGGGACGGCCGCTGTGATAGCTCAGTGGTTAGAGCATCGAACGCGTTATTCGAAGGTCGTAGGTTCGTTTCCTGCTCACAGCTGGTAATTTTTTCATCCACTTTTCTTTCTTCTTATTTACATTCCATTGGTTCTAGTAACTTCCCCTGTACACTCCTTGGCATTACTGTCTGTTATATCTCATTAATATTGTGTTAAAACACGGAAATACGAGCCCTTAGGTATACACTTCTCTCCCTTATATATATATATATATATATATATATATATATATATATATATATATATATATATATATATATATATATATATATATGCAGGGGCGAAATAACCTCGCAGTGCGCATAAGGCCGAAGACTCCTTCCATGGCATGTCTTGTCCGCTATCCTCAACCCACCTCTTTTTGCCGAGTCACCTCCCTACGTTCAAAAAAATATTTCTCTCTCTCTCTTTCTCTAACAGCGCTGTAGTTGCATTGAGCCGGTCGTCCGGGGGTACTACATTTGAATAAGCACCACAAACGTATTTTGCGCAGTGTGTACACACATGTTGGAATGGTGTGCTTAAAGCGACACCTCACCTTAAGAACAGCTAAGTGATATCAACTGACATAGCAAGAACTTGGAAAAATAAGCTTCTCATTTCACTACCCTTAATTCCTACTCATACTAGCATTGTCAAAACGGAGACATAGCCAGTAGGGTTGTATATATGTGTTCCATTTATTGCGGTTATCTGACACACTTTAACATATACTGCTAAGCCATATTCCTGCAATAAGTGCCGCAGTCTGTCTCCTTTCTCTTGTCCCTTGTTATTGGCACTGTTTTTTATGTGAATCATGTCGTACCAACTCGCCCAAGCAACCACGTTACCTGCATTAATCTTTTGTGTTCAGGTTCGAATTGTTTCTGCATATATACACGTAAAGACGCATACATATAAAGTAAATTGACGTCCTCTTCCTGAAAAGGATACCGGCTACGTTCCGGCGCAATTCTTATTAGATAGATAAATAGACAGACAGACAGACAGACAGACAGACAGACAGACAGACAGACAGACAGACAGACAGACAGACAGATAGATAGACAGATAGATAGATAGATAGATAGATAGACGGACAGATAGATAGATAGACGGACAGATAGATAGATAGACGGACAGATAGATAGATAGACGGACAGACAGACAGAGAGACAGACAGACAGACAGACAGACAGACAGACAGACAGACAGACAGACAGACAGACAGACAGACAGACAGATAGATAGATAGATAGATAGATAGATAGATAGATAGATAGATAGATAGATAGATAGATAGATAGATAGATAGATAGATAGATAGATAGATAGATAGATAGATAGACAGACAGACAGACAGACAGACAGACAGACAGACAGACAGACAGACAGACAGACAGACAGACAGATAGATAGATAGATAGATAGATAGATAGATAGATAGATAGATAGATAGATAGATAGATAGATAGATAGATAGATAGATAGATAGATAGATAGATAGATAGATAGATAGATAGATAGATAGATAGATAGATAGGGTTTAACGCTCCGAAACCAACACACGATTTTGTGAGACGCCGCAGAGGTATCTGCCGAACGTTTTGATATTTTCATCGAGTCTCAGCGCATAAGGTTTATTTGATAGATACGAGGGGTTTAACGTACCATAACCACCATATGATTATGAGAGACGCAGTAGTGGAAGGCTCGTGAAATGTCGACCACCTGGGGTTCTTTAACGTGCACCCAAATCTGAGCACACGGGCCTACAGCATTTTCGCCTCCATCGAAAATGCAGTCGCCGCAGCCGGCATTCGATCTCGCGATGTGCGGGAATTCTTATTAGCTAAAGTGGCAAATTTAATCAAATATAGGTTTAAGGTGAGAAGGCAGACATGGGAAAACATTGAGGCGGCCGGTATACGGTGTTTCGGCAGATAATATCCTTCCATTAAATATGTGCCACCAGAATGAACCCGGGTGCAATAAAGCCCACACTGCAACCCTGACGAAACGTCTCTTCTGTTACTTAAGACATTGAGAAAATATGGAGGGGGCGAGGGAGAAAGAGAGAAAATGACCGGAAGGCAATTTGCGTCAGGTGCACTCACCTACACACAGGCACATGCACAGCGCCACGCTATGCTCGCGCGAGCGCTGGCTCATTTCGTTCAAACCAACATAAGGTCGGGAATGAGCGAGCTTCCCTTTCCCTCCGAGGGTGGGTGAACATGTTTGTACGCCAAGTGCATGTGCACTGGAAGAAACACGCACACACACACAGCACTCGTAGAGCGTTGCCGCCGACGATCGCCGACAGGCACGGCGCGAGCCCACTCGCCGACAAGCGTAATTAGGCTTCACTCGAGGCGTGTCGTTCCTCGCACGCCAGGACTGCGCACGCTGTCGGACTCTTCTGCCAGCTTCACGCACACGCAGTCCCTCCTCCTCCTCAGCGAGGACTCACTTGCGCGCGCGCGCATACACGCATACATATACGGGTCGTTTCCTCTGCGTTTCCAAGGGGTTTCTCGCTTTATACATCCTTCATTTCCGTTTTTTTTTTTCGAGCGTTACTTTTGATGCCGCGATGTGTCGCTACACCTGAGAGAGGCCGCCTGGCGGCAATTTCCGGCCGTTAAGCGGTTCCTTTCGTTCTGCCCGAGGAACGTCTTCTCTTTCGCATCGGAAAATGCTTCGCTGGCACGTCTGAATCGACCAAGGACACGCTGTTGGTTGATGAGAGTCGATGCGAAGTCCTTGGGACGTTAACGTCGTTTGTACTGTGTCAGATGTACCTATGCCCGGAAGGCGAATGGCAGGAGGACACGGATTGAGTAATAATTGTTGCACTGCGCCACGATTGTGAAGCCTGAAGGCAGCCATCGTGACAGCAAGTTTCTTGTACCTTCGTTGTAAGTTGCTCCTTTAGCATGCACGGCTGCAAATGTCTTGCTTGTTAGATGCAACCCACACATCTCAGGTGAACCCCCCCCCCCTCCCTTTAAAATGAAAATAAGGAGAAAATATGCGTGTGTACGGGTGTGTGGGTGTGGGTTGGGGGGGAGGGGGGGGCAGCGGCTGTACTGTACTATTGTTCGGCAACCGTTAGAATAATAGAAAGATGAATTTATCAAATCTCATTCGTGGCGTCGTTTATTGGTATTTATCTCTGTAAATTCACACGCAACTTCTTTCTAAACTATCCCTAAGTTCTCTGGTAATTTTCGCAACGTGCCGGCTCTATCGGTCGTGAGCTACAATTGATGCTTTACGAACAAGCAAAAGCTACACATGCAAGATGTATGATAAGGAGCTTAAGTAGTTCAAAAGCATGCAGATACAAAGCGAAATAGTAGCCAGCAACCACATATCCTAATATAAAACACTGAAACGAAGTCGGCTGAATGGCAGTTCTGAGCAAGCGTGCCCCTAACTCAACTTCGCGTGCTCCTACACGCTGAGTTTGCCGATGCGTCGAGTCTTCAGTAAAAATGCGTCAGCTAGTCTTTCAAACCGCAACTAACTATTGCGCACTGCTCTTTCAAGCAGTGTTAAAGTAGCTAGATAATTTGGGACCATCGTTCGTATTTTTGTTCGTTAGCATTTGTAAATGTATGCCAATTGACATGTTAAAGAATGAATGTGTAAACGTGCCTCTAGGCACCCCGCATGTAAGGCAATTCAGGCAGTTCAGGATCAACCAGCGAAACGAAATTAGGTTCACTTACGCGAACGAGTGCATAGCACACTTTCATCTTTGTTCCATGCGTGTTTAAGTAAGACCGATAGCTTAATGTTGGCTGCCAGTGTATACTCTATGCACACAAAACTTTTAAAACAACATTTTTTTCTGGAAGACTTCATAACCAAACCAAAAAACGAAGAAACATCGTGCCCGACGAGCATGTTTAATATTTCTTTAAACAGATCAAGTGTACCAACGTGAAAACAGGGCATGGTGGCTTATGTGAAAATTGTGAGTCATAGACACCATTTAGTTATAATGTGTTCGTAGTTTAAGCTAAAAAAACGTTTCCGCGATAACAATTACTGCACAGTACAACAACTACAAAAAAGTTCAGTTGTAGGAATTTGTCGCATAAAAATCCTGCGGCTTCTGATCTTTCCGGGACTCCGCAAAGGCAGCCGACTCAACTCCGGGCAATGCAAAATTCTCTAAAGGTGGTCGCTGGACACCACGTGAACATGTCAACTCGCCGTCGAAAAATCCGCTAAATAAAGTATTTCTGTCTCTCGGGGCTATTCTATTTTGTGCGTGGAGAGATGCATCTACCTTTTTTTTTTTTCACGCAATACACAAAAATATCCGGGATCACAAATGAATCAACGACCGAATGACATGTGATGACAGACATGGAATAAAGGTGAGTGACATGCGAAAATTGACTTATGTGCACCACAGTAGTTTTAGGCGAACTAAGCGTTCGGCGGTTGGGCTCATGCCAGTAGTTGTTCGTAAGTTTTGTTAGATTTATTGGCAGGAATCTGTACGCTCAGAAATGACGTCGTGAGCCGCTAATCGCTGTAATGTGAAATTATAGGTTTGCAAACTCGGACATTAGATTCCAAGTCCCATTATCTGCATGGTAGTCTTGTACGTTCGGCATATCAGCCCACGAAAAGGTGCCACGTTCGGGCTGTCGATTTCGTGTGAATGCAGGCGCAATATTATCTTCGACAGTACAGGTTTGATGGCATCTTCACTGCGTATCCCGCTTCACTTATGGTGTTTGCGTAAAAGAGAAATGTTTATCGACAACGTACGAATACAGGCAAATACTGTGGTAACAACACTTACTTGACTAAAACTCACGTGACATGTGCACTTAGTCAGGGGACAGAAATTCCTCAACACAGCGTAATAGCTTGTCACGTGACATATTCCCGCCATAAACCTCGTAGAACCTAGTCACGTAACATTCTCCCGTCGGAGATCACGTGACTAAGTTCATAACATCCGTTACAGCTGCCACGTGATATGCCTAGCCAAGTCTAGCCGTACGTCGTAATACCAGCAAGAACTCAGCGCTGTAGCAAACGCCTGACGTTATTGGCCAAACTTAGATTGGTCGAACACTAACTCCCCTGATGGTTCCAGCCTTGCGTCCCTATAGTGCAGGCTGCGTTCTTTTTTCTTTTGCACTGACCTCTTTCCCACAAGAAATTAAGCCTTTTCTTGAAAATTTCTAAGACGACAAGGTTGCTCAGGTGGCTACAAAGTAATTCTAGTGGTCGTGACAGACGAGAGATGTCGCTCATTCACGGCATGAAATGCTTATTTAAAGCACGAAATCATCACTGGAGACCTACCGAACTTTCAAGCAGGAAATCGCAAAAGAAAAGATGTACGATAATACTCAGGGTAGTTCTCTGTTGTTCGAGGCCGGTAGTATTGAACACCAAAACGTACCGAGCCAAATACGAAGGCACAGACATGATATGTAGTGCAGGTGAAGAGGAGGAGGAAACGACTGAACATTTTATCATGTTCTGTAAAGGGCTCCACCCTATAGTCCGTAATAATGGCGCGGAATTTTTCAAAGCACTGGGGTTAAGGGACACTGCAGGCAAAATAGACTTTAAACGGGTAGAAAAACCTGGAGGAGGCTAACTGATTGGCGGCTACAATCAAGGCGTGATTGAAATTCAATCCTTAAACACATAATGATAGTACTTAGCTTTATGGCCAGGTGGCGTCAGCCACCGCCCGATCTAAAGGGCACAGCCAGATACATACATTCATCTATCCATCCATCTATCCATCCATCCAAATAGGGTTCCTGGGGGCACACGCATAGAGAAACCCTAGCATGAAATTGATTGACTGTGACGTTGTGTATGTGCTCTATCTCACACTCTTTTATATCACTCCATTTCTTTCTCCGGTGTACACGATAACGTATATATCCGTATTTATGAGCTATTTAGCCTCCCTGCCTTTCCCATCTCTTCTATTTAAGTCCACTTCCTCACAGACAGTGCTGTCGCAGCTAAGTTCAAATCCAAGTAACGTGACAAGCACGTCATGTGCGATTTCTTACGAGTGCATCATCAGCGCGCTATTATTGATCGGGGATCAGACGTTGAGCGACAGTGCTGCACCTGCCTCGACTGCGGAGAGATCGGAAGACATATCGCGAAGCACCTCATCTGGAACATCTAGGCACGAGCCATCACGCAACATAGTGGGGATAGATCGTCAGCTATGAGGTGTCAATACGTCCTGGAGGATTGCCGCGCTGCCTGTAACTCTTTCATTGCTTCGCTCACGGAGGGCTTACGCGCCTGTGGTGGATTCCCCCTTCTGCCAGCTTTCTCTTCAACTAAATACCTCACCTCTCGGTCTCCTTCAAAGGGGCAAACAAAAGTGTCATTATTTCATAACGAAACCTTTTGTGATCATCATCATAGAGAAGACTAACCTAATCATATAGGAGCTGCAAACATGCAGACTAAACAAAATGAGCACTTCGAGACACACTGCTTTACTGCATCCCGGCATCGACTGAAATGTAAAGTATACTACGAAGTTCATACGACAACGAACTACCTATTAGCACACTTCCGGTGATTACGTTGGGCATGGATTTCTTCTGTGGTGATGCCTCGGCAGGAGCTTGCAGAACGCGTTAGAACAAAGTATGTTCGGCACACTATATTCGAAAAAGACCGCTATGAACGATTCTTCTGTAAGTCAGGTTTTTAACAAAAGAGAAACTAAGAAAACACAATATCAACAATAGCTGGCTTTAGGAACAATCAACCAGCACCCCTACGCGGCGTCTGCGCAGTACCGTTGTCTCGCGAACTACTACTCATAGCGCGCACTAAAAAGGAACGATGTGACGACGTACAGCGCGTGTACTCACCTTCGAAAGGACGTGCCGTCTTTGATTTTTTTCACGTGACGACGAGCGTTGTCAAGAGCTCCGGTACACTCATTTCTTCCCAACACAGGTGAAGATCACTGAACGGTAGTTAAAAAAAAAAAAAAAAAACTCGAGGAGCGCTGATGTGACGCGGCGACAATCGACGAAGCAGAAGACGACGTCAGCGACAATGAGCACACACACACGGTCGTCGTCTGCTAGCGACGACGTGGTGGCAGTATCCGTCTCGTCCGATGAAGAACGGGCACATCACTGATGAAGAAGCCTTCTCCAGCACGCCGAAAAAAAAATAGCGGGGCAAGGGATGGGTGTGCGATACCACGAGCACGAGCAAAGCGAGTCCGTCCCGTGCAAGACCGGGCCGCCGTTCTGCTTGTTCGGGGCGCAACTGTGCCGAAAGTGCTTGTCCGCGGCCCTCCCGCCGCGATTCTGAAACAGGTGGAAGGAGGCAGCCGCCGAACGGAAATCTTGTCCGGCGTGAATAAGCTGTTCCGAGAGGCGGCTCACGAGTGAGGGGAAAGGCCGAGAGAAGGGAAACCAGGTTGCGTCGTCGTCGTCGAGGGCGGTCTCCCATTGGAAGCCCCCTCGGAGGCGAGAGCGGCGTTCCACCGCCACCCAGCCATGCACTTCGCACTACCCGAGGTCCGAAGCCAGCAGCGAAACACACCATCAGGCAGTTCCTGTGACGCGAGACAGCATGACGACGATACCTAGCCCCCCCCCCCCCTTTCCCCTCTCTCATTTACTTTTCGTTGAAGATGTCGGGACGAGCATCCGGTGGGGGGTTTTTAATAAGTGCCAGAAAGAAGGTCCCCCTATTGCACTCTCTTTCTCCGAATAAAAAGGTGCAGTGTTGTCGCATAGAAAGCTCAACTCAGGTGCGGGGCTGAAATCTGACGAAGCAGGCTAAACGTTTACTCGGCTATCATTCAGTGCAAAGCCAACGAGACACCTGCGAGCTCACGAGATTGTAGCCGCTGAATGCACCTAATAGT
The DNA here is from genome assembly GCF_043290135.1 of Rhipicephalus microplus. Classification (NCBI taxonomy): domain Eukaryota; kingdom Metazoa; phylum Arthropoda; class Arachnida; order Ixodida; family Ixodidae; genus Rhipicephalus; species Rhipicephalus microplus. The sequence goes on from NC_134701.1 coordinate 230,570,656, forward strand.
TCGCCTGCGTTAAAGACTTATACGTTTCGAGAAGTGTTCGCCTCTGATTAGCTAACACCGTGCAAAGCTTCGACAGTGATGCACGGATTTATCGAGACAGGGTACGCCTGGCGTGCGCTCCTATTATCGCCGCCACCTCAGCGTCGTCATCATACTCCTCCTTTCCCAACTGTGACCCTATCATCGATACATGGCCACGTCGGAATCCGACCGTGACGCAGCATTGGCGATTCGAGCAGGGAATACTGCACACGCTTTCTTGTAATGTACGGCGTTTCTTTAGTGAACGTATCGCCGGCACTATAGTCTTGAAAACTTCCACAGTCCTCCGGTCAAATGGAGCGAGTAATGATCGGTCGGCCCTGAGAAGCGAAGGGACGTACTGCTTTGTCCTGGTGCGTGTCTAACATTACAGGTGTTCGAAAGCTTGGAACGATCAAGCAACTCTGATAATTAAATGTGTTCCACAACAGGCGGCAGTGGTGAGCCAGTGCTGGCGATAACGGGGAAGCAGTAGGCCGTAGACGTACTTTAATTTTATTTATAATACACACAGGAAGAAAAGAAAAAAAAAGTCGTGTGGACTCTGAGTGGTGTTGAGGCGGGGAGCAGCTGATATTGTGTAGGTGACTTAAACTAGATGTTACGTGCCAAGTCCATTATATTGCACTTAAACTACCCTATGTGCGCTCACGCTCCGTAAAGTTTACCAAGATACGTATATATAGAAAAGCGAGTCCCTACGCCATGAAAGTAAGCAAACGCAGTTGGCTGGTCCATCCGTACAACTCCTCTTCGAATTGGATAGCGGCGTATGTCCCACCGGACGCACGCTTCGGCGTCCATCGAGCACGAAATTTTTTTTCTCGTGTTTATAGAAAACTGATAATTATACCTACACAGGGCTTACGTGCCAAAACCACGATATGATTACGAGGGACGCTGCAGTGTAAGGTTCTAGAAATTTGGACTCTAGACGAAACGCTCTCATGACTGCGTGACAATGGGGCACGGTAAAAAAGGCCAGACAGTCAAATTTTCTGGAGCCCTCCAATACCCAAATAACCGTATCACAATTTCGACACGTGAAGCCCCAGATATTATATTATATTGAAATGAGACCACCACGGCTGAAATCTAATCCGCAACTTTCGGGTCAGCAGCCGAGCATTGTATTTACTGTACCACAGCGGCGGACACTCGTAAGAAACTGAAGCGCCTCGGAGAGATGTCTTTCGAAACCACTAATATCACAATGACGAAAAAGAGCGAAAAGTTGCTTAGCAGTCTGATTTCATTGATATGCAGGGTTTAAGGTCTCAAAACCAGCATATGATTATGAGAGACGCTGTAGTGGAGGGCTCCAGAAATATCGACCACCTGGGGTTCTTCAACGTGCACCCATATCTGAGCACACGGGCCTACAACGTTTCCGCCTCCATCGGAAATGCAGCCGCCGCAGCCGGGATTCGATCCCACGACCTGCGGGTCAGCAGCCGAGTACCTTAGCCACTAGACCACCACGGGGGGCTATTCAGCTTATACAGGAAAGAGCAACAAGTTACCAGTACTAAACACAACTTGTAGCATGTGGATTCAAAATCACGTTTTCGCTTACATATGTGCTATGTCGCTAGAGCCACTTGAGCGTCGATTTCTCGTCCATTGTACCATTGTTTTTCCCGTACAGGAACCGCTGTATCCGGACACGTTTTATTCTTTGATTTGGCTGAATGAAGAAGGATAACGAATCATCGACGCAAAACGTTCTTGGTGTACTATGTCAACAATTTGTGGACGCTAGAGGCCCGTGTACTGTTCGATGTCAGGGCACGTTGAATATAAACACTGGATGTGGGTCGAAATTTCCGGAGCCCTTCACTACAGCGTGTCAGACTGTCATATCGAGTGCGTTTTTATGAAACCTTAGCAATGATTGTATGTCCATATCATGCTTTGACACAGCCTTAGAGATGTCTTGTGCTGACGACACTGAAGCGACCACGTTGTATACGGCTAACATGGGGCACATGCATGGGACGCGAACTTTGTGGTGTCAGGTATAGCGTTATCAGAACGTCGCTGTTGCTATATAGTTCTTTCGCCATTCATGCCCAAAGCTCAATAACGTTTCATGGACGCCGTTATCACACTGAATCAGGTTAGCTACCACGTAATGATATTGCTTTGACACCATCTAAGCCGCCATCGCCATGATGGAGCACGCATGCTGTCCGTTCATAACGTCACGCGCGAGAAATCGATATCTCAGGCCCACCCGCGCTCTTGTTGTCTTCTATCTCGTGCGTATTCGATGGCACGCTGTTCTCACTTATGTACGTTTACATCTATCCACACGCATGATTTGCAAGAGAATAATTCTGAAGATGAACGTTTCACTTCCACATGAACAGAAAAGAGCTGGTTGTAAAAAAAAAATGGCAGCATATCCACGGAGTGAATGATGGAGAGTGGGGCGAAGCATCCGTCCGTCCATTCGTTCTTGCTTCCGTCCGTCCACGCGTCCATCTGTGTGACCATCCGTGCGTCCATCCACCCGTCCGCGCGTGCGTCTGTTCGTGCGTCCGCACGTCCATCTATGCGTCCGTCCCTGCGTTCGTCCTAGCATCGGTCTGTGTGTCCGTTCGTCCATATAGTCAACACTCCAAGTAACACCATCTCGCATCTTTTCATCATATATTCCGCGTATAGAAGCACCGCCATCCAGCGGACATTCCAAGGACTAAACGAGAGGTGGTACACGCACACTTTCTTACGGCTTGCGCTTCGCGTCTACTACCCACTTTTAGCCACCTCGAAATCATGGTATATACTACTACACTGTATTTATGGCACTGCGGCCCAACGCTCACTAAACCTTTCTAAAACCAAGGAGGTTATGGCCAGTGAGTATAACATAGCAATCCTTTCTTGCAGATAGCCCCGCCGCGGTGGTCTAGTGGCTAAGGTAATCGGCTGCTGACCCGCAGGGCGCGGGTTCGAATCCCGGCTGCGGCGGCTGCATTTCCGATGGAGGCGGAAATGTTGTAGGCCCGTGTGCTCAGATTTGGGTGCACGTTAAAGAACCCCAGGTGGTCAAAATTTCCGGAGCCCTCCACTACGGCGTCTCTTATAATCATATCGTGGTTTTGGGACGTTAAACCCCACAAATCAATCTTTCTTGCAGATAGTGCTCAATGTACACGCCAATGGCTGCTAATAGGGATTGAGAGACAGGAGAATGCGGCTTTTAGTTAACACGCACGCTGCGAATTTTTTATTGTTCAACAACGCACAGGAGAAATCTCCCACTTGTACCACCTTGCAGGTCAAAACGTAAGAGATGTTACGTACTACACGAGGGACGAACGGGTGCTGCTTTAAGGAGCTTCGCCCCTAAAAAAAGCGCAATCACGACGCACCTTCACGGGCACTTCACCGCAGGCTGACAAAAGTTTCGTCGACTTCGCACCAAGTGCATTCTATACGCTTGCGGTCGTAATGTGCCCGTAAGAAAAAAAAAAGTTCAAATGCATTAACAGGTAGGCAGACATGTGAAGCCGATCTTGGTTGCAGATATCACGGTACTTACACGTCTCGCATATATACGTATACGGAGCCGAGTATATACCGCAGTATATCTGTAGATAACAAATAAAGAATGCCTACTAAACACGAAATTTACGCGAAGATGTGGACAGAAACAGAAGAGAACTCGTTTCGCGAGGTCCACTTGTCGAAACATTGGCTCCATATACATTTTTAAGTGCATCTCAAACGCAGCAAGGGCTGAACTTGTGATTTTTTTTCTATCGTAATTTGTCTGTACCATTGGCCGGTCGCATTTACTAATAATATGTACAAGTACCACCACAGAGGTACAGTCGTTACGGCACTCGGCTGCGGATTAGAAGGTCGCGGGTTCGATACAAACAGTTTCAGGAGCGTTTAGACGGAACTCGCCATGCAAGTGCTACCGCAGGCCCCTGTATATATATATATACTGTGAGATGTCAGGGCACAAAAAAGAACACCAGATGTTCGAAATTTCCGGAGCCCACCAATACCGCACGTCTTCTTCTGATATTGTAGTTCTGGTTCGTGAAACCCTGCAGATTGCTACGAACATGTAGTACATAGCCAGGATTACATTTTCTTTTTCTCTTGTCATGAATTCTAGCGTACACAAGTTTTCGCGAATACGCCTGAAGGTTTTTGTTTTACGCTGAGATAATGAACTTGAATAAACCATCTTGCGCTAGTTGGTTGTTTATGATAAGGCAAAAACAGTGCGCACTTTACGAAGACGGAGCGAAGGGCTACGGGGCACAGGCACTGTTTTAATGTTCTGGAAGGAATGATCGATGTACTACAGAAATGAACTGGAATAATACACCTCGAGCTATTTGGTTGTTTATCATAAGGAAAAATGTTCGTCATGCACAAGTCATAGCGGCTGGGCCTCATGTTTTTTCCCCCTGTCTATTATCGTAAAGTACACTCAGTTTTTCTTGTTTTTTTTGCCTAACAATGTAATGCGATGAGGTCTTAATTGATCATCGCTTCGGCAGTTCGAAAACGCGATGGAGGCGGAAATGTTGCTCTCTCTCTAAGGTATACCTAACTTTGTCATCAGGACAGTCAATCTCAGTTAAGTAAGGTTACGCACTTCCTAGTTGTCAACGGCTACTAACATTTCAACGAACTGCGTGTCTCTTGGTGCACTCCCTCAAGCCGCTGCTCCCATTCGCGGCAGACCTATTACGACCAACGCGAAAGGGCATAAAAACGCCGGGTCTGCGTCGCAGCTCAGACATTAATGGGCACGTTACATGGCTGGGTCCGTCACTGGAGATGTACGTACAAAGCGTGCCCAGAGAGGAGGGAACGTGGTACGCTTTTCAAGAAAACTGATATCAAATCCTATAGAGTGGGGGACCTTGGCCACAGAACGCGAATAAAGATAAACTAGCCCCTAGAGACTTATTTGCATTTGCGATAAGCAGCCAGAAGCAACCGTCTGCGAGTCTACCAGGTACGCCAGTTAAAAAAAAAGAGTCTATTTCAGGGATGTAGATGTGCTTTTATTGGTGTAGCGTATTTTTGCACGTTCGTTCGCTCATCTGTGTTTTTCACTGGTTGCTCGTCATTTGGGCAGACAAACAGAAAATAAAAATACATCCGATGTTGTAACTAAGAACAGGGATTATGAATCTCGCGGTTTAGCACGGGTGCCATCTTTGCCCTTGCATTGCCAACTTCGTTGAGGCTCATAGAGCGACATCTTGTGGCTGTGCTACGTCCCGTATGCTGCTATGTGAACACGTAACCATGATAATAATACATTAAGCTAATTTTTGCAAGAATATTGAAAAATGTTATAAGATCAAACAAATTAGCATAGCTTTCACGAACTCACGTAAGCAGCGAAGCTGTTGGGCACCTATAGCTGGTCCTGGCTTGGCTCTCACCCCCTCACCTCTCTTTTTTCCACCCCTTGCTTTACTACGTTGTACTGTATTACAATGCAATGTACTATAATATACTTTATTGTTATACTATACCATGATATACACGACTATCAGGGGCTGCCAGTTTCCACTTCGCTTGTGAACTATATATATCGAGTAGTTGTGTGTTCATTGAGGGCGCGCTCAATCACTACCCAAAATAAAAAAAGTGTCGTCATCATAACAATTTTCCATCTACGAAATAGGACAAGACTCTAGCATATCTGTAAAAATTAGCGTTAGCTACCATAGAAACACAATGCTAAAAAGCTTGCTTAGGTGTCCATGGGGGCCTAAGTATTCCTATCTGTGGCTGTTTTGTTTAGTTTCGCGAATTTGCTCGTTCTTTCTTCCTCTACTTATTTCTTTTTATCTCTTCTCTCGGTTTTTTTCTGTACTTCTTTTCTCTGTCTGCTTACTACTCTCTCTTTATTTTTTTTCTTAGTCTATATACACTTATTTCGCTGTCTTCCTTTTCTCTCTCTCTCTCTGTATGTATCAATCGCTCTCAATTTCATTCTTTCCTTCACTTAGACTTTCTTTTTTCCTGCTTTACCTTCCTGCTATATCGTTTCCGCTTTCTTTCCGTGCTATGTTTTACTCTCTCCCCATACTTTCAATTCTCCTCACCCTTACTTTCCTTTCGCAACCCGTTGCTTTATTATACTACACAAGGCTATGCTATGCTGTGCTAGCCATGCTTCGCGGATATATACTAAGCGGTTAAGACGCTATATCCTTCGTATGGTGGGTGTCACAGGTCCGGTTAATTAGGGAGGCGATCGCCGGGCTGATTCCAAGGGCCGAAGTATCGGCCCCCCGAACCGCACCACGAAAGCGTGGACAATTTAGAAGTGGTCCTATTTGGCACGCCAGCCGACGCCGGCTGTGGCCCAAAGAACAAGTCAGAGCCGAGAGTTGATAAACAAAACAAAATTATATTCTCAATAAAGGCAGATCCAAAACAATACACAAGTATGCACACTCCACAATAGTTGAGTACAATATGTCACCAATCAAACAACGTACTACACAGAACAATCAGTCACACTCGAAACAACGGACACAGACAACAATACGCACTACAATGCAGTCGCATGCATTGAACAACCAAGACACTTAAAGACTAAAGAGTTAGAAAACTTATTCAGTCCAAAGTTCTTGGAACAAAAGTCTGAATGATACTCTTCTGAGAATCACTCACTCAAAGTCCCGCGTTGTTGTCGTTCCGCTGCCTCCGAAGTTTCTCTTCCAGGAAACCTCACGTCTTCACTTGGCCGCTCTCCAAGCTTCAAACTTCTTCGCCGCAAACACGTCGGCTTCACACACGCAGCTGTTGCCACGCGTCTTCGCTCGATAGCGGTAAACAAACACTCTTGCCTGTAGTTCGAGTCGTCACCCCTCAGGTGGAAATCATCTTCTTCTCCTGCTTTGTCTCTACGGACACAACCTTCTCCGACTACACGGCGGAATCCCTACGCGCTCTGGCGCTAACTTCCGTCTTCTCCTGATCTCTCATCTCGGCTGCTCGATTAAATACCTTCCGCGCGAGATTCCAGAAAGTTCTCATCATTTCGTCAGCGCGATGCGCAGCGAAGGCTGGGGGAAAGGGCGAGACGGTTCGAAGACCGTCCGCGACGGATGACGCAACCCGGCATCAACCCGCCCCTTTCCATCTAGAACATTCGAGGGCTTGCTCGGGCACCGATGAGAGGACGTTCGTCGGCGAACCCACGCTTCCGAGGGGAGAAGGACGCGCGCCCGGGGAGTCTTTGGATGCTTGTTTTCTTTTTTTTATCGTTGACCTCTCGGCGCTTCGTCGCGAGAATCCGGCGGCGCGCCCTTTTTGAGCGCTCGTTGTGACATTGCCCCCCACTTTAAGAATATTATCTCATAATATTCAAAACCACACAAACGAGCGCGAACAGTCCCCACACTCTCAAAGACTAACATAGTCCGTCGCTCATAACACGTCACATTCACAATAGATCACTCAGTACAATTGTACATTGTCATTCAATCTCACAACACATGAAATATAACCACAGGTACATGAGTTCAACACTCCATCACATACTTCAAGCAATACAAATGTGCAAAGGTCTGTCTTTACCACAATTGTACCATACTATACATCATATCACCGTAACAGAAATTTTGATTCACTCGACATACAGTTGTGAAGCAGGACAACATCCACATTAGCTTAACATATAGCACTGTCAAAGACATTTCGATTCATCCTCAACACTTATCCCGTGTACTTAAAGCTGCGCTTGCGTTCCTTCTTGTGGTGCTCGCTTGACCTCTTCTTGTTTTTCCTCGTTCTTTTTTGGTGAGCCCTTTCCAACAACGGTATCTGAGGCGGCGTCTCAGCCATCGTTGTCACTTTCGACACCGTTAACGGGTCATAACATTCAACGGGTCCTGTCTGTTTATTTGCCAGCTTGTTCATGTCACGGCATTGGGCTTGGATGGCTGACTCCGTCACCTTTACATTGTCGGTCAGTTGAGATCGAGCCGACGTAAGTCCAGCTGCCCAGCACGTAAACTCATTCAACACGATCATCTTCTCATTCACTGTCTCTCGCGCCCAGGCTTCACCTTGGGCTTGGGTGAAATCCTTCACAGGATTGTTCTACGCTGAATCTCACGGTCCCTGTGTCAGCGGGGGCTCCATCTTTGGGTCTTCCCCCAAACATTCTGGATCATTCGGCTCTCGCGCCCCGTCGATGTTTCCGATGACGAGGTCGTACAGGGGGGTCGTCATGCATAGAGATATCCTTCCCGCTGAAGTACGGGGTTTCAACCTCAATTTCTGCTTCGGGAAGCATCCGAACCGTAATGTCAATTAGGCAAACCGGTTTCGTTCTGCCTGTCAACTCACTTTCCCGTACGAAATTTCTCCGCACGATAACCGTTGTTACGACGCGCGCCTCCGACGACGTTACGAAGGGCGCTGTGAATCTCACTGTTGCAACCACTGTTTCGAAAGACGGCGACGCCAACACGGTCCCGAAGGCGCCACTGCTTCGAATTCCACCGGGAAGGTCACCAGCCGTTTGATAGCGTAGGTTTCTCAGCTCGCGACTGCTTCTGCGCAGAGCTGATAGACGAGCGGACGAGACGACGGTGAGTTAAACAAGGTTTATGTACAGCATATATACAGAGGCGTTACAAATTCGCCACTGGGGCCGACAGAGACGCGAAGAGCCGCGCTCTTCTCTCTAACCCATAGCTCTACTCTCAAATGGGTCTGCTGTCAAAGGGGTCTGCTCTCGACGCGCCACAGGGCTTCTCTTATATGCACCGGGTCCAACGCATATGTCCAACCAGAAGCACCGCTGGTCGCGAGGTCAGAATCCTCCAATGAGGTCGCCGCTGGGCCGCGTCCTTCTTTCTCATCGAATCTGGAGAGGCTGCGCTGCAGGTGGCTGCACCCAAGGACGAATGACGTCGCCGCGCATTGCGTCAGCCGCCAGACAGGAAGACGCCGGTTGTTTACTCGACGGGCTTGCTTGCTGAGGTGACTCACTGCACGTGCACGCCAGAAAGGCACCGTCTCCTGTTGACGCCGTTGAGTTGTTCGCGTCAGGCGGACTCACGGGCTGGCTTCGACACAGATTGCCCTTTTCAGAGGCACGGACGTTTGCTGCGGACTCGCAGGCATAACACCGTGGAGCTACCGGTATCTCTTAACACCGTAACCTTTTTGCCCGCAACTTTTCCAGGCAGCGTTGGCATTCCCTTCGTAACAACGGTTGGCTGTTTTGTCATTATAGCACCCACAATAGGAAGTTTCTCTCCATTTTTTCAACTCTACGAATTCGTTGGTGACGTTATCAACGGTTTTCGGTGCCACTTGCGCACAGGATACCTGGTGAGTTTGACTCGCTCCGTTACGACATGCGTCTGCCTTGTGCCCAGTCTGACCACATTTGAAACATTTTACAATCGTAGGCCTCGTGAAGTTAGTTCGGCAGTTGTTAGCACGGTGACCCACTCGGTTACACAGAAAACATCGCGGAATGCTCTCCGGTGCACGCTTCTTTTCTTCGGGAGACGATTTCGAATCTTCGGGACACTCCTTCTTGACCTTGGCTAGATTAGTTCCACCTTGCGCTTCCAAGAATTGATCAGCCAATTCAAGCATGCCTTCAAGTGACTCAGCCTTCCTCTCTTTCAAGTACAGCGACAGGTTTGGGTGGCAACTAGTAAGAAATTGCTCTCTAATAAGGAGCTCTCTAAGCTCATCGTACTCCTGTGCTGTCCCTGAAAATTCAATCCATCTGTTGAAATAATGGCTAAGTCGGGCAGCGTACTGCGTAGCCGTCTCCCCATCAGCTGGCTTTCCTGTCCGAAATCTGTCCCGGAATCCTTCCACAGTAAATTTAAATCGCTTCAGCAAAGCAGCTTTCACATTTGCATAGTTGACTGCATCAGTCGGCGTCAGCCTACCGTACACACTGAGCGCTTCACCACTCAAGCAAGAACTCAAAGCAGTTGCCCATTGATGTTCCGGCCAATTCTGGCTCCTCGCAATCGTCTCAAATCGGTGAAGGTACGCGTCAAGGTCGTCCTTCCTTTCATCAAACGCTACGAGAAGCTTGCTTGGGTTCAAGCAGAAGCCGTGGTCCTCCCGTTCGCTGCTTTCAACTCTAGCTTGGACCGGAGTTTCACTTCGCTGTTGCAAAGGGAGCCACTCGAGTTCTATCTCGTGCTGTCGCTGCCGTTCTCTTTCCTCTCTTTCTTCTTTCAGCTGACGCTCCTTTGCCTCTCTTTCTTCTCTCGCCCTCTCAGCGGCCAGCTTTTCTCTCTCCAGCTCCAACTTCAGTTGCTGCTTTCTTTCTTCTTTCAGCTGTCGCTCCTTTGCTTCTCTTCTTTCGGCTGTCGCTCCTTTGCCCCTCTTTCTTCTTTCTCTCTCTCAGCTGCCAACCTCTCTCTCTCCAACTCAGCTGCTTTTTCTTTCTTGGCTCTCTTAGCTGCCAACCTCTCTCGCTCCACCGCCTTTTTCTCCTTCTGGCTTACCCACTTCCGTAGTTCGGCGCCAGAAAAACCCATCTTCTCATCAAGAGCTACTAACTTTTCGAGATCCCTTGTGTCTCGCAAATAAATCCTTGCCGCGTGAAAAAAATATCTGCCTAAATCAGTCTATCGGAACACTCTCCTGCACTCGTTAACGAGAACACTGAGCAACACACAAAATCGTTCCGATAGCAGTATCAACAACTCGAGGCTCTTTCTCACTACTTTGGACACACTGTGCACCAAAAGGTCCTCGTCGCAAACGCCAGAATAATTGTCACAGGTCCCGTTAATTAGAGAGGCGATCGCCGGGCTGATTCCAAGGGCCGAAGTATCGGCCCCCCGAACCGCACCACGAAAGCGTGGACAATTTAGAAGTGGTCCTATTTGGCGCACCAGCCGACGCCGGCTGTGGCCCAAAGAACAAGTCAGAGCCGAGAGTTGATAAACAAAACAAAATTATATTCTCAATAATGGCAGATCCAAAACAATACACAAGCATGCACACTCCACAATAGTTGAGTACAATATGTCACCAATCAAACAACGTACTACACAGAACAATCAGCCACACTCGAAACAACGGACACAGACAACAATACGCACTACAATGCAGTCGCATGCATTGAACAACCAAGACACTTAAAGACTAAAGAGTTAGAAAACTTATTCAGTCCAAAGTTCTTGGAACAAAAGTCTGAATGATACTCTTCCGAGAATCACTCACTCAAAGTCCCGCGTTGTTGTCGTTCCGCTGCCCCCGAAGTTTCTCTTCCAGGAAACCTCTGTCGTTCCGCTGCCCCCGAGGTTTCTCTTCCAGGAAACCTCACGTCTTCACTTGGCCGCTCTCCAAGCTTCAAACTTCTTCGCCGGAAACACGTCGGCTTCACACACGCAGCTGCTGCCACGCGTCTTCGCTCGATAGCGGTAAACATACACTCTTGCCTGTAGCTCGAGTCGTCACCCCTCAGGTGGAAATCATCTTCTTCTCCTGGTTTGTCTCTACGGACAAAACCTTCGCCGACTACACGGCAGAATCCCTACACGCTCTGGCGCTAACTTCCGTCTTCTCATGATCTCTCATCTCGGCTGCTCGATGAGAGCAGCCGAGATGAGACCAGAAAGTTCCTCCGCGCGAGATCCCAGAAAGTTCTCATCATTTCGTCGGCGCGATGCGCAGCGAATGCTGAGGGAAAGGGCGAGACGGTTCGAAGGCCGTCCCGCGACGCATGACGCAACCCGGCATCACCCCGCCCCTTTCCATCTAGAACATTCGAGGCCTTGCTCGGGTGCCGATGAGAGGAGGTTCGTCGGCGAACCCCCACTTCCGAGGGGAGAAGGACGCGCGCCCGGGGAGTCTTTGGATGCTTGTTTTCTTTTTTTTTATGGTTGACCTCTCGGCGCTTCGTCGCGAGAATCCGGCGGCACGCCCTTTTTGAGCGCTCGTTTTGTGGCAGTGGGCACGCAGGTTTGAATCTCGCCTCGCAAAAAAGTTTTTCTTTTAAAATTCTCTTTTCTTTCTCTTTCTCTTACTCTCTCAACCCGTTGTCTCGCCCATCAGAGTTATTGCATCTCGTGTCGGAGAAGTCGGCGCATGGGGAAGTAGCAGAGAGAGAGAGAGAAAGCAAGCAGAGGAAAAGCAGGAAGGTTAACTTGAGCGTAAGCTTTGCTACCATACACCGGCGATAAGGGAAATGGCGACAAAAAACATAAAGAGAGGAGGCATGCTGGGAGCACTGCATGTACAAAGAAGTACAGCCAGTCGGTCGCTGAGGCTGGAGCTTCTCTGACCTACACACGTCTTCAGCGTTCAGACATGCGACTAGGAAATTGCGGCCTTGGAGAGGGTCGTGGGTGATCCGTGGTGAAAAATGTTTCTGTAAGCCCATTGCAGCCCAATAAAAACGCATTTCCTTAGGTGCTCAAAATCATCTACAGACCCCCCACCCCTCTCCACTACAGCGTATCTTATGGACCTATTTGCTATAAGACATCAAACATAATCCAAGTTTCATTGGGTTTGGTCAGACCTTGAATCACGATGATCACAGTACACGACACAGCTTACGCGTGCGCGGTGAACTGAACACCTGCAGTTGCATCGTTCGCCCTTGTGCACTTCTTCCTTCCCTGATCCGGTTGGAGCGATGAAAAATGCGATCGGTGGTGGTCGCTTGTTCTCGGTTCGCTTATTCAGCTACTTCGACGTATGAAACTAGGACGTGAACTCAACATATGAAACAAACGAGAATTCACGTGTCGTTCTTTCGGCTGTGCGTTGAGTTGATTGCAGGCTTTTTATGCGCGCACGCCGTCCACGAAGCGCAGTCACAGTTCACTGACACCGCCCGCTTCAAAGGCGGACCAGATGCGGCCCCGTGGCAGTTTCGCCGTCTCCCAGTTATCCCGCTTTCATGGACGATGATACATCTGCTGCGGACTGAATCAGCTCCGTGCGTGCACTTATCCACGTGATGCTGCACTGCGTGCCATATAGGTACACTGAGCGTGACTTCACAAAAGAAAGCACCGCGTGCGCGCGCACAAATTAATCCGCGCGCCATTGCCAGAACCCCCCTCACTTCGTCCCGGCATGCAACAGAGGCAGCTGGTGCACGGACCGAATTCGTAGGGCTAATGACTCGGTCGCGAAAGATGGAGAAAGGGGAAGGGTCGTCCAGGGTGCGCCGCTTGGTCTGCAGTCACTAGTCGCGCTCGCCTACACCAGAGCGTGTGCGGCAGTTAGTACAGCGCGCCAAGGGGGCGACTCGCTTCGGCGAGACGGCACATTGCCTCTACGCGAACGCCAGACAACGTACAACACGCGTGTATACGGGCTCGCTACCAGGGCCGGCCGTGGTCAAGCCCTCGGTATTATCCTCGTGACCTCGACGGGATGGAACGACCCCCCTCCGAACGGCGCTCGCTCGCACGAACCCTCCTCCCAGCCCCTTCGCTTCGCCGGCTTCTTATTTAGCGGTGCCCGAGACGACGACAAGTGTCCGGCGCCGCGCTTGAGCGAGTGCCCGACGTTGTGCACGCAGGTGCCATACCGTCTCCTCTCTGGCGAGGCGCGTTGCCCCCACCGTGTATACACCTCTTGTATGTACTCATTTCATTCGCAACGCCATGTCGTGTATGCGGCGGACCTCGCTCCACACTCGAGGCACTGTACACGCATGGAAGGATTGCTGCATGGTGAGCCATTCAGGCTGCTCTGCTACGGTCGGGGTGTCGAGAACTGTGACCCTGCGGACCCTTTCTTTTTCCAACTCGCGTGGGAGGCGGAATAGAGAGCACGCCGAGGCTTGTACAGCGTCACGTTCGTTATAGTCGTACGCTATACGGGATGCGGGCAGCCCGGCACTGTTAATTGAATTCCGCGGGCACGCACTGACATCATTCATGTGGGCTTCGTACATTGCCGTAGTGTACAGATCCATGGAGCAGAAAAAAAACATGCTAAACTAAACACAGGACCATCTTAAATCAACAAAGATTGTGTGCCAGATAACTTAAAGAAAAAAAAACAACTTTTATTTCTAGACGGTGACCTTTTGACCAGATCAACGTGCTTTGACAATGACCATCTTCAGAGGGGCATTTCGAGCGCTGTGTATTATCTTTGTAACGCTATCATGGCGTTCAAATTTAGGTCAGGTGCCAGGCGGCGATGTACAGCTCCGATGTACCGATAGATGCGTGTCACTTTGAAAATTAGGATTGTGTTTTTTTCTACGTCGAAACCACTATCTGATTACGGGGCGCGTCATAGCGGAAGGGGGAGGGGGGGACTCTGAACTAATTTTTGCCAGCAGCCGCCTAATCCTAAGTGCGCGGACATTTTTGCATGACGCCCCTTCGAAATGCGGCCACGGCGCCAGTAACTCCTATCCGCAGCCCACGCCTTCATGCAACACATATATGAACTTACGGAAGTTGGTGAGCTTGGAATACACCACCGATCTCAGGCATACGAGAACGAAGCAATTAGGCGTGCCAATACCAAGTGCTGAAGATAAGAAGACCATACTGTAAATCACTATGGGAAAACAGATATGCGCAAGAAGAAAAAAAGAAGTATCACTGCTCTGGACGTAGAAACCAGATACCATCTAATTTTATTTTTTCTGTACCACCGAAGAAAACGCGAGAAGTCTCACCACACAGTCGTTGGTAAAGCAGTCGTATATAATCCAGTGTAACGTCGCACCACGGTCGCAACTGTAAACGTCCCGCCGAACGCACTCAGCCAATCTCTTTCGCTGAACTGGCGTTATCGCGAACGCTTTCTGAAACCCGAGCCAGGCACGGCCGCTTCATCCGCGGGCACCACCCTTACTTATCTCTGATCGCTAAAAGCAGTACCATCCTCACCGCAGTAGAATAGCCGATTGAATAAATTATGAAATTAATTTCTGGAAGGAAATTTATACACGACAGACAAGTGCAGAAATTGGTGTTCTGCCACCACTCGACAGAATGTCCTATGTCCCGGTACAACAGACAACAACACTGATGCAGCCTAAAACAGCGAAGCCCTCCGCGCGGTCTGCGTTGCTCAGCTATACACCTGTAGCACCAACTCTGGGTCATCCAGAGAGCCAAGAAAGCAAACAAGGGCCAGCAACCCTTGACCGAAGCCTAGGCAGGTTCCAGGCCAATTCTACCAATTAGCAAGGTGGAAGGGGGGAACCTAATAAAGTTCTTTGGGGAACCATTATGTTCTTTGAGCCCCGCCGCGGTGGTCTAGTGGCTAAGGTACTCGGCTGCTGACCCGCAGGGCACGGGTTCGAATCCCGGCTGCGGCGGCTGCATTTCCGATGGAGGCGGAAATGTTGTAGGCCCGTGTGCTCAGATTTGGGTGCACGTTAAAGAACCCCAGGTGGTCTAAATTTCCGGAGCCCTCCACTACGGCGTCTCTCATAATCATATAGTGGTTTTGGGACGTTAAACCCCACATATCAATCAATCAATCATTATGTTCTTTGATCTCATCTGAAAAAAAAAAGTTCGGCAGATCCCATTGTACCTTGGGTGTCGACGTTATGCGATGCATGCGAGAGGAAGGTGACCGTGTTATAATTTTCTATTGAGCCACACGTCATAAAATGACGCTAAATATATGTATGAATGTTGCACGCATATACATATGTTGAAGAGTTGCAGGTGTTTATATAACCAGTTGTTTGCACTTGCGCAATGATGCCAACAGAAAAATGGGTATTGGCAACACCAGAAGCAAGCTGTTATGATGCGCTGGAGCTCGCGAGGATGGCAGCCTTCACTGTAAACCAAATTACACCCATATAGGTGTTTTATAGTGTCTATAACTCACACCCCAACACCCCACGAAATGGGTGTATCAAGCAGGGCTACACCTATATCGTGGGGCGGATTTCCGAATTTACACCCTATGGCACAAACATTTTTTTCGGGTGGAAAGACAAATGTACACCCAAGTGGCCTTAAGGGAGTGAGGGTGTAAAAGCGAATGTACCCAAGTAATCTTAAGGGCGTAAGGGTGTTATATTGCTATGACACCCTAACACCCTTAAAAAACAAAAGTAGTGTAGGGGTGTAATTGCTCAAACAGCAAAAAGGGTGTGGGGGTGTTCATGCTGAATAATGCCCCAACACCCATGCAAAAAATACCATAATTCGAAAGTTACCCCTTTCCAGTAAGCCCCTGTGGAAGCATGTGAAAGCTTACCCTTTAGCTAGATCTTTCATGTGCAGATGTCCTATTGTAGTGGCTCCTGCCACAGTGTGGTAATCCTGGCCTTAGAACAGCTTTTATGGTGCATATATGAAGCACGGCATATAACACGTAATCCTAGCTTAATGCAAAGGCATCACTCAAAATGAGCTGCCACACATAACACAACGTTCACAAAGTCATGCCATTGTGCAAAACAAAATCAAGCTTTATTTTATTAGGCACAGAGAACATACAGGATTCAGAGACAAATTCTATCTTAATCAAAAGCCTTTTTCAATTGTGTAAAGCAGAATGCCATTTGCTACAAAAGAAGACCGGAAATCAGACGTCAATGGTACGGCATGGAGCTCTAACGACCAATGAATGCATATCAAATACAACAAAAGAGCCTTTATTTGCACTTAAAAATGAAGAACTAATTTTAACATGCTTCAATGCAGCACAAAAGCACAGTGCAGTGAAGCATACAAACAGCAGGAAGAGTAGTGCAGTGCAGCATGCCTTGTTTCTCCAATATACTGAAGTAATATATCAATGCACACTACAATTACCACAATGATATGCCACAGTTTGCATGTGTTTTGGCATGCCTTATGCATATTATGCAAGGCTAGTGGTATTCTAATGAATGTAATGACAAAACAGTCTTAAAATGGCATTTTCATTTCACAATAACCCTTGTGTGTTCAGACATTCAGAATACTGGGGAAACAATAATACAGGAGTGAAAACAATAGGCAAAATTACAATAGCTTAACAGTGTCACCAGATACTAACCACGCAGAATAATTGATTTAAAAATGTAAAATATCAAGCGCATCACATAATATGTCCCCCTGAAAGAATGCAACATCAAAGAACATAAAATGGGCACACAAAAGCAGGGTGAAAGAGCAACCACTTACAGCTAGCAGAGGTGGAGCAGCCAAGCTATCATCTGGAGCAATATTTTGGAGCATCATATCTTGCTTTTCTAGGGAGAAAATCTAAATTTGGAGCAGGTTTCAGGAAAAACAAACACAGCATTTTTGAGCTTGAAATTTCAAAGTTACAGCATTGATTGATAGGTGCAGTTTAACGTCCCCAAACCACCATATGGTTGTGAGAAACGTCGTAGTGGAGGGCTCCGGAAATTTTAAACACCTGGGGTTCTTTAACGTGCACCCAAATCTGAGCACACGGGCCTAATGCGTTTCTGCCTCAATCGGAAGTGCAGACATCGCATCCATGATTCGATCCCACGACCTGGAGGTCAGCAGCCGTGTACCATAGCCCCTAGACCACCGCGGTGGGGCTCCAAATTTACAGTAGTACAACAAATTATACTGAATCACACACACAAAAAAGTTATGTAGAAATTATTTGACATACGCTAATTCATTCAAAATACACGAGAGTGCAGCTATTTCAACAAAAGCACTCTTGAACTGTCCCACAGTGCAAACAATGCTATCCTCCCTATATACGAATGCTCCTCCACTCGAATCTCATCCTTCACTTGTACTAGCCGAGCACAGCGCCACCGCTTGTCTAAAAATGACGCTGCGTTTCTTGAGAATCGCAGCAGATTATCCCTGATATTGAGTGACTTGCTCTGCCCAGAGACTGCGCTGGAATCAATTTTCTCAAGTCAAGGTGAAGCATTTAGTGAAGGGACGTTCTAAAATACGGGTGTAAAACTCGCAGTAGCATTTGGTGAGCCTGTCCAACTGTTTGACAGGCGACCCAGAAATTCCAGATATTTGTAAAGGAGGAGCTCAAGGGGGTGGGGAAAAGAAAAAAAGTGGCATAAGATTTTCTTTATCGTCGCTTAAGGCTGCAAAAATTTCATAAATCACTCGGAAAGACGGCCAGCACTTATACTAGTACTCGTTATTGAATGGCATCTGCATGGCAGAGTAATATAGGGACAAAAATATTTTGTGTCCTGTAAATCAAAAAGCACTTTTCCGCAGAGCGAAAGCGTATTCTGGCAAAAGCGACTTAAAAGGCGTTATGGACGTCATAAAAAGGGGGGGTAGAACTTTCTTTTAAACCGTTCTACTCTTTTCTTTTGCTGTGAGGTTAGAATATAGTCAATTAAAAGTTATAATTACGGTTGGCACATCTGTATTAAATTGGATGATGATGACCTCGCCTCGATGGTTTAGTCGCCAAAGTACTCAGCTGCATTTTTCATGCAGGGGGAAATGCTGTAGGCCCATTTCCTTAGATTTGGGTGCACAAGAACCCCAGGCGGCCGAAATTTCTGGAGACCTCCCCTAAAGCGTCTCATAATCAAATGGTGGCTTTAGGACATTAAACTGCACACATCAATCAATTGGATGGTGATGCACAAACTTAAGTTGAATAATGGATCTTATGTTTCTTGATAAAATTAACAATACTGAGAAATAATTGAGGCTGGTTGGGCACTTCATAATGGTTTTGTGCAAAATTAGGAAATTGTATTCAATTGACACAATTGGCACGGCTGCTGTTCTCTTGAACATGCAAATATGAATACGAAAATATCATGTAATATTTTGCTACAGACATTAAACATGTGCTGTGAATAGACATGAATGCCTGAATTGAATAGTCAATTTCAGGTCAAAACCACGACCGCACAAAGAAAACACATGAACAGGACGGGTGCTCACTAGCAGCTGTTTGTACCTTATATTCATTATATACTATATATTCATACGTACAACCTTAAAAAGGTGGCGAGCCGGCATGAAGTACTGATTGTGTTCGTGCCCCTAACAAACTAGCAAAATTGCGCCGGTGCATTGCTGAAAATCATGCTGAGCAGCTGAAAGGCTGTAAAAAGAAGCATGCGTGGCCATTCACGAAGTCTGCCACTGAAGTGGTTTACAAAATACCCCTATCGTGCAGAAAGACACATGTTAGCCAGACGACGAGGCGCTGCGTCAATGATCGAGCGAGGGAACACGCCCTTACGGCAAAGAATAACGACGGTGCCCGTTCAAGGGCACATGTCACTTAATGTGGATTCACACCAAGAGCCCTTTTGATGAGCTTTCACAAAAGAAAAGGGGTATGAATTACGTTAGCAAAACTTCACTCATCATGTATGAGCTGGAAGCACGGTATCTAGCGATCATGTGTCCTATAGCGCGATTAGGTAAGGCACGGCCGGAGTAGGTTGCACAAGCGTTGACAAAAAGTGGGTTTATATCAGCCTATTTCCTCAAGAAATAAACAATTGCAAATGAGTGCCCAATCCGTTTATGTGTTTTCTTCGTTTGTGTGGTTGTCATTTTGGCACAAAATTGACAAATATTTAATGCAAACATGCACCAACTATCCCAACAGCAAGTTCTACTACATATTGATGCTACTGCTGCACATGTAAACAACAATAGCTGTGCAGTTAGTTCCCTTAGAACTGTGAAAAAAGCGGCACTATACAGTGCCTCCGAGGAGGCACTTTCAGTATATTTTTTGGTAAACAAAGGGCTTAATAAGCATAGGACTTTTTTCTGTGTTCATGACACACTGTTAGGGTGATTTCATGCTAAACGCCCAGCCGCTTTGGCGACCATCTCAAACGAATTCGAAAAATATTGTGCTGATTAACTGTATTGAAAGCAGTGAAACGGTAGGATATTTCGGAGAGAAAAAATGTTTGGTCGCAAGGTTGCCGTCGGAACTTTCCGGGATGTCGTTTGGGTGTGTGTGAAAAAATTTATTTTAAAAGTACGTTCTATACCAAACTTGGTCTACATGTTGAGTAAAGGTTCTTGTGTAAGGTGTCTGAAGCTCAGTAATATTATTGCAACTATACTGGCACATATGCTTCTAAGAATTTATCCAAAATGTGCTATGTTTGCAATTTTTTTTATTGCAATACTGCAGTTTGTATGAATATCTGTGTAGTGAATACCTACTTCACGCAAGGTATATTTTGAGAAAAAAATATTTGAGACTTATCAAGCTGGTAAACTTTATGAGAAAAATTCATAAATTCTACAAAATCGTAATTTTTGATCATATTCAGATGCGATTTACGCCAAGTGGTGGCTTAACTAAAAATTACCTTCATACATAAATTGAAAGCAAATGAACACTTCTTTTCATATACTATCATTGAATTTTTTGTTTTAAGGAAGAAAATATTTTTTTAGCATTGCCATTGGTGCCTATCTTCCCATTTCGTCATATGACAGCTGCCACCTTGAAATTTCCTATTTTCATCAATGGGAAAGTTCAAAACTTATTTTCTTCTTTAAAACAAAAAAATGTAATAATAACAACTGGCACATGAAAATACCTTTTTTCCCTTTCGATTCAGGTTTGAAGGTCATATTAATTTGGATGCAAATCGGGTCTCAATATAAACGAAAATGACGATTCTGCGAAACTCGTAATTTTTTCTTGTCATGTTTAGCAGCTTAAGAAGTCTCATAATATTATTTCCTCAAAATATACCTTTTGTGTAGTTAGTATTCATTAGTCAGACATTCATAACACATGTTGGCTAAGTTCTTGTAGGCGTAGTAGACGAAGAAAGTGCTTAACAGCGCAAATGACAAGCAAGAAAAGATGAGACGAGAACAGAGCCCTGAATAAACAACCAAAGCTTATTGCAAACCAACTGCAATATACAGAAAACAGAATCTGCGCATAACCACGGATTATAAGCAGAATTGCACATACATGCACCATACGGCCTACCTTATCGACAACCGGTCATATAAGGGGACCCCAGATAACTAACTTCACAGCAGTTAAAAAAATTGAGGGTGCGCTAAGACAGGAAGCGCCAAGTTCTTGAATATAGAAAGCTTCACTAATCTCGTGCTCGCGCCAATTTTTATATCCCCCCGTAATCAAACACTTGTCAAGAATTGGCTGTCAACAAGACTTATTACAATGGTCTACCAAGTGGCTGGGAAGGAAACCTTTTAGAGAGTTAGCGTGCTCCCTCAACCGATCTTTCATGCATCGCCCTGTTTGGCCGGTGTCCACAGGTAAATAATATCTTGTAGAGAATAGCTAAAACACATTCAACATGGTACATAGCGTGTTTCTTAGTGCATGCTTCTTTCTCAGGTCCTTCGCTGTTGACCCTGTGACATAGGCCAGCGAGCTTGTCGCGTGCGCACAACGCAACTCTTGCACCTATTTTTCCAGCGACCTTCTTTAGCCCATGGGAAACTTCGTGTACGTAGGGAATAACAGCCTTGCTAGAATGAGGCTTGTTGAGTTAGCTCTTGCTTTGTGTCTCATCAGGCAATCTTAGTGACGTTAGGAGAGTCTCGGCAATAGAGGTTAGCAGGGGATTAAAAAAGCCTGCTTGTTGAAGGCAGTGAACTTAGAACGAGAAACTGCACTCTATCTGGCGGTGACAAGAGTCAGTTAGAATTGCCTTTAGGCAGGAAAAAGCGGTGCTTCGCTTGACTAGCTTAGAATTAGTGGACGTAAAAAGAAGGCTTTTTCTTGAGAAACGTTCGCACCGCCAATATACATGGTCAACCAAAAAACCATTTTCAAGTCAAGGCATCGTAACTTGTCGTCATGAATCGAACTCCGACTTTAATTCCAGTTGCATCATTTCACGCCAAAAAATGTCAAATATCTCACCGGTGCAGATGTGTGCAATGGCTCAAGTTTAGTACCGGTTCTTTGTGACTTTTTACTCGCGCGGTATGAAAGAAGTCTCATGGCTAACTTTGATCACATGAGTACAGTTAAAGTGTTCGACTACGTTGACAACTTTTTAGTGCTTTACCGCATCGATCAATCTGACCCTCGGCGAACCACCGATGAGATATTTGAAGTTTTTGGGTGTGAAATGAAGAAACTAGAAATAACGTCGGAGTTTATTTCTGACGACAAGCTACGATGTCTAGAATTAGAAATGCTTTTTTTTTGTTCATCATGTATGTTGGCGGTACGAGTCATTCTCAAGAAAGAACCTCCTTTTTACGTCCGCCCATTCTAAGCTGGTCAAGTGAAGCATCGCTTTTTCCTGCCTAAAGGCAATTTTAACTGGCTCTTGTCACCGCCAGATAGAGTGCAGTTTCTCGCTCCAAGTTCACTGCCTTCAACAAGAAGGCTTTTCTAATCCCGAGCTAACTTCCATTGCCGAGACTCTCCTAACGTCACTAAGAGTGGTTGATAAGAGACAAAGCAACAGCTAACTCAACAAGCCTCATTCTAGCAAGGCTATTATTCCCTACATACACGAAGTTTCCCAAAGGCTAAAGAAGGTCACTGGCAAAATAGGTGTAAGATTTGTGTTCTGCGCACGCGATAAACTCGCTGGGCTATGTCACAGGGTCAAAAGCGAAGGACCTAAGAAAGAAGAATGCACTAAGAAACACGCTACGTGCCATCTTGAATGTGTTTTAGCGATTCTTTACAAGATATTTTTTTACTTTTGAGCATGGTTACATTGGCCAAACAGGGCAATGCATGATTGATCGGTTGAGGGGGTACGCTAACTCTTTGAAAAGTTTCCTTCCCAGCCACTTGGCAGACCATTGTAATAAGTCTTGTTGTCAGCCAATTCTCGACAAGTGTTTGATCACGGGGGATATAAAAATCGGCGCGAGCACGAGATTAGTGAAGCTTTCTATATTCAACAACTTGGTGCTTCCTGTGTTAGCGTACCCTCAATTTTTCTTAACTGCTGTGAAGTTAGTTATCTTGGGTCCATTTACATGACCGGTTGTTGATAAGGTAGGCTGTATGGTGCATGTATGTGCGATTCTGCTTATGGTGCGTGGTTATGCGCAGATTCTGTTTTCTATATATTGCAGTTGGTTTGCAATAAACTTTGATTGTTTGTTCAGGGCTCTGTTCTCGTTTCTTCTTTCCCTTCTTGTCCTTTGCACTGTCAAGCACTTTCTTTGTCTACCATACAGCACCAACCAGTCGTATCAAGCACATTGTTAGTCTTGGAGGCGTATGTGCCAGTGAAATTGCACTAATATTACTGCGCTTCAAACACTTTACACATGAACTTGTACTTAACATGTAGACAAATTTCGGTATCGAAGCAATGAGCAGTACTTTTAAACTACCTTCCCACAAACCACACTGAAACGATATTCCAGTAAGTTCAGAAGACAACTACGTGACCGAAAATTTTTTTTCTTTTGAAATTATTTTACTGTTTCACTGTTTTCAATGCAGTAAATCATCACAATTTTTTTTATACATTTGATATGGTCGCTAAAATAGGTGGGATGTTTGGCGTGGATTGACCCCATTAGTGGATCAACCTTTCAAGCTGGCGACATGTAGGCCATCTCCAGTTCTTCATACAACTGTAACATTATGCATTGTACACAGTTTTCTACAGGCACTGCTGTTGATCTGATGGCAAACTGATACTTATATTGAAAATATAAATAGATATATAGGACACATAGCTTGAGATGAAGCCTTTCCCATCAGAGGAATGTTCCTAAAATGTACAAGATATTTGGTGCACCCTATGAGTAGCGTCCACCACTGCTGCGACCCTTTGAGTGAGGTCGTGAGACCGGAACAGCTGCTTTCAGGTTGTGATGAAGAGTGCACTGCATTGTCAGCACCCAGTGCATCGTAGAAGACGTAGTGTGCTTTTTTTTCAACATTCTGCATGTAAGAGATGCACAACATTCAACTAAGCATTTAAAAAATACTGGGAACAATCAGAACCTCATTATGATGTGTCATATATTAAAAAGCTCCAGCTTCTCCACTTTCAGCTTTACCACTATTCACTTTTACGTTTACAAGCATCTGTGCATATTAGTGTACGAATGCAAGTGCCATGTTTGAGTATGGTTTTTTCACCACCGTGGTGGTGGTGAAAAGTGCTTCTCTCTTGAATCATGCACCTACCAAGAAGCTTGAAATATACTGGGAAGCTCAAATTTCAGCATTTATACCAAGTTTTCTTGCTAAGCTAGAATACCCTAACCAATAGGCCGCTACAATGGTTGATACAAAAAATTATATAAACCCATTCAGACAGAAAAGTAGCAATATTTATCATTTACTTTGAAGGATCGTTGTGTAGACATGTACACATCACAGATGTACAATCTACTGTGTGAAAATTGTGTAAAACATCGAGCAAGCCCCAATATGGAAGGATCAACAGCACTTACAATATGACAACTGCTGCTGGAAATACAGCACTGTGTATTTGTGGAAGCTCACCTCTAAATTTCTTCTCCAGTTACATAAATTTGGTGTACTCGATAATTTTATGTCTTTCACAGGTTGCTTATTGGTCAACAAAATGATTACTTTAGGCCACGAGTAAAACTGACTACTCTCAAGAATAAATAAGACGTGCTAACCCTATTCTTCGAGTGCATGCATAAGCAGCTCATTCACAGTTGAATTTTTTTAATTCATAAAAACAGCCATGCAACAGATAATGTATCACAAGTAAGTTAAATATATGCTCAATAAGCTCTGAACTGTTGGACCATAAATATGTGTAATTTGAAAAATGCACGACATATTGGAGAAGTAGCTAACAGGAATATATGCATGGAGGGCTTATTAGTTGGATCAGTGTCTTTACATTCGTAAGGATGAAACCTGCACAGACAAAATGCATGAAACAGACAAGAGCTGTTAGGTTTGCCTGCTTTCATTTAGAGCCGCCTGTGTCGCCATCCTCATTTTGTTTTTCGCGAGCGAGTTCTTTAGTGGCTAACTATGCCTAACCCATTATCATCTGTGCTGTATCAGTCTAACTGAAAGTTTTGTGTGCGTGTTTGTTGGTACACTTTGGCTAAGCCTTCATATGTAACCACATCGCAAAACCCTACACCAAAATATACAGAAATATTCTATTCTACAATATCCTATGTGCCGCAGTACAATGGTGCAAAAATGCAAAAAGATGTGTGCAATTGAGTGTGGATGTTCAATCCCTTATTAAAGCAGATCAATATTTCTATTTCCTGATTATTTACGATATACTAGTATAAATATAAACAAACCTAGCAAAGCATAAAAAGCACGAATCACTGATTAAACAAGGAACATATAGATTCTTTGGTTAGCTGTACGATTTTTAACAAAACACGTCACGCCGCTGCAAAGCGCAGGCATCAAAGGGGTACTGATACAAAGTTTAAGTATTTTTCAATTGTTGCTTTAAATAGCGTATTTACTCGCATTAAAACGCACCCCTATCTTCAGTCATTGAAATCTGGATTTTTTTTTTCTCCCGCGTAATAAACGCGCCTCATTTGTCCACTGCAGTCTTGCTAACTGACAACTGGCGCCTCTTTTACCGTTGATCTTCTTCGTTTCTATTATTATTATTATTTTTATGCCATTTCTTTCGCCCACCTCGGCTCGCTCAGCCCCCCCCCCCCCCCCTTTGTTTTCTCACCCGCTGCCGAATGCCGTAAGGTTTATCTGCGCGGGGCACATCCCCCCGTTTTCTTTAACCATGCCCCAAAGCGAGGTTCACGAACACTGCGACTGTTGAGACATCGCAGCTGATAAGCACACAGCGAGCGAAGGTCACGCAGCTACCGACGCCATGAGACGGTCGCTTCCTGCAATTACGAGTATCGTGGGCAAATCGGGAGTTGGCAGGCAGGCACGCACTTCTGCACTTCGTTGTTCGCATACACGAAAGCTTACCTTTTCAGCAATAGCACGAAATCCAAAAGCGTTCTCCATGTAGCTCCCAGCGTACAGTCCGTTGATTGCTTGACCGAAAACACAAACACTCTGCTTGCGGCGGGCACAAGCTTCAACGAAAGCCGTTGACAGAGGACACACACTCCGCCGCACCGAAGTTGTTCTGTACTAGCCGACACGCCACAGATTGCAGTGACACGTACTGTATCTACTGTAAGCACAAGTCAAACTGTGCAAGCCGTATAAGTACGCGTCCCTGACAAAGCAAGTGAATAGTAAAATAATAAACCACCGTCAGCCTGCAGCAAATACGCACACGACATGTTACCACCCAATTCAAAGTCTGCCTGTTGACGATGGCGATGCGCAGTTGCCCCGAGACCTCAAAACCGAAACCGAAACCCATAGCAGTACCGTTTTATGATATAATTTCCAAGCTATGTCAAGCCTCCAAGATATAGTGTAATATTTCATGCTTGACATCATATTTATTTGCTAGCAGAGCTTCAAAGTCTTTTTTTTTTTTTGCCACTGACGTGTGCAGGTGGCAAATGCGTAGCCTTCGTAATGTATATTTTTTTTCCCCGGGTGAGGCGTTATTGCGGCGTTGTTTCGACATTTCGGAGTTAAAATTTGTTACTTGTGGAACATAGATATAAATAAAAAGTTAGGGAAGGGTGGCAAGGAGGTTGTTCCATATTTGACACATCTCCCAGCCTTTTTTATGTTCGTTTGAGGAGATATTTTTTAATTCAAAATGGGGCAAATCTAGAACCGAAACAAGCTCAACTAACGCTGCCTTGACATATAAATAGTATCAACGTTCTTCTAGAACAGTAATATTTATAAATAATGTTTTAATATTACTGTTTTAGAGGGAACGTGAACGTATGTATGAGCCAATTGAGTGTCATTTGAGCTACTTTCGGGTCAGGATTTGGCCCATTTCGCAAAAAAAAAAAAAAAAGAAAGCTTGCGATTCGGATCCGCACGTATGCAACTACAGGCAAAAATTGACATACAAATTGCGCCACGCCCCCTTTTTTCCTCTTTCTGTTCCTTTGCACGCATAAATCCTAGCAACACCCCTGCTGTGCTATTAGCTTCTTTTAAATAACACTCTGCCAATCAGCAAGAACCGGGGGCTTTGCTTTTTTTACCGACAAAGTATGAAGGACGCTTGCTTTTATTTCAAGTCTTAAATTTTGTGTGAGCATACCAATGTGCGATTATAAGTGCATTGTAACGTGACAGTAACAACTGTCAATTACAATGCTGCAATTAGTCAACTACTCTCCATCTTTGTGGCATGGGTACATTGCGCTAGTGTTGTCTACGATCGTTCACGTGTATATTATACGACGCGCAAGCGTGCATTTCAAGTAAATATAAAAAGAGCACTAAGTGCCCACAGAGTGGTGCGACCCATTGGAAGAGTTCACCTGTGCTTAGCGTATGTGCGCCAAGCTTGTCCTGCGGCGCAGCATGCGTGCACAGCAGCTGCATCAGAGTAAGCTTAGGCTGTTAATTGCAAACATGCCTAGTTCCATGGCAATGCGAATACTACAAACATTCAATTTGAACTGACCCATGTTCATAGATCTAAATATAACTCACTGAATAAATCAGGGACCCGTGTATTGATGCGAAATACTTCAGTGTGAGGAAATATATGGACCCCCATTGTAAAAAATTGGCCCCGTATCTCCATGTTTCTGCAAATGTCGTCAAAAGACGATAGTCTTGCGTGTGGAGAGAGTGAACAGGACATTTATTTGGTGTTCTGCGCAAGAAAGTCGGTGAGTGGTACTCTGTAGGCACTGCGTTTGAGTGCCTCGAGCGTACAGCTAAGGCGAAAAAGAACATCAAATCATGTCGCACGTGAGACATGAGCGCCATCTGGCAGTCTTCCTAGAAAACAAAGCGTGTGGCTTTGATAGGGGTG
Source organism: Rhipicephalus microplus (assembly GCF_043290135.1). Lineage (NCBI taxonomy): Eukaryota > Metazoa > Arthropoda > Arachnida > Ixodida > Ixodidae > Rhipicephalus > Rhipicephalus microplus. The sequence goes on from NC_134701.1 coordinate 230,598,476, forward strand.
TGCCCGCCCATCTCAAAGGTGATAAGGTGTAGAACGCAAGGCGACGGGTAGATTCCACCACCTTAGCAAAGCGTTGGAAACACTCCCTGTTCCGTGCAAGCATTGCATGGTGAGCGCAGCGTGATAAGCGCTACGGCCCTTAATATTACTAACGTATGCTTTTTCTAGTAAAAGACGCACATGCAGAATATATACGTGTTGTTATGGTGCCACAGACATGCGCAATCATGGCTTTTTAATTGACGATTGCACAAGCATGAACGCTCAATCTTGAGCAACACTGGTGGGCGCTGCGGATGAGGTCGGCCATTTCAAGTACCAAATGCCGTATAGAGTGGACAAACCGACAAATGTACAGACAGACAGACAGACAGACAGACAGACAGACAGACAGACAGACAGACAGACAGACAGACAGACAGACAGACAGACAGGCAGGCAGGCAGGCAGACCAAAATTTTTGCGTGTAAGGTCCCCAAAAAAGGCTATCGTCTTTAATAAATCAGGACCTCTGGTACAAAAAACTTAGTGTGATTTCAAATGAGAAAGCGCGCACGATAGCCTGTCGAAAACCGTGTGTAATCGTTTCATGTTATGTTTAGGTGCAACATATTCTTTTTTACCGATGTCTCTGTGAGAATTAGGGACGAATGGACATAAGCGGCAGCAAAATATTTTTAGTAGGAATCCCAAAAAGTTAACTCATGAATTAAGTCATTGAACATGTGAGCAATCTTCTGAATATAATAAATAGGGGGTGGTTTAATAAATATAATACATAGCACGAAATATTTTGGCGAATGAATTATGGGAAATGAAAACGAATGCCGCAACATCGATCTTTTCACCAGACTTTTAGCATGCGGTTTGATTGCATCCGTTGAGATGTGATATGTATTGATGCTCTAAACTATATACATATATGATAGGTGTAACGTTCAAGGAAACACCCTTGGGTGTAATTTGCTAACATATACCTTTAATACACCTAAAAATGAGAAATGGGCGTACAAAAGGTGGAATTGCAGAACTTACACCCATGCGGATAAGTTTGGAAGAAGTAATAGGTGTAAGATGGGTGATTTATTCAAAAATCCACCCTTAAGGGTGTGAAATGATTTGCAGTGTTGGACACTGCTACATAAATAAATTTCAGCGCAAGACATTTAACTACAATTGGACGTTAACCAGACGTGACTGCTGTATCATAGCAGTACATATGTAATGTTCATAATGTTGGATAGCCAGCACTGAAACACCAATCGATGTTTCACGAACATTAGCGTCTATTTGAAAAGTAGTTACGAGACTTGGCGTGGCTCTGTGGTAGAATGCTTAATTGCCACGCAGAATTTTTCGTTCATTTCCTGCTGGAACCCTGACATTTATTCTTCGAAATCGTCGGGTCAACGCTGCCGATGTATGGTTTTTTATGACGCTCACGCGTTAAAATTGCACATGTGTGTTCTCGTCGTTCCTGGGCAGATACTAAGTATCAATCACCTGTCGCACATACCCGCATACCAGTGGCACATACCCTCCCACAGGTATGTGCCACTGTCTGGTGGGAAAGTACGTTTGACGACGTACGCGACGGGATTGAGACATTACTCATATCTTGACCATCGCGTCGTATTCGTCAAACCATCTTAACCTCCCATACTAATTTTGGTTCAAGCCAAGTTGAGGGGGTGATTACAAGAGCACCCAGACGAAAGCAGATAGATAGATAGATAGATAGATAGATAGATAGATAGATAGATAGATAGATAGATAGATAGATAGATAGATAGATAGATAGATAGATAGATAGATAGATAGATAGATAGATAGATAGATAGATAGATAGATAGATAGATAGATAGATAGATAGATAGATAGATAGATAGATAGATAGATAGATAGATAGATAGACGCCAAAAGGGCTTGCAGCAAGCAAGCTAGGAAATGCTTCGCATTTAAAAACAATGTTTTGCATGAAAGCCATCACCATGTTGAAATTCGCTCTTGAGTAAAGCTGATAATATGCTTTTAAGAAGTAAAGAAATAAAAATAAATCAGCAAAAAACGTGCAAAACATGGTTCTTTTCACTCATGCATAGCAGAGTCGTGAACGACAGGTCGCGCAACAACCATGGAGGTATACCAGGCTACGTGGATATGCGTCATCACCACCATCATCGTTAGCCTGACTGCGCCCATTAAAGAGCAAGGGCCTTTCGCGCGTTTCTCCAGTTCTACAGGTACCATGCTTACTGCGGCCACATCATCCCGGCACAACTTTTTAATTTCATCTGCCAACCTAGCCTTCTGCCTCCGCCACGCATGCTCGAAGTCTCTCCGAATCCAGTCTGATGCACTTCACGACCAGCGGTTGCTTTGGCTTCTTGGTATAATGTTTCTTCTTCTCGATTTCGACTAAGTGCACGCTAATCTATACACTCACTTAGTCGATGTGCTAATTGCTGGACTGCTCTGTGTACAGCTGTCACGAGTATTTTTGTCAGTACTCGTCCCGCAAGTTTTCTTGCACGAAAATAAATAGTAAAGTACGGGAAGCGCTATCTGCGGCGGCGATTTGAGTTGCTCGGAGTAACCTTTCGTCCGTATACTGTTACGAACATAGAGTTTGATGCTATGGTTACGAATGGCCTTTTACCTGTCAAAGAGACGCCGATCGATCACAGCTCTACGAGCATTCACGACCTCGCCATGTCCCGACCAGTAAGCGCTACTTCCTCAAACGCAGCTGTAACGAGCGGCTGCGCGCCTTTTGAACATGATGAAAGGGCGACGCACACGTTCGCAAACAAGCGATGAGGTCTAGGCTACGTGAGCTGCCCTGCTTTTGTATATAAAAAAAGAAGAAGAAACCTTTAGAGAACGATGACACATTATGACTCGCACACGTGTAGTGAAAGAGGAGACAGACGAAAACACGTTCGTCTGAGATTTATCGGGAAAATCGTGCACTCTGGTGTATCTGTTCTGCGCCGAAGCGTTGTACTGTCCTAGTGAACGAGAAACGTTACACACTTCCGCGAATAGAAAGACGCACGAATGACCAGCAGGTCTTGCAGATCAAAAGGGCATACGCTTCCGCAGCCCCATGACGCCTGGTTCATTTGGTCGCCATGCCCCATGCTGCAGTTCTTCCATGTTTCTCGATTGAGCATGTTTTGTATACCCAACAGGTCAATCGTGGCTGTCCTATACGCTCTCTTAAAGAAGGCACTGAAGATGATGAAATGGGAAGAAGGAAATATTAGAGCTTCGCGATCTAATAACGGAGCGCTGGAGATTTTTTGGGGAGAAGCTCCCTCGTATGCCCGCGATGTGTGTATGTAGTAGTAGTAGTAATAGTAGTAGTACTACTACTACTACTACTACTACTAGTAGTAGTAGTAGTAATAGTATGTATGTATGTGTGTATGTATGTACGTATGTATGCATATATGTATGTATGTATGTATGTATGTATGTATGTATGTATGTATGTATGTATGTATGTATGTATGTATGTATGTATGTATGTATGTATGTATGTATGTATGTATGTATGTATGTATGTGTATGTATGTATGTATGTATGTATGTATGTATGTATGTATGTATGTATGTATGTATGTATGTATGTATGTATGTATGTATGTATGTATGTATGTATGTATCCACCTCCACGCCCGGACTACAGGAACGCCACGCGCGCACCATTTTCGATTGAGAAGGAAACCCGCGCACGTTAATCATAAATAAACAGATGCTTCTTTCTGATGAAATGATTTACAGAAAGGAGTATTGCTGACCTAATCTCCAACAAAATTTGCCTTGAATATGATGCTCAATAATAAAAACAAAAACTAGTATCGGAAGGACGCACTTTGAGCACTATCTAACCAGAAAGGGCTGCCACGTTCAATTCGCTGGGCGTAATCTCCTTAGTTTTAGCAAGCTTTAGCGAGGGTTGGGCCGCAGAACCCTGAATATAGTGATATAGCTATCAACTAGATGTGGTGAAAGGTGGTAGACAGGAAGCGCAGGCCGTAAAAAAGTGCGACAGTGCCACCTCCTGTTTAGTCCTCGGAATGTTTCTGAATGGCGCAACTTGTATATACTGAATATGTTATGAAAAGATGCGAGATTGTGATACTTGGAATGTTCACTAGATGGATGGACGGAGGGACAGACAGACAGACAGACAGACAGACAGACAGACAGACAGACAGACAGACAGACAGACAGACAGACAGACAGACAGACAGACAGACAGACAGACAGACAGACAGACAGACAGACAGACAGACAGACAGACAGATTCACTGGCGGACGCACGGATGGATGGGCGGACGGACGCTTCGCCCCACTCATCCCCATGCACTCCATGGATATGCTATGATTTTTATTCGTTCAATGTAGAAGGGCGAGCAGCACACGTGGAACTCACTTATTCTACAAAGATCATACATTTCTGTATACCGAATTCAATTACTTTGTCCATGCTGTTACGCCCGCGAGACCACACCGAACGTCTATGCCTCTGAAAAAGACAATCTGTGTCATGGCCAGCACGCGAGCCCGCCTGATGCGAACAACTCAACGGTGTCATCAAGCGGTGGCGCCGGTCTGTCGCGCAACGCGCAGCGAGCCCCCTCAGCCCACGAGCCCATCGAAGCAATCGGCGCCTTCCAGTATGGCGAGTCTTACGCAATGCGTGGCGACGTCACTCGTCCTTGGCTGCAACCACGCGCAGTGGCTCCGGATTCGATGGCAATGACGCGGTCCAGCGGTGAGCCTTATTGGAGGATTCTGACATCACGGCCAGCGGCGCTTCTGGTTGGACATTTGGTTACCAAAAGGATCCACCCAGTGCCTTAAGAATAGCCCTGCGGCGCGTCGCCAGCAGTAGACCTAAGTGTCAGAGAAGAGAGCTCGGCCCTTCGAGTCTCTAAACTGTCGGCCCCAGTGCCGAATTCGTAACGCCTCTCTTTCTATGCTGTACATAAACCTTGCTTTAACTCACCGTCGTCTCGTCCGCTCGTCTATCAGCTCTGCGCAGAAGCAGTCGCGAGTTGAGAAACGTACGCTACCAACCGGCTGGTGACCGTGTCGGTGGAGTTCAAAGCAGTGGCGCCTTCGGGACCGTGTTGGCGTCGCCCGTCTTTCGTAACAATGCTCAATGGCAGAGAGAGAGAGAGAGAGAGAGAGAGAGAGAGAAAGAGAGGTACAAGCCAATTAAGATGTGTTAATCAATACAATCGGCCTGCTTGTTTATATTCTAAATTGGGAAAGGGTACCGGAAAAGAGTAAGAGAAGGTTAATCAGTTATTTGAAGAACCAAAAGAAAAAAAAAAAGGGGGGGGGGGGGGTGGACGTTCCTAAGCACACTGTTTCAAAGTCACTTTGGATTACTCCATGCTTTGCTCCTGCGCTTAATATGCAAGAATGAATGGGTAAAAAACTTCTAAACCAACACAGTAGTATGCTATTTCTTAACTTGTTTCAGTCTGCTATTATGTGCTTTTCGTTAGCGGCTCACTGTTCGTTTGGGTAACACTTGTTTATTATTTTTTCGCTTTCCGGTGAGTTTCCAATAGGCGTGGGCACGGGGGGGGGGAGTGCCCCCCCCTAGTCACTTATGAGGAGGGGGGCCACAAAGCCAGCCTCATACATTGACATAATAGGAAGATGGGCGCTGCGAGCAACCTTCGCCCCCTCCTGAAGCGGAACTCTACACACGCTTTTTGCCCATAGACGAGCACACGCTTCTGCTTCGTGCGGCCGCCAAAATTCTTGGTCATGACATATGCCGCCACACAGCACGCCTTCTGCGTCGAAATACATGGGTGTAAACACACCTTTTGTCTCCGGCGTATTCTCTTCACAGCGCTGCTTCTTCAGCAGCCACGAGGGGGCCTACAGTCACCCCATTTTCCTTCCTGGCTATTCTTTAGAGTGCACGGCTCCTGCAAGGACACTTGTGGCCGAGACGCCCCACCTGTTTATTGTTTATTCTGGAGAAGATCGCGAAGACAGCCGAAGAGCGTCCGAGAATAGCGCGAAGGCCCGACGTGGCTTTTGTCCGCCCATGCCACGTATACACTTCTGAAGAAACCTCCGCAGTCCAGGGGCTCAGTGAACGCAGCAGCTTCTCGGAGGCCCACTTGCTTCTACGGTATAAATAGCTCGAAAACAGTGGAAGCAGCGCAAAGGGACACCAATGCCGTCAAGGATTGAAAGTCGAGCCCGACCGTGAGCCATACGGTATGTTGGACGAGGTACCAGCACAAGCAAAAATGGCATCGTAAAGAGTTCTACTTAAGCCCCACCCCTAACCCCTGCTTTTTTATTCTCCTTGATGCACTGTGCTTTTTCGCTGCTGCATGGCCTACCCCACAACCAGCTGTACCAAATGTCAAGCGAACTCATCGTATCGTTAGGTTACGATTTAACTCCGTATTCGGAGTTAGTGCCAACCCGTAACGTTTCAAGACGTTGTGTGGCCGACTGAACTTAAGTGAAGCTGACAATGCTTCCTTTTTTCCGAGATGGTGGACCAGTGGTCGCAGTGGTCGGCTACTGACCGAAAAGTTGCGGATTCGTTCCCGGCAGTGGCGGTCTTATGTCGTGGTGGTGAAATAGTACCCGTGTGCTTAGTGATGATGCTAGAGCACGTTACAAAACACCCGAAGGTCGCAATTTCCGGAGGCCTCCACTACGACATTCTTCATAATCATAACCACTTTTTCGATGTAAAACACAATTATTATTACTCTATATGCTTCCACGTCGATGCGCTCCGCTTCTTGTGGATTTACCGAGATGCAACGCACGTGTGTGATTATTTTCTGAGCTGACCTCCACAGTAACAGGCGTGATTATTTCTACAAAGCTGTGCTGAAATTGTCGTTTCATACTGCAGGCTCTGCCCAATTGTAGAATATGTAGGTTCCCCTTATTATATGGCTCATGCAGGGCCGCTCACTAGGAGTAAAGAACGCATGACGCTAATTAGTCGTATACTCGCTGCTGCAAACACGCATGTGCTGTGTAAGAAAGGAAACGTGTTTTCGCTCTGTTGAAACGACTGCAAGCCAGGACCAATAATTTAGCCATTATCGATTGATATTATCTATTGATTAATAAAGTTTTTGTACGGACACTGCTTCAATATATATTCGCAGTAGGTTAACTAACTGCAAGCTTAATAAAAAAGGTAGTTGATAGTGTTTCACAAGAATTCATTGCACAGCAGCATAGTAGTGAAAGATGAGCAAACTATAACTTAAAGGATTTGCCCCCCAAAAAAGAAGAGAGGAACCACGTGTTAATAATAGGAAATCTTTGAATGCCATCTTCTCGGTTCTACCAAAAATTTTCCTCTAAACAGCTTGCCAGGCTTCATCCGAAATGTGGTCCTTACAGGGCGCGTAGTAATTGATTCTCTTTATAACCTACAAAATTTTAAAGAATAACCAGTAATTACTAATAGACATTATTATATTTTTTAAGGTAAACAGCGCGAAAAACGAACACAAAGAAGTAGGAAGACACAGGACAAGCTTGTCCTGTGTCTTCCTACTTCTCTGTTTTCGTTTTTCACGTTGTTTACCTTAAAAAATGATTCGTTACCAACTTGCCAAATTTTCAATACTACTCAGTACTAATAAACAGTTTGTGACAGTTTGGCCAGAATGTCGGCTGTGAGCACTCTCCTAATCTGCAAAAGAAACCTACGCATATTTTTTTTTGTCAACCCCCCGCGAATTTTGAAAATACCAAACCTACGCGCTCTTGTGTCGGGTCCCCTCTGCGTGGCACCTAATATGTTTATTCTTTCCATCGAAGTTGATACGTTGCGTAGCTCACTCAGGTTCTTTTAGGTCACACGAACTTGACCTATTACTCACTCACATCAAGTGCGTAACACGGAAGTAGTGAATCAGCCAGACCAACAAGAGTGCTGGCGCATCTGTCACAAAACCCAGCAATAACGTAAACCATATACTACGAAAAAAAAGACGCTTCTTCGTACACTGTTTTCATCAGACCTCAAGGTCCCCTAAAAGAACAAAAAAAGAAAAGAAAAACGGACTGCCGTGCTGTCAGAAGCCTCGCAAACAAAGCCTTCTCGAAGCGTATACCATAGTTTGTAGCGTCCCGCTTTGTCTCCATTGTTGACGACTGAAGCCGTGTACGCGGCTAAGAAAATAGGGCCCGGTTGCGCGATCTTCTCCGAGCGGCGGCGAAGATGCATTAGTGAACGAACTTCCATTACCGCGCGCTGCCGTGCGACGGACGCGCCAGGATGCGTCGTTCGGGCAACAACGTCGTCGCTCGTCTTTGGGAAGAAGACGACCCCACGGCGCAGAGGAGTTTTCTTCGGTGGTCAAGGAGGCGATGCCTGCTTGTTTGCCGTGCGCATGGTATTCGGACGGGAACGAGAGCGCTGCGCCGCGATGCCCGCCTCTTTTCCTTTCTCGAGGCATGGGAACGAGATGCACTGCGGAGGATGGAACAAAACAGAATAAAGAAGCAACGAAAGCGGAGAGATGGCTGAGGCTCTCGCGCGTGGCAGTGTTCCGGCGAGATATGAGAGCGTTCTGCGAGCTGCTGCCGGAAGGCAGGAAGATGACGTTGAGAACTTTATTTTCAACACTCACTTTGCTTCTTTTTTCGGTGAAAGGCAGCCGGTTAGTGCACTCCTTATACATGCGCAAAAGCTGTGAAAAAAATAAAATGAAAAGAGAACGAGTAGAAGTTGGTGCACATACCACAGTGTGCCGTACGGGTTTGTGCGAAAACTACCCAAGGAACTAAAGGCGCTCGAGTCATATGAAAAGAACATCGGACTCGTGCGGCTGCCGTATATGCATACGCGTTGTCTCGGTTCGTTTCACCGCACAACAGCTAGTCAAGGCCGCACTTTTTTTTCCTGTTAGCGCAATTTCTGTGGTTCGCTTGGTAAGCTGGAAACATGCATGGCAGCACCACAAATAGCCTACCTCTTCCTTTTTCTCATACAACGCTCTATGTTTTAAAGATGCTACGGATACACCTTCGTGTCTTTTATTTTGTGCAAACCACTGCTACGTACGCATGCTCGCTCGCTTGAGTGCGTGCTTGTTCTCTAGGGAATCTTCATACGTCTAACAAACGAACCTCCGGCAATCAAATGTCTGAAAGCGAGCCTATGTTTAGGCTTTTATCAGGAGTTAGTTGGCTGTTTCTCAAGGAAGTCGGGCTTTTTAATGTGACGCATTGTTTACCCTTAAATAACTCTTTATCCTTAGATTTACTCGTACCAGGAAAAGAACTGGAGGAAAATTGAGACGTTCCGGCCACTTCCGCACCACAACTTCACCAACAGCTCGACGTTAGCACGTGCTGACGGGTCTACTCGCGACCGCGGTGAACTCACGTGACATTTTGGGCCATTTCGACGTTAAATGCAAGATATTTCGTAAAAGCCAGCGTTAGGCATAGTAGACGAAGCAAAGCGGCAGAGTCCAGTTGTAGTGCGTGTATTCCAGCCCGATGGAGGCATGGTTGCACAATTTAAGGTTAAAAATCCTGCTCAGGTGGCTGTAGCCTGCATGGACGTTTGTCATCATGCAGTGACAGTCTTCGGCAAAAGCGACATGCTCAGTTATTTTTTTCCATTCTCACTGTGCTGTGTAAAAGGGGCGCACTCATTGTTCATCGTCTTCTTCTTTTGCTTCTCTGGAGTCCTGTTTTCGTAATTGTGCCAAAATATCGTATCGCAAACCACAAGCAAGTGGCCAAATAGGAAGTTTTATTCAGATATTCAACGCTATCCTTCAAAAGTCGGCGCCGGTTGATACGTGTGTAACAACATCTCCCGAGACCAGCTCGAAAGCTGTTGATGGCAACGTTGTCTATCACTCTCTTTTTTTTATGACAGGCGGGCAGAAGGAAAGGGGAGCGGCACCTTGTGAGTATATCGTTGGGCAAGCCTTTACTACCTCACGTTAAGGCGAGAATCAGACGTACATCGCGATACCACGCGCCTTGTCATTGCACACTACACAAGGAAGTGAATTGCACTCCACAAGGGCTGGAGATAGCGGCGTGATAACAGAAATCCTGCTCCACCCCTTTGCATGCAGGCTAATCAACTTCTCGCCATCGGACCAACTCTTACTCTCACAAAGCGTACACACAAAGCAGAGGCTGTGTCGCTCAAGCGAGACGCTGGCGACGACACGCCATTCGCCTCCGCCGAGAGAGACACTGGACATATAACCACACAAACACAAGGCCCGTTCCTGTTGACCTCACATGGGTGTTCCGCTATGGCCGCAGCATCGCGCTCCCTAAACACTCGCACCCCGACGTGCCCTAATATCTCGCGGTGACCTCCAAGGCGGGTGAGAGTGCATTTACGCGAAGATAAAAAAAGGGGAGTCGTCGTGCGAAGAGCGGTCTGTTCCGCGTCGAGGTTTCGCCCGCCATTTTCAGTTCTTGCATGTGTGTACATAGCACCCGAGCGAGATATCGCGGTCATCATATCGCCGGGCTGCAGCGAGGCAGAACGGCCTGCACTGTTCCACGAGTACAATGACTTCTCTCCAATCGCTGCAACAGTCATGCGTGCTGAACTGCAGGGGTGAGAACTCGGTTCCCCTCGAGCGGGCAAGATCGCCGGTTTGCCGCCTCTCGCTGTGTCTGTCTGTCAGTCTGTCGCGCGCACACACACAGGCGACGGTGAAAGTGCCGCTCTTCAAGCAACCTCCCCGTCCGTTGTCGTGTGCACCGAGCGTGAATGTTCCCTCCGCTTGTGAACGCTTTGTACTCTCGCAAAACCTCGCGCGCTAACGTTATATTTTTAGAGAGCACCGCGCGCGCGTGCGTATCGCGGAAGAAGAGAGTCGGTGCCTTGTAAAAGCGAACATAATGCTCGCACGTATCACCTCTTCGCTGAGCAGGCCACGGAAATTCGCACCTGCAAAAAAACAAAACAAGAAAACGTCTGGCTATTCTTTCTGGGCAGCGGTATTACCTCTTCGAGACGGCGAAAAGAGGGCCCGTCTCTGTTTCCCGGAGATTATACACTCCCCTCTCACTATGGCGATCTCCGCAAGTCGTGCTTAATTCGGGCCTCCTTTTGTTCGCGCCTACGCGCGTCTATCCAAAGACCTCGCTTCCGTGTGCGAGTACACGTCGGCTTGTCAGGTAGAAGAGGTACAGGGAGCGCGTTGTCGTGAGACCGCGACGAATGCAGGGAAGTACACTGCATCCACAACGCGAGCCACCTGTATAACTCTACCTTCAGCAGCCGACTATTGTTTAACTTCCCGCGAAAATGTTACCATGATATGTGACCGTTTCAGCTGTCGTTTCAATCAGTCTGTACCAACCTTCTTGCTTCATAAAGACGTACCGGATTCCATGAGGTTGAAGTGCAGTCAATCATGCGCTGTGAAGAAATAGACCTGTTTTTCTTAACGATTTGGCTCTGTAATGTATTGCTTACACTCGCTTATTTGCAGAGATGTGGATCACCCTAACTATATAAGCCGCTAAGTTCAAGCACAAAATAATACTCTAGGAAGTTCTGCAAGTCCGGTGCACATATAGTAATCAAGAAATAAAGGCGCACACTGACAAAAATTTGATATTTCTGTTTTACTTTTTTGTTGTTCCGGCCGTGCCACGGAATTTTTGTGCAATGACCTCGGTTAGAACAATGTGAATGTATACTTAAAAAGGTTAAGCAGGACATAACACCGCTGCATCTCTTCAGCAAAATTGTCGACAACGTTTTGTGACAAAAACAAACAAAAAAAAGCAAACGCCAGGCCTGCGCGGAAGGCGCAACACCGTCACAGCGAAAGCTTGAAGAGCGGCCTTTCAGAGACTGTTCAGAACACTGATTGGGTAACTGCTGCAAGCACACTTTCTTCATACCCACCAGGGCATTAATAATAAACTTTTGGGTAGTAGGCCGGCATTCGCTATGCTCTTTTTCTTCATTTTCTGAGAAGCGTAATATCCGCTTAACACTTGCAAGGAATTTCGTACCAACTGATCATTGTTATGCCAGCGAGTCCTCGTCAAACGTCCGTGCCTCGGAAAAAGGCAATCTGGGTCAAGGCCAGCCCGCAGTCTGCCTGGCGCGATCACCTCGACGGCGTGAACACGCGCGGCGCCCCTCTGGCCCATGTGCAGTGAGTCAGCGGCGCACGTGACAGCGAGCCGGCGGCCGCGTGTCGGGTGGTCTGACGCATGGCGCGGCGACCCCCATTGGCGGAATCTGCTCTGACGACCAGCGGCGCTTCTGATTGGACACTTTGGTTGGACCCGGTGTAAATAAAAGAAGCCCTGCGGCGTGTCGCGATCGGCGGTCCTATGTGAGAGGCGTCCCCGTGTCGGAGTGCCGACATGTGTGTGAGTCAGCGGTCTTAGGCGAAAGGCTGAACTATGTGTTAGAGAGAAGAGCTCGGCTCTTCGAGTCTCTGTCGGCCCCAGTGCCGAAATTGTAACGCCTCTGTATATATGCTGTACATAAACCTTGTTTAACTCACCGTCGTCTCGTCCGCTCGTCTTATCAGCTCTGCGCAGAAGCAGTCGCGAGCTGATAAACATACGCTACCAAACGGCTGGTGACCTTCCCGGCGGAGTTGAAAGCAGTGGCGCCTCCGGGGCCGTGTTGGCGTCGCCGTCTTTCGCAACAGTGGTGGCTTCGGCGGGATCGGGCCGTCGTTCTCAACAGTGGAGGTCAGCGGCGGGATAGGCCCGGCGCTACGCAACAGTGGTTGGCAGCTGCGGGATCGGCCGGCGTCAGCGACATCGATGCGGTGAGTGCCTGATGTTTTCCCCTCAGTTCACCAGACTACTCTAGCTCAGGTTGTAGTAGTTTAGAGAAGGGCTGTGTGAAGCATTAGAGTGAGCTTTGATCGTTTCAAGCAAAGTCGAAGTGCTTTGAAACCAAAGTTAATGCGGAGGGGGTAAACAGGGGAGAGTGAAAAATTGCTTGCGCGTCTTGCTAGTTGACTTATAGTGGGTACGGCAAGTTAATTGTTAACAGGGGCAAACAGCAAGAGGCTAGTGTGAACGATGGAGAACCTTAAAGTGAAGGAACTCATCGAAATTTGTGAGGAACTCGGCATTACTTTGGGCCGTGCGAAACGAAAGCAAGCGATCCTTGAGATCATGAAGGATGAGGGAGTGTCGGCTGAGGAAGTCGATGAGGCCTGGGTGGATATTAAAGCACGCCGTGAGGAGGCTGAAAGGCGAGAAGTAGAAGCTCGCGAAGAAGCCGAAAGGCGCGAAGCTCGCGAACGTGAAGAAGCTGAAAGGCGCGAACGTCGCGAGGAGGCCGAGAGACAAGAGCGCCTTGAGATGAAACGACTAGAATTGGCAATCCTACAGTGTTCGCAGGCGCCTAGCGTAGCTTCTCCGACGATTCAGGTCAGCGGTTTTAGAATTCGGGACCAACTGCCACCGTTCGTAGTAGGCGAGGACATGGCGAAGTATCTCGTCAAGTTTGAACACGTCTGTGAGCGAAACGCTTTGGAGCGGTCTCTTTGGGCGCAGAACCTGTTAGCTCTTCTTCCCGGCGAAGTGTCCGACGCATTAACTTGCTTGTCGAGGGAAGCGTTTGAGAGCTATGACGAGGTTAAGGAAGTGCTCTTGAGACGTTATAAGTTGTCACCCGAGGCTTTCAGGCAAAGGTTCCGGTATGCTAAAAAGGGGAATGAGTCACACGTTGACTTCGCGTTTCGTCTTAAAGCCGATTTGATCGAATGGCTCAAGGGCGAAGGTGTTTATGACGACCGCGATAAAGTGGTGGAATGCGTTGCATTGGAGCAATTCTACCGCTGCATCGAGGAGGATGTTAAACTTTGGCTGCAGGACAAACTTGGTGAAGTACAGTTAAACAAGGCAGCAGAGTTAGCTGAGGAGTATTATACTCGCCGAAAGTTGCATAGCAGGGCAGTGCGCGTTGAAAAGGATGAAAGAAAAGAGGGCTTTTCAAAGAAACCTGATCAACGGAAACCCGCTCCGCACCGTAATTTCAAAAAGGACCCGTCTCTTACGAAGGACACTGTAGAGGAAGAGAAAACAGAAGCGGAAAAATCGAGTGAGGTCTCTAAACAACGCACTTCTACCACACAGGCATTAGAACCGGAAAACAAACGGAAGCCGCTAATCTGCTACAACTGTAAAAAGGAAGGGCACATCGCGAGAAACTGTCAGGAAAAGTTTGCCTTCGCAACGATCCGAGAATCAGAAAAAAACATGCGGTTGTTGGAGCCGTATCTCCAAGAAATTAGGGTGAATGAGAAAACGTGCCGAGCACTTAGAGACTCAGCGGCAACCATGGACGTTGTCCATCCTTCATTGGTGTCTCCGGATGACTTCACAGGAGAATGCGCGTGGATCAGGCAAGTCGCCGAGGAGCAGAGTGTTCGCTTACCAATCGCCACCGTTGTCATTGAAGGCCCGTTCGGTAAGCTTCGCACCGAAGCAGCTGTGTCTGCCGCGCTAAATGATCGTTTTCCTTATCTATTCTCCAACAACTCAGAGCAGCTTCTCAAAGAGCAGGGCAAATCGTTCTTCCCCAACTTAGCGTGCATGGCTCTCACGCGATCGCAAGCGCGAAAGCTTTCGCGGAAGCTTGACTTGGTTCCATGCGGTGAACTCTCAAGTGACCTTGTCGGCGGGCCGACGGAACCCCAGAAAGGAAATTTTCCGCATGAGTCATGTGAGCAGTCACGCGAGCGGCCCGTCGCGGGAGCGGCCGGCGCGGTATGCGCTGGGGGAGACGACGTGGCGCCATTGAGTCAGAGCGAGAGGGTTGCAACGCTCTCGCCTGTAGCGGAAAGTTGGAGCGAGCTGCCGAGAGTTGATCGAGAGACGCTCATTCGAGGGCAGAGTGAGGATCTCTCGATTGAAGCGCTCGTGGAAAGCCAGAAAAACGCGGCAAAAGTGCTGTCGAAGGAGCACTACGAGAAATCGGGGAAGAAGCGCGCTTTTGAAGTTGATAATCAGGTAATGCGGCTGCAGCCATCCAAAAGGAACAAGCTTGAGGTTGATTGGAAAGGGCCCGCCAAAGTATTATCGAAGCCTTGCGATACAAATTATGAGGTGCAAGTAGGAAGGCGGCAGAACAAAATTTACAACTTGATGAAACCCAATGTTCAATATCAAGCGGTCGTAAATCAGCTGTTGAAGGCTTCAGAGGAAGAGGAAGCAGAAAATTTGAGTTCTAGTGAGGTGATCGAAGGGGGATCGAAAGTAATCCGGGAGCAGATAAACCTAGAGCCTAGCTTAAGTGAAGGAGGACCTGAGAAAGAGGACCTGAGAAAGATTGTTTCCGAGTTTGGGTATGTGTTGTTGGACCGTCCCGGAGACGCGACGGTGGTCGAACACGATATCGAGCTAAGCGGTGAGGAGTCAATCAGTAGCAAGCCGTATCGTTGTTCCCCTGTACAACGTCGAAAGTGTGAGCCGCTCTTGGTGCCGCATAGGTATCGTCGCCTAAAAGTGGCCGGTTACTGAGGTGGAGCATGTTGCTCCACAGCGCAACTTTGACGTTCGCTATAAAAAAAAAAGGGGGGGGGGAAAGCTAAACGCTAATGCAGGTGCATTGAGCAGTGCGTTCTAGCTAGTACCTTCTCAACCTTTCGGTTTCTGGCTGGCGATTCGGGGCAAAATTTTGACCTCATCACGACCTGGGCTGAGCGCTCTCGTTCAGAGTGATCTCAAGGGGCCAACTTTGTGGTATTCTTATTCGTTACGTTGTTGTACGTGGAAAAAAAAAATATTGAGTTGTCATTTTAAGAGTCTTGTGTCCCACATGTGCCTCTTGATGTAGAGGGAACAAAATTCCGATAGACACGTAGATAGGTATATGTTGTACTATACTTTGTCTGGTGTTCTGTCGGGTGACCGAAGGCACTTGCTTGTGTCGTGTGTTGTCTGTTGTCGAACCGTTCTTAGCAAGTTGCAGAACCATCGACAAGTGCTGAAACCGAAGATGGTCAGAAGAGACGAGAGAAGTTGGCCAGCAAGTTGTGACGACGAGCCAGTGGAGCTGGGATCTGTCGTCAAAAATGGGATGTGTTCCCGGAACAGTTTGGAGCTGTATTCTCCCCATGGCCCTGGAGGCGAACCTGGAGGGACCTGGCGAACGAGCGCACCTGACATCCGAGCCCCGTGGAAGCAGCTCGTCTTTCCGGTGCATTGTCTGGCGGCGGGGGTGCTGTTATGCCAGCGAGTCCTCGTCAAACGTCCGTGCCTCGGAAAAAGGCAATCTGGGTCAAGGCCAGCCCGCAGTCTGCCTGGCGCGATCACCTCGACGGCGTGAACACGCGCGGCGCCCCTCTGGCCCATGTGCAGTGAGTCAGCGGCGCACGTGACAGCGAGCCGGCGGCCGCGTGTCGGGTGGTCTGACGCATGGCGCGGCGACCCCCATTGGCGGAATCTGCTCTGACGACCAGCGGCGCTTCTGATTGGACACTTTGGTTGGACCCGGTGTAAATAAAAGAAGCCCTGCGGCGTGTCGCGATCGGCGGTCCTATGTGAGAGGCGTCCCCGTGTCGGAGTGCCGACATGTGTGTGAGTCAGCGGTCTTAGGCGAAAGGCTGAACTATGTGTTAGAGAGAAGAGCTCGGCTCTTCGAGTCTCTGTCGGCCCCAGTGCTGTTATGCCAGCGAGTCCTCGTCAAACGTCCGTGCCTCTGAAACAGGCAATCTGGGTCAAGGCCAGCCCGCAGCCCGCCGGGCGCGAACAACTCCACGGCGTGAACACGCGCGGCGCATCTGTGGCCCACGTGCATTGAGTCAGCGTCGCACGTGACAGCGAGCCGGCGTCCTCATGTCTGGTGGCCTGACGCATCGCGCGGCGAACCCCATTGGAGGAGCCTGCTCTGAAGACCAGCGGCGCTTCTGATTGGACATTTTAGTTGGGCCCGGTGTAAATAAAAGAAGCCCTGCGGCGTGTCGCGATCGGCGGTTTTAGGCGAAAGGCTGACCTATGTGTTAGAGAGAGGAGCTCGGCTCTTCGAGTCTCTGTCGGCCCCAGTGCCGAAATTGTAACGCCTCTGTAAATATGCTGTACATAAACCTTGTTTAACTCACCGTCGTCTCGTCCGCTCGTCTTATCAGCTCTGCGCAGAAGCAGTCGCGAGCTGATAAACATACGCTACCAAACGGCTGGTGACCTTCCCGGCGGAGTTGAAAGCAGTGGCGCCTCCGGGGCCGTGTTGGCGTCGCCGTCTTTCACAACAGTGGTGGCTTCGGCGGGATCGGTCCGCCGTTTCGCAACAGTGGAGGTCAGCGGCGGGATTCGGAGGTGGCTTCGCAACAGTGGTTGGCAGCTGCGGGATCGGCCGGCGTCAGCGACATCGATGCGGTGAGTGCCTGATGTTTTCCCCTCAGTTCACCAGACTACTCTAGCTCAGGTTGTAGTAGTTTAGAGAAAGGGCTGTGTGAAGCATTGAAGTGAGCTTTGATCGTTTCAAGCCAAGTTGAAGTGCTTTGAAACCAAAGTTAATGCGGAGGTGGTAAACACGGGAGAGTGAAAAATTGCTTGCGCGTCTTGCTAGTTGACTGATAGTGGGTACGGCAAGTAAATTGTTAACAGGGGCAAGCAGCAAGAGGCTAGTGTGAACGATGGAGAACCTTAAAGTGAAGGAACTCATCGAAATTTGTGAGGAACTCGGCATTACTTTGGGCCGTGCGAAACGAAAGCAAGCGATCCTTGAGATCATGAAGGATGAGGGAGTGTCGGCTGAGGAAGTCGATGAGGCCTGGGTGGATATTAAAGCACGCCGTGAGGAGGCTGAAAGGCGAGAAGTAGAAGCTCGCGAAGAAGCTGAAAGGCGCGAACGTCGCGAGGAAGCCGAGAGACAGGAGCGTCTCGAGTTGAAACGACTAGAATTGGCAATCCTACAGTGTTCGCAGGCGCCTAGCGTAGCTTCTCCGACGATTCAGGTCAGCGGTATTAGAATTCGGGATCAACTGCCACCGTTCGTAGTGGGCGAGGACATGGCGAAGTATCTCGTCAAGTTTGAACACGTCTGTGAGCGAAATGCTTTGGAGCAGTCTCTTTGGGCGCGGAACCTGCTAGCTCTTCTTCCCGGCGAAGTGTCCGACGCATTAACTTGCTTGTCTAGGGAAGCGTTTGAGAGCTATGACGAGGTTAAGGAAGTGCTCTTGAGACGTTATAAGTTGTCACCTGAGGCTTTCAGGCAAAGGTTCCGGTATGCTGAAAAGGGGAATGAGTCACACGTTGACTTCGCGTTTCGTCTTAAAGCCGATTTAATTGAATGGCTCAAGGGCGAAGGTGTGTATGACGACCGCGATAAAGTGGTGGAATGCGTCGCATTGGAGCAATTCTACCGCTGCATCGAGGAGGATGTCAAACTTTGGCTGCAGGACAGACTTGGGGAAGTACAGTTAAATAAGGCAGCTGAGTTAGCTGAGGAGTATTATGCTCGCCGAAAGTTGCATAGCAGGGCAGTGCGCGTTGAAAAGGATGAAAGGAAAGAGGGCTTTTCAAGGAAACCTGATCAACGGAAACCCGTTCCGCACCGTAATTTCAAAAAGGACCCGTCTCTTACGAAGGACAGTGTAGGGGAAGGGCAAACAGAAGCGGAGAAATCGAGTGAGGTTTCTACCACACAGGCATTAGAACCGGAAAACAAACGGAAGCCGCTAATCTGCTACAACTGTAAAAAGGAAGGGCACATCGCGAGAAACTGTCAGGAAAAGTTTGCCTTCGCAACGATCCGAGAATCAGAAAAAAACATTCGGTTGTTGGAGCCGTATCTCCAAGAAATTAGGGTCAATGAGAAAACGTGCCGAGCACTTAGAGACTCAGCGGCAACCATGGACGTTGTCCACCCTTCATTGGTGTCTCCGGATGACTTCACAGGAGAATGCGCGTGGATCAGGCAAGTCGCCGAGGAGCAGAGTGTTCGTTTACCAATCGCCACCGTTGTCATTGAAGGCCCGTTCGGTAAGCTTTGCACCGAAGCGGCTGTGTCTGCCGCGCTGAATGGTCGTTTTTCTTATCTTTTCTCCAACAACTCGGAGCAGCTTCTCAAAGAGCAGGGCAAATCGTTCTTCCCCAACTTAGCGTGCATGGCTCTCACGCGATCGCAAGCGCGAAAGCTTTCGCGGAAGCTGGACTTGGTTCCATGCGGTGAACTCTCAAGTGACCTTGTCGGCGGGTCGACGGAACCCCAAAAAGGAAATTTTCCGCATGAGTCATGTGAGCAGTCACGCGAGCGGCCCGTCGCGGGAGCGGCCGGCGCGGTATGCGCTGGGGGAGACGACGTGGCGCCTTTGAGTCAGAGCGAGAGGGATGCAACGCTCTCGCCTGTAGCGGAAAGTTGGAGCGAGCTGCCGAGAGTTGATCGAGAGACGCTCATTCGAGGGCAGAGTGAGGATCTCTCGATTGAAGCGCTAGTGGAAAGCCAAATTGAAGCGCTCGTGGATAGCCAGAAAAACGCGGCAAAAGTGCTGTCGAAGGAGCACTACGAGAAATCGGGGAAGAAGCGCGCTTTTGAAGTTGATAATCAGGTAATGCGGCTGCAGCCACCCAAAAGGAACAAGCTTGAGGTTGATTGGGAAGGGCCCGCCAAAGTATTATCGAAGCCTTGCGATACAAATTATGAGGTGCAAGTAGGAAGGCGGCAGCACAAAATTTACAACTTGATGAAACCCAATGTTCAACATCAAGCGGTCGTAAATCAGCTGTTGAAGGCTTCAGTGGAAGAGGAAGCAGAAAATTTGAGTTCTAGTGAGGTGATCGAAGGGAGATCGAAAGTACTTTGGGAGCAGATAAACCTAGAGCCTAGCTTAAGTGAAGGAGGACCTGAGAAAGAGGACCTGAGAAAGATTGGTTCCGAGTTTGAAGACGTGTTTTCGGACCGCCCCGGAAACATGAGGGTGATCGAACACGATATCGAGCTAAGCGGTGAGGAGTCAATCAGTAGCAAGCCGTATCGTTGTTCCCCTGTGCAACGTCGCAAGTGTGAGCCGCTCTTGGTGCCGCATAGGTATCGTCGCCTAAAAGTGGCCGGTTACTGAGGTGGAGCATGTTGCTCCACAGCGCAACTTTGACGTTCGCTAAAAAAAAAAAAAAGGGAAAGGTAAACGCTAATGCAGGTGCATTGAGCAGTGCGTTCCAGCTAGTAACTTCTCAACCTTTCGGTTTCTCGCTGGCGATTCGGGGCAAAATTTTGACCTCATCACGACCTGGGCTGAGCGCTCTCGTTCAGAGTGATCTCAAGGGGCCAACTTTGTGGTATTCTAATTCGTTACGTTGTTGTACGTGGGAAAAAAAATTGAGTTGTCATTTTAAGAGTCTTTTGTCCCACATGTGCCTCTTGATGTAGAGGGAACAAAATTCCGATAAACACGTAGATAGGTATATGTTGTATTATACTTTGTCTGGTGTTCTGTCGGGTGACCGAGGGCACTTGCTTGTGTCGTGTGTTGTCTGTTGTCGAACCGTTCTTAGCAAGTTGCAGAACCATCGACAAGTGCTGAAACCGAAAATGGTCAGAAGAGACGAGCGAAGTTGACCAGCAAGTTGTGGCGACAAGCCAGTGGAGCGGGGATCCGTCGTCAATGATGGGGTGTGTTCCCGGAACAGTCTGGAGCTGTATTCTCCCCATGGCCCTGGAGGCGAACCTGGAGGGACCTGGCGAACGAGCGCACCTGACATCCGAGCCCCGTGGAAGCAGCTCGTCTTTCCGGTGCATTGTCTGGCGGCGGGGGTGCTGTTATGCCAGCGAGTCCTCGTCAAACGTCCGTGCCTCTGAAACAGGCAATCTGGGTCAAGGCCAGCCCGCAGCCCGCCGGGCGCGAACAACTCCACGGCGTGAACACGCGCGGCGCATCTGTGGCCCACGTGCATTGAGTCAGCGTCGCACGTGACAGCGAGCCGGCGTCCTCATGTCTGGTGGCCTGACGCATCGCGCGGCGAACCCCATTGGAGGAGCCTGCTCTGAAGACCAGCGGCGCTTCTGATTGGACATTTTAGTTGGGCCCGGTGTAAATAAAAGAAGCCCTGCGGCGTGTCGCGATCGGCGGTTTTAGGCGAAAGGCTGACCTATGTGTTAGAGAGAGGAGCTCGGCTCTTCGAGTCTCTGTCGGCCCCAGTGCCGAAATTGTAACGCCTCTGTAAATATGCTGTACATAAACCTTGTTTAACTCACCGTCGTCTCGTCCGCTCGTCTTATCAGCTCTGCGCAGAAGCAGTCGCGAGCTGATAAACATACGCTACCAAACGGCTGGTGACCTTCCCGGCGGAGTTGAAAGCAGTGGCGCCTCCGGGGCCGTGTTGGCGTCGCCGTCTTTCGCAACAGTGGTGGCTTCGGCGGGATCGGTCCGCCGTTTCGCAACAGTGGAGGTCAGCGGCGGGATTCGGAGGTGGCTTCGCAACAGTGCCGAAATTGTAACGCCTCTGTATATATGCTGTACATAAACCTTGTTTAACTCACCGTCGTCTCGTCCGCTCGTCTTATCAGCTCTGCGCAGAAGCAGTCACGAGCTGATAAACATACGCTACCAAACGGCTGGTGACCTTCCCGGCGGAGTTGAAAGCAGTGGCGCCTCCGGGGCCGTGTTGGCGTCGCCGTCTTTCGCAACAGTGGTGGCTTCGGCGGGATCGGGCCATCGTTCGCAACATCATGCAGTGGCTGACGTCGATGAGGAATTAAGGATGAAATGGGTATGCGCCAAAGTTGATAGGGGAACAAGAACAGGCTTTTGTAATGGGTTGGAGCATTGGACGGCCCACTCGTTACGCTATTCGCATTGTGCGACGACTGGTTGTTGTTTCACTGTTTTAAAACGCTTTATAAGTCGTATTAACGCGATTGCTTTACCGACATCAAGCCTAGCCTGAGACAAGTTTGCCAACAAGTCCCACGCACCCGCGTAGCTCAATGGTTGAATACTGGGCTGGCACCCAGCAGACCCGGGTTTTGAGTTCCACTGTGTCTTTGGTGCTAGGTTTTTTTTTTTAAGGGGCGAAGCTCCTTAGGGCGTGGGTCTGTCTTTCCTCCGATAGCGTAAGTAGCCACCAGTGGCACATACCCCAAAGAGCGGTCCTTACAACGTCCACTGGATGGCGGCACTTGTATATGATGAATACATGATGAAAAGATGCGAATTGGCTCTACTTGGAGTGTTCACTAGATATACAGACGGATGGATGGACCTACAGATATACGGACGGACAAACGGACGCAAAGACAAACAGAAAGGCGGATGGATGGACGGATGGACAGACAGAGGAACGGCCACACGAACAGACGCATGGATGGACAAACGGATGCATGGAGGGACGCACGGACGGACGGATGCACCGACGGTCACACGGATGGAAGGACACACGGACGGACGCATGAGCGGACGCATGGACGGATGGAAGCAAGAACGAATGGGCGGACGAAAGCACGGACGGACTGACAAACGCTTCGACCCAGCAATCATCATTCACTCCGTGAATATGCTGTGATTTTGTTTTCTAATTTCGCGCGATGTGGTTACCAGCGGCGGCGGCAGTGGCGGCGGTGGTGGACAACTGCGCGTGACCCGAGTTGTGATCTCATGACAGCTTTCGCTGTAAAGTTAGGCGACCTTAAAGCTTCGCCTTCAATACAGTTGAACGCGATGGCGATGTCCTGTTCCTAGTGCGTGCTTCAAACACTTAGTGCATGAAAGCTTTTCCAACTTGATATGCACTCACTATTTGGCCCTCAGGAAACAAGCGGAGCAGCGTGTATGCCTTTTGTAGTGGGTTACCATCCTTAAACCACGAAGTCATTATGATAATCACATGTTCTGACGCCTGATTTCAATGGGTGCTTATGCGACGCATTATTGCTGCAATATTTCATGTCGCATTGTGAAGCATGTATACAGAACGCATGTATTTGTAAAGGATAAAAGCTACTTTCACTGCATTTCCAAGCAGAGGAAGTTCTTTTCACTGTATTCACAAGCAGAGGTCGTACAAGAAGAAGCTGCATCGAACGACTGTGTCCGAAAAGACTCTCTTGTTGAAATGACGAAGAATTGTAAATACCAGATAAAAATGGTACTCATTTAGTAATTATATTGAAATTACACATGGCATCAAAAGCATCCCAGTGGCAGTATCCGAAGCCTGAGGCACAGAAGTTTAAAACATTTTGCGCCAATAAGTGTAAGCCTATTTTTGAAAGAGGAGTAATGAGAAGTCGAGTTCTAATACGATAATATCTTGAGTATTTCAACAAGACAAAACCAAACTAAGTTTCAAATTGTTCCCATCAGGTTAATACGGCAGTCTGGAATACAAGCTCAAAAGCATAATACTTGTAGCTTAAATTCAATTTATTACGTATTATTGCCTTTTCATTTCTTTATTTTTTACAATCACATGCCATTCCTAAAATAATATTTAAAAGTCTCAACGTCGCATTCTCGGCCAACCCCCCAAAGTTGGTACGTGCCATGCATTGAAAGGAAACAAACAAACAAACAAACAAACAAACAAACAAACAAACAAACAAATGCTCTCTGCTGGGAACAGCATATCGGCTGCTGGTCGAGGATCATTGACCCCGTTTCATGATGAAGACCCAAGCTACAAAGTCGTTCTGCCACGTCTACCAATCGGTAACCGTATATTTTGAATTCCGTTTTTCTTCATGCTGACTTGAGTAGTAGGTCGTATCGTTACCCAGACTTCCGTAACCCGCTGCTTGAAGTGGTGACCTCAGCGGACATCATAGGAGTTGGCCATTATCAAATGAGCTATGTATGGATGGTTACGTGTGCAAGTAGCACGGCGAAGCAGAAACTCGTCACTTGTGGAGGCTCCGTGTAAAAGGGCTGAGGTGCTTGGTGTTAGATTCAGAAATTAAGAATATTAAGCTGAAACTCCTTTGGCTTCCACCTCATCTTGATCAACGACGTGTTGAAGAGGCGTTTCATGCTTACGGAGTGGCGAAGTCTACTGGGTTCGATGCATGGAGGTGTGCTGGAATGGAACAATGGATGACAACGAACAGGGACGTTCCATTGGAGCTCAAGGACGCTCACTGTGAGCTCAATACCACACATTATGTCTATCTACGGTCACTAGTGCCTCGTACTTATTCTCGGTAGGACTCTGCACTCTGTACTCGTTGCAAGTGTGTGGGGCATGTCCATCGACAATGCAAAACACCAATGTGCTTGCAGTGCCATCGATTTGGTCATTCGTCGGATGCCTGCGTGTCAACTTATGCCAACACACTTCGTTCTGGCCGAAGCACAGAAGAGTCGCATCTGGACCATCTTATGGGCGCTACTGAGGTAGTTGATGTGACAGGAGAAGCAGCGGGAGGATTTGTAGACAGCTCAAAGGAAGCTGCACATATTGTTGCAGAGTTGCGGCTATCTCTATGCGGGGTGCTGCAAAGCAGAAGAAGACGACGTGTGTTTGGTGTTCGAAAAATACACAACGGCTGCCATCTTGACTGCTGAACAATTTTTCCACTCTGAAGTAGTAAATACATTCGCAATATTTTGGTGGGGGTGCTGGGTACGACGCAAGACGGAACTTCGCAGCGAACGTGTACTCGACAGCCCGACCATGTCAACAGAAACCAATTCTGCCGCTCCTAGTCTCAGCCTGTACAACCGGTCGTATTGACGCAACCACGTGACCCTGACAACTTCTGCGGCACCGACCACGTTGACGTTGACGACTGGATTCCGACGTTCGAGCGGTTTGCAGCGGTCTACCGGTGGGACCCTACGACGATGCTCACAAACGTTGGCTTCTATCTGCGGAACAACCGGTGCGTGGTTCGAGTCTCATGAAGCTGACATAACCAGCTGGGATGCTTGCAAACAGAAGCTTTGGCCGCTACTTCATCTTGCGAGGACCTTTAGCTGACATGCAGTCAACCACCTACCAACAAGAACGTAGTTCGCATCATGCGTCGAGAAATCGAGGCGGCGTCTCCGCCATCTATTCTGACCCACCCATCTGATGATCGACAACGATTTCGTTGATGCAGCAGGTTGTGAGGGAGGAGCTGGCAAATGTCAGACTGCAGCCCGTCGGGAATCTCGGGTTAGTAGCATAATGCCTTCTCCTGCACCGGAAAGGTTACGCCGTTATAGTGATCCTGCTCAGTGGAGAGCACAGGACGACAAGCCGGTCTGTTTTCATTTCCACGGTGTAGGACAAGTCTCCCGCTACTGTCGTTCTCGCGTCTATCAACCTCGGTCGTTCTCTGGCTATCGACGTGACGACAACCACCGGCCCCTTCAGTATGGCGCTCGTGACGATGGATCATACAATGGCGCTCATGTGACATCAGTCCACCGTTTCAGCCGTTCGCAGTCCCCGCATGACCACCACTCCAGGTCACCTCAGCACCGTCGCTATTCATCACCCCGCCCTACTGGACGCCCTTCCTCGGAAAACTGAGCAATGCAGCGTCCCCTCCGGGAGCACATTCATAACAATATGTCCATGGAGGACACCCTCAGCATCTACAATAACATCGTTAAAGACCCCAGTGAAGGCAGCAAGGGCTAAGGCGCTGCTGCAGAAACACATCACCTGGAAGACCTTAAAGACAAGCCTCTTTTCAAAGACGAACAAGAAGCAATGGATAGTGGTCAAGCAATAAAGCGTCAGGTCCCGGTCAGCGATGAAGCATCTATGAGGGCGTCAGACATGACAGAGCAAGTGTCTTCATGTCTTCCACGTGTCGCCTCTTTAGGGGAACGAGGGACGCGCGGCCTATTCCAGCGTCAAGAAAGTGTTTCTAAGAAGTGCAAAAAAGGTAAAGCCACAGGTTGCCCATGGCTGAAGGTGACCAATAAAAGTTTCAAGAGAGCAAAATGGCTACCGCGTTAACCTTTGCCATTTGTGTAGCGACACTCAAAAGTACGTGGCTTGATGAGTGTAAGGCGTCAGTGGCAGTTGCGCCACGTGCTTGGGCAGTACAAAGTTGATGTAGCTGCAGTGCAAGAGACTGATATTTCGTCTGCTCGTGACGCCGACCTTGCACTGGAAGTATTTAGAGAATGTGATCTGCACATCACCCAAGGCCGTGGTGATTCCGCTGGATGCTATTTATTATTAGAAAACAGTTCAATCACACTTTGACGTCGCTAAGGCCACTTCATTTGTTGTGACTTTTCTTTTCATTCCAATAATTACAGGTTTATCTGTGTCTATGTCCCTTCCAAAGCAAATGACAGGAATGCTTTCTTTCTATCTTTAACTTCGTTTCTAAACAATGACAGAAACTTGATAGCTCTGGGAGACTTAAATGGTGTTTGTGACCCTAAAGATCCTTCATACATAACGAATCGTTATGATGCAAGTGCAGCTCTACTGCACGAATTAATGAATGACCACAATTTAATAGATGTGGGAGCGCATGCACCTTCATCGATGAGATTTACGCGCTCTCTTGCTTATGTGTCTTGATTTATGTCTCTCTTGCTTGGCTCGACCGTGTGTATGTATCTGGAAGCCTATCGTCACACATTCATAATTATGCTGGAAAGCCCATATTTTTCACAGATTATTGCTTTGTCACCATTTCTTGGGGTTCTAAACATTTTCGTAAGATCCTGCTAAACTGGGACCTATATAGGTCAGCTTATTGTACAGCTGTTGCGCGAGGATTGCTTTGTAAAAATA
This sequence comes from Rhipicephalus microplus, assembly GCF_043290135.1. Classification (NCBI taxonomy): domain Eukaryota; kingdom Metazoa; phylum Arthropoda; class Arachnida; order Ixodida; family Ixodidae; genus Rhipicephalus; species Rhipicephalus microplus. Next base: position 230,625,161 of record NC_134701.1, read on the forward strand.
GTCGAAGAATTGGTACAAGAGGCAACACAGTGTCGGCAGCTGCCAATCTTCGCTATGGGAAAAGTTCAAAGAAAAATTATCAGGCGATTAGTATTTCATGTGAAATAGCTAAAAAATGTTGAAAAACGCTATCTATATGATTTACTTCATAAGATCCATACGTCTGAAAGTCAAGAGCCACAATTATACGTTGATGGGATTAAGCTGGTACGAGGACAGATGCAAAAACCTGACACAGATGTATACAGGGGAGCAATGATTCGTTCCCGTGTTACTCGTTTCACTGAAGAGGAACCCACCAGAAAATCTCTCGGGGATAAAAAGCGATATGTGCTCTCTAAACAGATAATGCAAATTTAATCACGGGGTTCTCTTTGCAGAGGCGTGTGAAATAAGAGCCGCATTTGATTATTACTACAAACGAGCGTTTGCCGCCGCAGAGCTTCCGGAGAATTTTGAGGAGGAAGCTGAGCACTCTATTGCCCTTGTGCCCCACTTACAAGAAGATGACCGACTCAATATTGATGGGCCCATAACCGGGGAAAAGATTAGGTTTGTAATAACAATGGTGCAGAAATACAAAACACCTCGCCCATATAACCTCAGTGGGGAATTCACATAGCATCCCAGGAACTTCTGATACCTTTCTTTTAGCAACTTTTCAAAGATGCTTATGAACGTGGTGAACTTCTCCTTCTTCTATTGTGGCCATACAGCATTAATCCCCAGAAGTAGTGATCCTGAAGCATTAAAGAGAGTACACAAATATGTAACGCTGACTACAAAATATTTGCGAAATTAATTGCTGACAAATCGGTTACAGACAGTGATCACTAAATGTGTAGGTGACCCCTAAACGTGAAGAATTAGGGGTCGCTCTATACAGACAAATATTAATATATCTAGATCAGTCTTTAAGTGTATTAATAGTAAAGTAGCCCTTTTTCAAATAGACTTTGCTAAAGCATTGATAAGGTATACAGCATGCCTTTTTTGTCCCGGCTCCTAAGACACCTGCAGGTGGGTGATGTACTGTGCAATGGTATTTCACTCTAGTTATAAAAATTGCACTACAAGAATAATTGTAAATCACACACTTTACAATGTAATATATAGTTGAATTCATCTGCACGTCAGGAGTGTCTGCTCTCGCCTTTGCTCTTTGCAATTTATCTGGAGCCATTATGTTTAAGTGTGCTTGTAAATTATATAGTATAGGAGAATACCCACATGAGGGTGAGGAAGTTTTAGTTTTAGCTACTACTACATGTGACATTTCTTTCTTTTGTGTTGATAAGCCCAGCGTTCAAGAAGCAGTAAACACCTCTTTGCGTTTCTGTGAAGTCGCGGCGCCAGCATAAATTTTTGATAAAGGCAGATGATTCTGGCTATGCATGTGGGCCGAAACTCCTTCGGTATTTTCAAATATCGACGGGAATGCGACTCTTATGCGGTATCTTGGTGTGCCTCTCGATAACTGTCGTAACAGCGGCTCACACTGGACCACTGCGATTGCTACGATCCGCCGAAAGGTGGCAACGTGGCGCGAACGACGCTTTTTTTCATTTTTGCGAGTGCAAAAGCACGCAATATATCCCTTGCATCAAAGCTTATTCATGTTCTGCAGATGTTTCACTGCTCTCTTGTGTACAGTAAAGTCTTCCACGGGATATTTGCCTGCTTTATTAGGTGCTCTTCATTAGAATCCATGAGGAGAGACAACCTTTTTCGTCCGCCTAAATAGAGTGGCATCAGCCTGGTGCACTTGTTTGTGTTATCATCTGTGTTACCACCTTCCTTTTATTTATGTCACAACAGGCATTGCTGACAAGTCTGTTTGTAAAAGAAATTGTTGATACGGTCAATTTTCTTGAAAGCCAGATTTAGTTTAGAGTATTTGTACAATACAGACAGAACAACGTTAAACCCTGCCCTTGTGAATAACATTTTCCCTGAACGTGTTTATCGACGGCCATATTCACATTTGCCTGGTCACGATGTATTGTTTGATGAACGTGGAATGTGGAGATCTCCTGCAGCGAAAACATTTTACTTCAAACTGCACTGTTCCACTCTACCGGTGAAGACGTGGCTCAATAAAAAATCAACATATGTGCCATGGACAGCGAATTGTAGACTTTGCAACCAACCTCAGACGATATATTATTGTTTCATTCATTGTCACGATGCATTTTATTTTTGGGACATTCTAAAAAGAACAATAAGAAAAGAACTTCCAATGCTAGCACATGGTATTGGGTTCCTCCCTTTCAAAAAGCTAGAGCCTGACCGATAATACTCCATATGATCTGTTTATGTTGCTGGGACTTTATTCACTATGGAAAAGTGGCATGATTGATGGACACGCAGAGCCACCACGGTCGACGAGGTCTGTCTTCCGAGAAGAAGCTGCTCAAGTGCGCAGTGTTGTTGAGACTTTTGACCCCGTTCCGGAATGGCTTCCCGTTCTTGACGCTTGTGTCTGTTTGCCTGACATCCGATGAATTATGTTGCACGTAGTTTATTTTATTTGCATAAGATGATGATTTTTCGCTCACAACCAATGACGCCGATGCCGGAACTTCTGCGAAACGAGCTCTTTTTTAACGCTATCGCATTAATAGGGGAAATGTAAATTGGTTGCGCAGTTTCTGATCGCTTTGTTATCGAACCAGACATGGTGACCAGTAATTATACTACATATTAGGACACCATCACGAGGTTTTCTTTAAAATGACCGCAAATTATAGGCAGACTTTTACGCTCCGTTTTTCAGAGTGTTACCGAGCACAACGTTGGCGAGTGAGTCCATGGTGATTAGATCACGTCCTTAAAACGACCGCCACACTAACCACGAGTTCTTATATTTGTACCTAAAGTCACTGAATACAAGCTGCATGCAAACAGCTCTCAGTTAGTCTTGCCTGTAATTATCCATGGTACGCATTGCATGACCGTCGTACAGACCTTTTCAACATAGAGGGGGAGCACTTCCTGTATAGACTGAGGTATGAGAGCAAATATTTTTATTTTTGATGGGAGGCACGCATACCGCATCCATAAGACGACGGCGGCACACAGAGAGCCATCCTTGGAAAAACGTATAGTCTTGGCCGCTTTTCCATGATAGTCGCTATAGGTGCAACCGTATTACAGAGCGCTAAACGCACAAAACAACTCGAAACAAATGTGATAACTAGCATCTCAAGTATGTCAAGAGTCACGATGTCGTGAGTGCGATATTTTGAAAATGTCAAGTGTGTGACCTAGTGGTCTCTTTTACATAAAAAAATATATATGCCCCTTCTCGAGCAGCCGGTTTCCTTTTCCCTTTTGTTTGTAGTATTGCGTGCGGCTTTTTAAAAGTGTTAAGAAAAGAGCCTAGTTTGTCACGCTACAATACTCGTACTGCACAGTCGCTCCGTCACGCTTTTCACAACAAAGCGTCTGAAGCTCGTTTTTGGACACGTCAAAAGTAGATTTATGGTTTGTCTACAGTAAAACAACCGTTGGCGTTTGACCCCTGTGCTCTATTTCATTTCTGACAATGATGACAGAACCATTCCCTCTACGTGGTAAATATATAGTTCTCATACTATTGCGAAGAGACTGAAGACAGAGGTTGAGCCTGCTAAATGCCGGGGGAAAAGGCTGCACTTGGAATATTTTACATTCGCATTCACACGAAGGACTGAATTAAATACGTAACTGAAACGTTGTGTGATCCGAGAAAGCCATAAAACTTGATGTAGCTACAGTCAGATACAACTTATTAAATCTGTTGAGACCCCAGCCAGACGACCGAAGCACCGCGGCAGATTGAATTCGCGGCTGAAGAGGTGGTCCCGGTCATGCATTCGTCAGTGTTCTCAGAAGGCAGGGTCACCAGCCGTGTGGCTCATAACGTCAATCTGAAGTGGACGAACATTGGTGCAGGCTTGTGAACATCTGCCTTTGTGGAAGCAATGGCATCGACTTGTAAAATTGCATCTGGCTACAGTACCTATTTTCATACATACTTATCTTGTTCTGACATAGGTATCTCTTACATGGTTTTGTGACACCAGAAAGAGCGCCAGCCGAGAATACGAACAAATATCACAACCATATACATGAACTCATTTATTTGCCATCAAAATGTATCAATATGAATCGAACGCTGCGGACGTTTTCAAGCGTGAGCACTATGTTCCAGCTGCCGCACTGACTCAACAATATAACACAAACAATGAATGTCGTTATGTACAAACATCACTAAACTACACGTCCGAGGCGCTTGACAATTTGGCTGGCAGAACCACTACATCGGTGTTATCGCTGACGTTTCGTCGAGTTGCAGCAACAGCACTGTGACTGGTGGGCAGTCTAGATTACCTCGGAGTCTGTGCACCGACGCACGCGACTATTTTACTCTTCGACATAGATCCTGTGCCGTCTCCGCGTTTCCGTACCTCTGTCGGCGGCCTTTATGTCGACGTGGGACGGGATCAGCATGATGGACCTTATCCACTTGGGACGCTTCGTGGTGCCTCCAGACTGCTTGCCCTTCATGGACAAGTGCAGAACTACGGGCTTCATGCCGCGGTAGTTGCGGCCTCGGTATTCCAAGTTCGCGGGCCACTTGCCCGAGCTGGTGGCCACTCCTCGGGTGCCCTGCCGCGGCTTCGCCGCCGGGAACACGCCGATCGTTTTCCACTTCGACTTGGACGGGTCACGAGGGGCGTAAGCAGTCCGCAGCCTCTGGCTACGCAGTTCTTTCTCAGGCCCCTGCTGTGGGCTGCCTTCCAGTGTACTGATCAATTCTAGCGGGTCTTCGGCCGTCAACGCAGCGCTCACCTTCTCGATGGGAAATCGCTTGATCGTGAGCCGCGGCTTCTTAGTGCCCCGTGCTCCGGTGTAGCGAGCGATAGCGACGGCGGTAGACTTGGCTTTGGCCTGCGGACGTTGCACGCGGCTGCCTTTTCTTCCCGCCGACACGAGACGCGCGTAGCCAACAGCCTTAGTGCCGGGGGGAGTCTCTTCGTACTCGGCGTCGTCCGTCCGGATGACGACTGGCGACCTACCATAGATGTCTCCCGGGGAGTCGAAGTCGTCGCCGAGGTCCGGAGTCTCGGGCGCCGCTTCGGCGTAGTCGCCACCATCATCTTCGAAAGCAGGAGCCGCAGAGGGCCCGCCACCATATCCCCCGGTTGGTCGAGAAGGCGGCCTTCGCGGAGACCCGTAGCTCGGTGGTGGAGGAGGCTCCTCGACCGGGGGTGGTGGCGGCGGCGGTGGTGGCAGCGGCGCGCTAGCCGGGGGAGGCTCCACCCTTGCGACCTGTGGCGGAGACCCGGCTTCCACGTTCACCAGCCTGCCACTTTCGCCGCCCTCGACGAGCACGTTGCCATCGACGTCTGTGGTGCCGATCGTATCGACCACGTCGATAACGTCGAACATTCCCAAACCCTGCCCGCCACCCATATCGGGTGGGGAGCCACTATCAATGTAGAAGGTGGCAGTTCCACCACCTCCACCGCCACCGCCGCCAAAGAAGGTCGCTGAGCATGCTGCAAAGGACAGCAGCAGGAGCAGACACTGCCGCTGGTAATTCTGCAAGGAAAGTGTAACGAATTATTGATGAATGCTGGATTTCCCAAAAGTTAAAGCGGCAAGGCTACACATTCCACATTGGCGATTCAAAATAAGATAGCCTTCACGTTCAGCGCAGCGTGTGTGCCATCATTTCTCATCCTTTTCGGACAGACACGTGCTAAACTGGACGTCCTTGCTCCAGGCAGACTTCCACACTTTGCACTCACTGCCATGTGGTGTTAATCTATACATCTCCTTGAAAGCACAAAAAACCACGAGCAGTAGAGATGTTTCTCTCGGCTTCGCTATGCCTGAATACTCGCAACTCGGAGAACAGGGCGCAGACAAGGCGCTGCGTATCCAAGCGGACCGCCTTGCGGCGCAATGCACCTCACAGAAAGCGACGAAAGAGCTCTGGCAGGCGAAAGCGTGGATCCTCTGTGCGTCACCATAGTACGTACCATGGCCCTGAGAGATGCCGCTGCTGCTCAAGATGCACTGGAGGATCAGCGACGAGTGACTGCAAGCAGGGTGCTGCAGGATGCCTTATACGCGACCAAGGAATGCGGACGCCTCTCTATAACAGTGCACGATGCGGCCCTGGCATTGGATGAGCGCTCGGCGCCGTCGTGACGAGCCAAATTTGACGCAAGCAGCGCAGGAAAAATTAATGCGCCCACAGTCGCGTCGAGGCGCTTTCCACTAGCGTGTCTTGCGTGGCACCTATTTAGTCCTTCTTTTTTTCTTTCTTTCTCTGTGAGTGTTAACGCGAAAGTGTAAAGTACATCGCGCCGGAGTGAAGGCCGCGGGCACCAAAGGAAAAAGGCCGGCTGCCTCCAGTTCCTTTTGTTTTCTTTATCATCCGTTATTGCTCTGTATGCGTGAGCATACTGCTCGCTATAACCGCCTGCCAGGGTTAGCAGAGGTCGTCGGAATAAAGAGCCCGCTCACCGGCTCGTTCACTCTCTCCCTCACGCCGCTCTGGCATCGAGGCTCCTTCCAGACATCTTGAAAGCCGTTGTTACGGCTTGTTCGGACGCTCTCGCGCGAGCCGCTGAGAGCGCTTTTGGAATGCACCGCCTCGCGGCCCACCCGCTTCGAAGTTGGATCACCGCCCCTATATGCACGTCTATACTCAAAGTTCAGTGCAGCCATGCGAAAACCTGCAGCAATTGCGAAACTTTCATCTGGAACGATATGAACTTCACCAGCTGTTTCGAAGACGCCATGAATATCAACAAGGCCACCCCATTTAGCTTTTGCGCTGAGGGGCTTCGACAGTTACTTTTATCCACTTGCAGTGTGACCACAGCAGCGTTACCTTTTGCCGCCAAGACGGCGCCTGCGTGGTTAGGCATACCGCTTGGTACGTACTGCACGCAATTGAGAAAGCTCTTCCGAGGCCGCTCGCGAGTGGTCGTGCATCCGGCGTGGTTTCCGAATGGCGCTTCGCGCGCCGACGCGAGTCCGAGCCGCGCCGTCGACAGTAGAACTGGGTGGTCGCGCCCCTCTTTCACCCTGCATTTTCCTGAGGCCGTCAGAGCAGAAAGAAAGCGGGCACGTGGTACCATTATCTGCAGTTGGGAGGTGCGTCAGCGGAAACACAGCGCCGTCGCATCTTGTCATCGTCGAAATCCCCGCTTGACTTTTACGTCTTTCTTCCAGGAGCGCTCCTCGGAATCGCCGAAGCTGCGGCGGAATGCGCCGTCGACGTGCATGGACCGCGCACGCTTCGGCAAGTCCTACGTTCGGCGTGCTCGCACGGACGAACCGCCTCTCCAAGGTCGCCTTGTGCGCACGTTATTGTTGTCCAACGAGGCGGAGAAAGTTGCGTGTTTTTTGGACCCACCACCAAGGCGATCAGGTGGGCTGGAGAGCATGTGGACGTCGACAGGTCAGTGAGCGGTCTTCCACGCAAAAAAGAAAGACAGAGAGAGAGGGAGAGAGAGAAAGTTGTCAGGCTCGTCGTGTCGTGGAACTCGCTGTATACGGTCTGCTGCGCTCGACGGAGGAAGATGTGAGCAGCGCCGGGCTGTGATTAACTCTCCCAACAGAGATGGGTATTGTGCACATAAGGTCTGGACCAGTGATCCTCCTGGCATGCAGTGCGTGACCTATATCCAACTTCCACTTCTTGCAGCAAGGAATGTCTGTGCTTAGCGTTGTCGCTGCATCGAATGTACGTAATACAGGGAATGAAATGGGGGAGAGAAACTGCAGTGCTTGTATAGTTAATGATCCCCCCCCCCCTCTATCATCGGATTGCACGTTATGAAGTTCGTACGATTTAACTGATAAACCTTTCAGCCGGAGCACCCGTTCTGACAGCAGTGCTGCATTGCCCTCTTTAATTGACAATTTCAAAAGGTTAGGGGGTCGTGTGACTGTAGGACCAAGAACCTCTCATATGCGCTGCTCTCGAAACTTGCAAATGGTAGACGGTGGTAATTGTTTGGGAACACGCCCTCGTGCTGTCGCATTTCTTCCTAATCTCCCTGCACGTGACGACAGGTTCCAGATTACAACATCAAGGCGAACAAGTAAGCTTGGTTCTACTAACAAGCAGAAACTGAGATATGAGCTGCTGATCATCTACACTATGCACATGCATTTTTTAATGAACACAAACACTTACCGTTGAACAGGAGCCCATACACCTAATATGCAGTGGCAGCTAACCTATTAGACAACTTTAGGATAACTGGCGAAGAACAATACGTTACTGCACTGGACTTGGCACATGTATTTGCAGGTTTTCTTTAGAACCGTGTCTGCTACGGATATCAGGCAAAACCTCATCAGCTGTCTTCAAAAGAATTTGTTTTTATTCGCGAGCTAATTGAGTTCAATGATGACGGAGTGCCTTACATCCCATACCTTCGCATAATGTTTGCGCCTTATTCGCCCCGTTGCATGTTTAATTCAAATCTTTGTCACCTCCTGGTAGTACACTCAAAATCGCCAATAATTCACGACGTTCTTTGCCGGCTGGAGTGGTGATCCTGCGAAGGCGTTCAAGAGTTTGATAGCAAGAGCGCAGAACATAGCACCAGCCCAGGAGTCCAGCTCCAGGCCATACGAAGAACAGGAAGGGTCTACCATGTCTCAGCCTGGTGGATCACCCACCCCCACAAAGATTGGCAACAATGACTTTGCGTTCTCCTTCTTTCTTTCATATTCTTTTACAGCATGTACATCAGTACTTAAGGGGCCACACAGAAGTGTACATGCAGCTGTGAACGTGCCACAGTGAACTGCGTCAAAGATAAAAATTAAGTTAAGAAAGAAGAGAGATATGTTTCCACGAACTTGTCAGCGAATACGTCGCGATTGAAAAAATGCTGCATTCTTTCCATCGTTTTTTTTTTAAAGTTTCCTGGTCCTCAATCGCACACGCACGTATAGTGCAAGGAGGTTCGCCTCGAGCACCGTTGTTTCTTCCGGAACGGCACTGATTTCACATGTGCGCTGTCCAAGAATGGAAACCATGCTGAAATAAAAGACAAATTTCTTTTATTTCCGCGTTGAGGGAGGTTGAGCGAAAAGCAGGAAAACGGGCAGCGCCGATGGTGGCCCGGCGGTTCATGATGCTGTTTTTGCAAGTACACAGAAGGCGCGTACAAGCGACCGCCATGAATGCGTGGCGACCCTGCGACCACCAGCGTGAATGCATCCAGCATGAGGCACGTTTGAAGTCTACATAGCCATTCCATTTCCCGGATGCAGGCTTAGACCATTATAAGATAGAACGTTAGCAGAGCTCAACTTTTTCCAGAGCTGTATACCCGCCTTCGGAAACGGCGATCTTTAATTTGGGCCTACTTACGGGATGACTACAGCAAAGTTATGTCGTACACTCTACATTTCATATACCACTAAACGGCTCCAGATACGTGCTTTCGGAGAAAGGCAAAAGGAAGTCCGTTTAACGACAACCCATCTTAATCGCACGTCTCGCAACCTTTAAAATGGATAGTGTGGGGTGGGGTAAAATAATACAAACATTTCAAAATAGTGAATATATATTTTTATTCCACTCGTTACCATTAAACATCAGTGCAGAAACTTTTCTTTTGGGTATAAGGTAAGTGTCACATAAATATGACACATGTTCCCACAGTTCGAAAACTTATTATAAAAAGGAAAGAAACAAAGACACCACGTGTCTCATTTCACCCCAACCTGTGGGGCAAAGCGAGACTGTGTGAAAAAAAAAATTAATCTTTTCAGTTGTTCAAGTAGAAGCACTTGAAATTCACTTCGTGGACGCTCACGCGCAGTCCTCTTAAGTCCAGTTCTTGCACTCTATACGCATTGGATCCAGACAGACCCCAGCTCTCTCTTGCTCTTATCTTCTTGCAGATCAAACACCGCCAGTCTTTCTTTGAGCTAATGTTGTCTTTTTTGAGCACTTGCACTTCATCGGAATATTTAACGATTGATATCTGAGATATGCCCTGATACGTCTTCTTCATATCTTTTTGCAATTTTGATGCAGAACTTCACGGGCATTTCATGGCTTCAACTTCGTTAGCCCGGCTTTGTGAGGCCATGAATTTTTAGATTTTCTATCGCTTGTTATATTCAAGGTTTCGCCATGAAAAATCTAACTAGAACTTGATTCCAAAACTTCTTTTTGAACGGCTTGAGTTGTAGATCCTTCCAATTTTTCATGCGTCTGTTGAGAGCATCCTTGGGAACGCGGAACAACCTCAACGCTGCACGAATGGAGCGAGTAATGTCTTCAACAGCAGTCAGTGCTTTATAATGTTATTTTCCTGCCAGGAAGCTCTATATCGATTTTTCTCTTACGTCCAAACACTTCTACGCAAATAATTACAGTATATATTAAGTATACGTAGATGACTCACTTAAGAAACCCTCTAAGGTAACTTCAATGCCTTTTTGTCACGTTTCACCCCTCTGACACACCCGCATTAAAAAAAATCCAAGTTGGTCCCGGACACCAAATGGCCTAAACTTTGGTGGTAAGTAGCTAGAAGTATATAACATCAAAATAAATACGTGCATCGTTGTACTGACGCTGGAGTACCTCCATGCGTGGATATCAGGCAAAGCCTCATCAGCTGTCTTCAAAAGAATTTGATTTTATTCGCGAGCTCAACTAATTTTCCCTTTTGGCGGACACTATTTGCCGCGTAATGCCCCGCCGCGAAGTTCTAGTGGCTAAAGTAATCGGCTGCTGATCAGCAGGCCGCGGGATCGACCCGGCTGCGGCGGCTGTATTTCTGATGGAGGCGGAAATAATCGTAGGCCCGTGTGCTCAAATTTGGGTGCACATTGAAGAACCCCTGGTGGTCGGGTTTTCCGGAGCCCTCCACTACGGCGTCTCTCATAATCATATGGCCGTTTTGGGACGTCAAACCCCACATATCAATCAATGCCGCGTAATTATTGACGCGTGAGCACTGTGAGCAATGACAAACTTTTACACATTAAAAGGTGGACAACTACCAGCAGTTATCGCTGGAAAAGACGAACGAACAAAAGTACTTTTTGTATTAGTTACAGAGGCTGGCAAAGTCAAAATGTTGCGTCTTGCCTTATGTCTTACTTTACCCCACTCTACCCTAATACGTGGTATAAAAGATACAAAAAGTAGGAGTGGGAAGGGGGTGGGGTGACATTTATTTGTGGTCAATGTGCACGTACAATAAGGAGATTCCAGAAAGGAGTAAACAAAGAGTGCAGGCAAATAAACTAGGGTAACATACCATGATGTTTACTACTCACGTTCTGAAGCAGGATAATGTGCGTTATCTAATAGAAAATTTATAATTTGCGGGAAAGATGATGTGCCAGTGAAGTAGAAGTGATAGACGAAAAATACTTGGGTATCATCACTCATTCGCGCTTTGGTAGAAGTCCACAACAAATTTTAACCATATAGATAATTTAAAACACTTCACTGTTGGTTTGGATTAGCTCACTTCTTGTGCTTTTTTTCTCCGTATTCTAACGCCGAAACGTGTTACTTTCTAACTTGCACTGCCGCCATTCGTTCTGTATCCACTACTCTAGATGAAGTATGGCGAGGATTGCTGCAGTAATACGAAAACAAAACATTAACTGAAAATCACGGACTCATGATTTCTTCGCTCGCAGAGCTCCTGTTTACTATAGCGGCTACCTCTGCCCTCCTACAGCTTCGTCGCAGCAATTTACAAGTCATAGTGACTTACACGAATATGACAGTCTCATGGTATACAAAAAAGAACGGGCTGCGGGGCGCTTGGCACTGTTTCCACTGAGGTCACAAAGCAATAATTTGCGCTTAGGCTCCCACACATGTGTTACCATTGGTTTTTTTACGCCAGTTCACATTCGCTTACTCGCACTCTATTTCACTCACTCACATTCAGGTCTGCGGGGAAGTGTTTATGTTTATAAGAAGAAAAGGAAGAGAAAAGTGAGCCCCGCAACTGTCTGCATCAGAGTGCGACACCTCAGCAGTAGATCACAAGGGATGAGAGTGTGGAGGGATTAAAAGGATAGGAATAAAGGTGTAGGGAGAGAGAAAGAGAGATGCGCTAAGCCAGCGAGCGAGGACATATCGAGGGGATAGGAGAGATAGGAAAGATGGGAACACGGTCACAGGAGTCCGAGGACGGAACACCACGTGCGAGAACTCTTGTCGGCCTCAGGAGATGGCGTAGAGCAAGTCCAGTAGGTCATAGCTACGCTGTCGTCGGAGATAGGCGTCAGGATATGACGTAGGGTGAGCCCAGTCGGCCAGAGCTACGCTGATGTCGGAGATCGCGAGGGCACAACCGGTCGGCACGGAATCCAGCCAGCGAGTCCTGCCTTAGCCCATAGGCATGCACAGGGTTCTCCAATAGTGTGGGCAAAGCTCACCACTGATCCCCTTTTCTTTTCCCGTTGGTCGCGTTCAAAAATAGTTGTTTCTTTGCCTCGTTGTTAGTTTTATCTTATTTCTCAACTTTCGTTATATTCTTACTTGTGCCTCTTTATCTTTCTGTATTTCTTCCTCTTCCTTGCTTTTTCTGCTAGTCTTTCCTTATATTCATTCCCTTTCTTTCTCTCTGTATTTCTCGCTTGCTTTCTCTTCTCTCTTTCTCATTCCTCCTATGTTGTTTTTCTTTCTCTCTTTCCTCGTCCTCAATCTCACTTACATTTCCCACCCATGCAAGACTATGAATGATATGCTCCGCTAATGCGCCTGGATAGCCGAACGTTCACAATCGACGCTCGCCTTCGTATTGTGGGTACGCGGGTTCGGATCGCGCTTCGTCAAAAGAATTTGATGATGATGATGATGATGATGTTGATGATGATGATAATAATCCGTGTTATTCTGGCGCACACCCACAAAAGAGGATCTGCAAAGAACCGGGTGGCAGGATCTTTTGCGAAGAATTTGTTTCCTCGTTCCAGTTTTTTCTCCATCTCTTTCCGCCTCTCTGTGCACGTTCTCTGGTCTATCACAGTTATTGCATCCCATGTTGGTCAAATGGCCACGCGTGCTCTGGGAGCGAAGCGGAAGACGTCAACGATAGCGCGTGCTCGTTTATCATGACGTTCATTTCCGTTCCCACATCGCGGAGCAATACTTGGCTTAAACAGCTCCGCTGTTTGATAAGTGCTGTTTTTCAAGAAACATTAGTGGTCGTGGGGGCCACTATTGTCAAAAACCTGTACAGCTCGTGTATAGCCATAACCTTGCACTTTAAACATTGGCAGGAGGCCCGACTGAGTAAAAGGTACGAAGCATATTTAGCGCCATGCTAATACGAATATGTGCCCCCCCCCCCCCCACTTTCCACACGCTGCGCTAATGCGGATGGCTATTCCTGAAGCAAATGTCATTCCAAATTACTACATGTTGACAATAGCATCCAGCGACGCACACGTTCGTTCACTTTCGGGCGCTCCCAAGCGTGAAATATTAAGTGCTGTAACACTAAAAAATTATGAGCTGCTGTAATATGGCTCCCTTTTATGAACTATGCATGCAACGTCGACCTGCGCTCACACGTTCATGCCCTTATGTGAACCGATATTTTTGCTGTAAATACGCGCTCCTCACGTGTGCATTCTGCCCCGCCGCGGTGGTCTAGTGGCTAAGGTACTCGGCTGCTGACCCGCAGGTCGCGGGTTCGATTCCCGGCTGCGGCGGCTGCATTTCCGATGGAGACGGAAATGTTGTAGGCCCGTGTACTCAGATTTGGGTGCACGTTAAAGAACCCCAGGTGGTCAAAATTTCCGGAGCCCTCCACTACGGCGTCTCTCATAATGAAATGGTGGTTTTGGGACATTAAACCCCACAAATCAATCAATCACGCGTGCATTCTTTCATCCAGTGGCCGTGGTTCTACCCTGCATTCGAGTTGGCATTCACGTTCAGTCGAAAGTAAAGCTGCCTGACACAAGCGTTCACGTTTGTTTCCGTTCAAAATACTTGTGCAGTATATGTGCACTCATGCCTAAATGGGCGTTCCAGCTATGCAAACATGTGCCTGGAAATTAGCTGTCTTGCACTGTAAGACAAGATTGTAGCGAGGCGAAGCCAACTGTGAAAATTCTACCGCAGGTAAGTATTTGCACGGCATATTCACATATGCATTCTTCTTACTGTGTTACTTATTCACACGGATAGATTTAGATTACGCCATTCTGCCACGGTACGAATACGTTTTGACTATAAAATTTTGTTCAAAATCATGCGGAGCTATTTCTAGCAAACGCAAGAGTACTATTTCTGCTAAATGGCCTCTAGTTCCACTATTTTGTCCATGTTTGCTAGGCAAAAAAAAAAACAGGAATCGTATACTCTATACAGCCATATCAAAAATGACTGCATAAACGTTATAGAATGGCGAAAGATGCAGCCAATGCTTCGGTATTCGGATCCTTGAAACGGAACGCTTCAAAATAACTACGCACTCCAAATAACATGTTTTCATTGAATAAGTGCGTAATAAGAGAGCTGTAGAGTGCATCAAGTACTCACAACACACTGGAAACGCGCCAGCATGTAAACGCGTCGCCATTTAAAGAACCTTCATTGTAGCCGTTACCGCTGGGGCAAGACAGAGGCAAAATGCTGCAAGTCTGTATTGCTAAACAGGAAAGCTGGCTGCAAGAGTTCTTAATATATTTGGATAAGAACGCAATTAAAGTCACGTAAAGTCGCTATCGTAATCTACGGGGCGCCATGGCTCCAGGCACACTTACGCGCTCAAAGAATTTCGCATCGGTTGGCAGGGTTCATTGGCTCGCCTGGAGCGCAGTGAAACGCTTCCGCGAACCGGGGCAGATGTCGGAGCGGTAGATTGCACGCAGCCTCACCGTCTCCCTCGTCGATGCTGCCGAAACATTGAAAGTAGCACATAGCGATGAACAACAGCGGCAGCCCTCGGTACTTCTCCAGTCCTTTCACAGCGTTGTCCGAAGCCCGGCCGCTGCGTTCGTAAGCATCCACGAGAGCGTTGAGACCAAAAGTTTGCGATTCGTAAAATGGGGGGTCGAAGACGCCGCCTAATTGGCTCGCTGCCAAGCACTCGGCTAGGGACATATTTTGGGTAATCATGGATGCCTCGTAGAAACCCAGCAGCAAGTCACTCAGTGCTTGGGTTATCTCGAGCCCTAAGCCACCATAGTTTACGGACGAGGGCAACATTGCATCGAACAGAGGAAATGACAGGGCATACGGCATCAACTGAAAGTCCCTCTTACCGTAAGATACGACGTAATTGTTAAGGTGAAGCATTGAGTGGAGCATGTGTTCCACTTCGGGCTCATTCCTGACCAGCACCGAGTGCTGCCAGTTCTTCAAGAACGAATCGGTCATGTCCGGCAGCTGGCCTCGAATGATGGTTTCATTCTCTTCGCTGTGCTCCTCCAAGTTGGAAAACACTATCGCCAGTGAGCTCCAGTTTGCGACCACGGTGATGTTCTCGTCCAAATATGCCCAGTTAGAAAGACGTCGCCGGAACGCGGTCCGCACCGACAGCGTCATTTCTCTAGCCATGGACCTCGCCTCGCCGTGAAGAACGTCGGCGTTGTATCTCGCGAACAGTGCCTGCCTTGAAAAGAACATGGCTCTGGAAGCGCAGAAAACACCATAGTAGACGTGGCCCATGTTGTATTTGTTATCGTAATAGTTGTAAATGAGCTCCCTATTCGCGAACAAGGCCGCCACTTGGACCGTGAACCAGGAGACCAACGCGTGGAACGAGTCTGAGTCGTTAGACCTCCAGAGGTTCAACAGTGAGTTAACATAACGAATATTTGTCGTCACGAGCGTCACTTCGGTCAGACTCGCATCAAGCTTACGAAGATTCGCCATCCACTTAGCTTCAGTCAGGCCAACGTCCGTCGCATCCGGAAAGCTCTCGGCGCTGCCGGAAGACACCATAGAAGTTATGTGGTGCGGGAGAGTTGCCATCGCACGATCCTCCAAAACTTGAATCTGGTTGTACGCTAAGGTGGTCGTACCATTGCGTCGTAAACGCTGTGCGAGGAACTCGAAGTACGCTACGCGCTCTTCAGACTCATCCAGGCGCACATACTTCTCGTACGGCATTAAAAAGAGCTTGCCTGGAGTTGCGACCAGCTCGAAGGCACTGCCGTTGGCCACGACGTAGAAGTCGAGCAGCACGTCCCAGCCCAACTTCATGGAGCTGTAGAGCAGCGTGTAAAGCACGTCCGCACCCATAGACAGCCGTGGCCATACGACGCCAGCGTCATCGAGCGCCTTCAGGACGGCTGGTAGCTCGTCTCTGCTACCGTCGAGCAGGGATACGCAGCTGCGGTACACGGCGGCGGCTCGTTGCTCCTCGTTTTGCCCTGACGGCGGCACAGCGATGTCCTTCACCGAAGCGGTAAGCCTGTCCAACACGTGCGAGAACTGTAGGTCCCACTCATCGCTCCTGTGCACCTTCCGCCAGCCGTCGCAAACGAACCGCGTGAAGCTCTTGCACGGATTCACGGATTCGTTGAGCGATGCCAAGATCTGCCTCGAGTAGGCGAGGCAGGCGTGCGTAGCGCACGCGCCCGATAGCGGCGCCACCGAATACCAGGAAGTCTTCACGATCGCCACTGCCACGACGGCCACGAACACAACAACCGTCAGGGCGCACACAGTGGCCCACAGAGGTCCGTTTGACTGCAACAATGAACCACCGAGAAAAGGGTGTTCATCTTTCTGGGCAAACAACGGCCAAAGAGTGAAAGCGTGTTCAGCTTGCTGACAAGTACCGACTTTAGTTCGCCGAGCGTGCAAGCAATAATTATGCGATGGCAACTTTTGGGGACCACACACAAATCGCGGTGATTTTTGTGCTGAGCACTGTCCCGTGCACGCGCATTGCGGCAAAACCTTCATATAGTTAACTCACATCCAAAACATTTTTTAAATTCGTGATGCCGAGAGTCATATACTCCATCAGTAAAAATAACGATGACACCATATAACACCTTGGAGAGAACGTAATTTGAAAAATAATGAATAAACTCCGGAAATAATAGCGTTATCAAGAGAACGGGGTTTTCCTTGTGTGTGTAGCTTAAAGGCTCATAGAGACACTCACTGACGTATTTATGCACATTTATAGAATACCTTTTGCATCTACAGCGCTGAACCAGCGTTCAACGCTTGAAGGCTGAACGCTCGCAGCCATAGAGCCGTACGGAATGCAATATGGCAGCCCGTCAATCATAGGCAGAGAGCATGTGGGAGCTGGAAAGGGGGGGGGGGGGGTTCGGGCTCTCTTTGGGCTGCTTCATGAGAGGTCGGTGTCCTCCCCCTCCCCTAACGCTGGCCAGGAATATTTTATAACAGATTGGCTTGGATTCTCAGCCATTGCCAACAGAATTTCGTACAGCCTCTCTTGCAGATTTTTCCCAGGGGACTGTATACTCCCGCTCTTTTTGCTTTCGGGTCTTTAAAATTCGGATCACGGGCCAGTGACAAGCGCGGAGTCTGGCGCCGTGGTCGCATTGAGATTGCAGTCGCAGGATGACGAACATCGAGGCATTTGGACGGCTCTATTGCAAAAAATTTACGGGATGTACGTATCAAGAAAATGAAAGTCTTGTTTTATGTAACAGACATCTTTTTGTTTTATATATAACAAGTTTTCGACATCTCTCTCTCTCTCTCTCTTTCGCTATCAAAAGCATGTGCAGATTCGTCTTAGCACCCCCTCCCCGCTTTCTACCACGTCAATGTATGGGGCTAATTTTGCACCCCCCCCCTCGCGTCCCCTTTTTTATCATGCCAACGTATGGGGCTGGCTTTGCCACTTTGTCAAAGGGGTAGCCAATCATTGAGGCAGTGCAAAACCAAGCAAGGTGCAGGAAGCTTGAAATGCTTCCGATACAGGGGCCAGCCTGTGCAAAGCCAGCTGATACACTATATAGGTGGAAAAAATGTTCCGGATTGGGGCACGGACGGATCAATACATCGACAGAAAAGAAAATGCGGTTCACCTACAAGTCATACGCAACTTGGGTTTTTTTTACCTTTACGTAAAACAGTTCTGTCCAATAGATCACCAGTAAAAGATCGAGGGATTGTGGGACGCACCGTCTGCGACCGGCTTCCGGTTCGAGAAGAGTAGACGACGGCGAAACGCTTTGCCGCAAGCCTCAGATTATTCGGGATTCACGCGCGCGGTCACGCGTTTATTTTCATCCTGACAAACCATGCTCGGTTGTTCAGCAGTTGGCTGCTCCAACTCGAGCGTGAAAGGCAACCGCAGTTATCAATTCCCATGGAATGAAGCAAAATTAGGTGCACCGTGGCTGTGAGGAGACCCACAGCGACAGGTAGCCTTGGAGTACGGAACATTGAAGCCAGAGTGTGCGAAAACCATTTTATCGCAGCTACGTGTGTATTCCACACCAAAAAAGCTTACGTGGGAATTCGCTGCGAACATTATATTGAGAATTAAATTGTCGCGCAGGCGCGCCTAGCAAAGATATTATGGGAACGCGTGGGGGAAATCTACCTGCCATACGAGAGGAGCGCCGGCCATATATATATATATATATATATATATATATATATATATATATATATATATATATATATATATATATATATATATATATATACCGGGTGTTCAAAATTAAGCTTTATGATTTTTTTAAAATTAGGCGCTCGAAGGCACGTGAGAACCACTTGTGCAAATAAGTTAAGCGGCCAGGGGGACAGAAAGTTAGATGATAATTATCGCTGTCAGCAGCCCAATTAACTAAAATTTAATAATTAACTTTTTACTGGCTGCGGTAAGTTGGCATGTTTATATTGAAAAAATGTAGGCAGTGGTGTTTGTACACAGTTTCAGTTGGAAGATTTTTTCTAGCACGCCTGTGTTCCGAGATATCCGGCTCCAAAGTTTAATTGTCTTTCGCACGATTACGCATGCAAGAGGGTGAGGGTCCGCGCAAAGCTCCTCCCTAAAGTGACGCATCTGTTGCGTGTGGTGTTTAGTGTGTGAAGAGGGTGGAAGCGTAGGCATAGGTGATAGCAATTACCCTTGCCCTCTTCGGCCGTCGAAATCAAAAATCGAAGAACGCTTGCAACCAGTGTCGTAACACGCAACTGCAGAGCCTCTAACGATAGTGGCAGATACCATGCCGAGATAATGGTGCGAGCGGAGAATCTGGATGCCAGTGCGCGTGCGTAATAATCACTAGAGAAGCATGCGTGGTCGTTGCCTGGGCTACGCGAATAGCGTGACTGCTGATGTCCGAGTACTGTAACTTTTATTGAAACAAGAGCAACAACTCCACCAATAATAACTGAAACAGTTTTATCCTTGCTAACGCATATTTCCTGCTGCTACATAAGCATATTTCGGTCATGCACAAATCTCATCGAAACTCTTCACCTCTCAAGACGTCAATGCCCCAAAAAGTGTTCAAAATGCCTGCCTTCGGCAGCAACGCAAAGCATGAACCGCTGTCGCGTCGACTCGATGACTCGGCGCAGTACTTCTGCAGGAATACTCGCACAGGCAGATGTTATCCTGTCCTTCATGTCATTAACATCGCTGGGCTCTGTTACGTAAACTCGATCTTTAACGTAGCCCCAAAGGAAAAAGTCGAGCGGAGAAAGGTCAGGTGATCTTGGTGGCCAAAACATCGCTCCTGCGCGCCCAATCCACTGTTGTGGAAAACGTCTGTCCAACCAGTTCTTCGCCCTGGTAGAAAAATGTGGTGGTGCTCCATCGTGCTGAAACCATACTTGGCGCAGGTCATTCAGGGAAAGACTGCAGACAAGATCATCAATGACAACACCTAATATTTCTTCTGTGTACATCTTTCCGTTCAAGTTGTCCTCAAAAAAGTGAGGTCCGATGATCCTGTCCCCGAGTATGCCGCACCACACATTCACACTCCAGCGAACTTGATGCTTGTGCTGCCTCAGCCAGTGTGGGTTTTCTTGTGCCCAATAATGGGCGTTGTGAAGATTAACACTTCCATTTCGGCAAAACCGAGCTTCATCAGTCCAAATTATTCTGTGCAAAAAGTCATTTTCTTGATCAGTTTTGATGAGGCCCCAATTGCAGAAGTCAACTCGCCTTTCAAAGTCCGCCTCATTTAGGTCCTGATGAAGGTAAACGTGATATGGATGGAACTTGTGCTTTCTTAAAACATTTGTGACTGTTCCGATGCTGCGACCGCACTGATCGGCAATCTGTCGGATGCTGAGCTCTGGCATCGAGGTTACGCACGCGACAACGTCGATTTCAAAGTCTTCATCGACGATTGCCTTCCTGGTCCGTCTCGGAAGGTGGACAGAGCCTGTTGTGCAGAAGCGTCGAAACAGGTTTGTGAAAGTGGGCCTTGTTGGAAGGGGACGGTGTGGGTGGCGAGACGCGTAAAGCTCCATTGCTAACGAAGCGTTGCCATTCATTTCAGCCATTGCAAGCACCACGTCTACTTTTACTTTGGTAGAATACCTCACGCCAGAAGCAGCCATATTAGCTCGAAAGGACTCCACGTGGATTTCCTTGGTAGACCTTCAATGCAGAGACGCTGTGCTCTAACCGGAGGCACCCTAGTGCAGGACGGTCCTGCTAACGCGTTCACAAGAAGATGTCTCAGTGTGATCTAAAGTCACGAAAAAACGTCGCGAAAAATGGTCTCCTGTTATCGCGTTCATCAGGATCATGCGTAAGGCTCATGGCGCACCGCGCTGTCACATTTTGATTTCGCCGGCCGAAGAGGGCAAGGGTAATTGCTATCACCTATGCCTACGCTTCCACCCTCTTCACACACTAAACACCACACGCAACAGATGCGTCACTTTAGGGAGGAGCTTTGCGCGGACCCTCACCCTCTTGCATGCGTAATCGTGCGAAAGACAATTAAACTTTGGAGCCGGATATCTCGGAACACAGGCGTGCTAGAAAAAATCTTCCAACTGAAACTGTGTACAAACACCACTGCCTACATTTTTTCAATATAAACATGCCAACTTACCGCAGCCAGTAAAAAGTTAATTATTAAATTTTAGTTAATTGGGCTGCTGACAGCGATAATTATCATCTAACTTTCTGTCCCCCTGGCCGCTTAACTTATTTGCACAAGTGGTTCTCACGTGCCTTCGAGCGCCTAATTTTAAAAAAATCATAAAGCTTAATTTTGAACACCCGGTATATGACAAAAACGCGAAAGCTTCAATCAATAATAAGTTTACACGAAGCGCTGAACGAGTTCATTTGCGTTTATCGTGGTCAAACTGTGCAGGACGGCAGCCAAAAGAAGAAGTGCGTTAAACAAGCGCAGGATTTCGATTATTCGGCGCTGTCTATGTCTGACTGTAATGTTTATGTGCAGCCGTGCCGCACAGCTTGATCAAGATCAGCGTTCAAATAAGCATCTGGCTTTGACTAAGGAATGCATCTTATATCGCACTGAAGGCTACAAAAAAAGATATCTCAACGCGCTCAATAAGTGCTGCGCTTCAGGTCGATCGACCGACGATGTCGGCCGAAGCAGCGATTCCGAAATGAACTCTTAGCACACTGCTACTGTCATCCCCCATCCCCTGAGATATTTATAATAGTGATATTTTATCTGCAGTAACGTATCATACAATGAAAACTGTTTTCGGTATCAACTGATCTGCTAGCCAAACTGACAGTACCCCCGAGCAGCATAAACGCATTTCAGATTCTTTTAGTGCGATAGAAAAAGTTTCTTTACAGTTCATGGCTTTCGTAGCTTGTCATCGTCCAATTCACGGTTAGCAAAAAAAATAAATAAAAAAAATCAACTTCTGAAGCACTGACATTGCACGGAGAGGTGCTTTTTTCAATTAACGGAGTGGTACAAAAATGTGCGCGTGCCACTGCTAACCCGCGTGGTGCGTCGAACTGGAAGCCGTCGTATCCCATAGTTCCCTGCAATTGCCCATGTTACCAGTCACCTATGTAGGAACGAACACACTTTATAAACTCTATCTGCCCTTCCCCCCCCCCCCCCCCCAAGTTTCACTTTTTCATAGATGCGCGCACACAAACGCCCGCCCGAATTTAGAGAAAGGGCGGTGGAAATCACACCGAGAAAATGTCGCTTTACGCTATCGTTAACGCGTTTAGATGGGCTTGGTGGTACTGACCGAACGTTTCCATAGTACCAAAGAACACGCCAAATGACTACGGAAAAAGACACAGGAAAGCCGCTAGCCCCTGAATGAATGTGATGTGGTGTACAATCACGAAATCGAAAAACTTACGCGGGCTGGTTTTGGCGTCACGTCGTAAAGCAGATCCTGGGTCAAAAGAAGTGAGCTGAAGGCTGGCTGTCTGGGGAAGGCTGCGGCGCTTGAGGGCCAGCTGGGCGAATGAGTCCTCGGGCTCCATACTTGAAACAAGGAGCTGCCCGGGCTCGACCGGAGCGACGCTGGGCTCTGCGCACTGTCCAAGTAACCATCGTGCGACATCGGCAGATTGCCTGAGCCAATGGTGTCTCTGGCAGGAGCGTAGGAGGGACTACGACGCGGTGGTCCTGTCGGGTGAATGTCTCTGACCACATATGGTAAGCGGGCACTGTGACCCCTGACACCTGCGCCTGACAGGCGAAAAATTTAGGTCGCAAAGTTGACAGTGCCATCAGACTAGCGCAATCGCTTACTAGTGTAATTCCGTGTATGCAACGCCAGACAGTCGCTGTTAGCAGATGACCAGTTGCATACCAGGCGATACTAAATGCATATTGTCACGGGGTCGTGACCTGGACGAAGCAAGTAGACTGTAATTACAAGATGAAACTGATAATTTCACCGAACATGTGGTCATACGGTCAGATCAGAGCGATAGCGGCGAACACTAGCGGCGAACAGAGTCACCGGCCGTCGATCAACTCGCAAGTGGCGATGCACGTCGGCCTTTATACACGTGCCATCGAATACTCTAGCGAGGCGGAAATGTTGTAGGCCCGTGTGCTCAGATTTGGGTGCACGTTAAAGAATTCCAGGTGGTCTAAATTTCCGGAGCCCTCCACTACGGCATCTCTCATAATCATATGGTGGTTTTGGGACGTTAAACCCCACATATCAATCAATCATCGAATACTCTAGCGTTATCGTTAGCGGCAACGTAGCTTCCAGAATAGTCTGTAATGTTCGCGAAGTGGGCGTAATCTTAACAAAGGGATCTGCTGCAGTCCTGAAGCTACTCGAACACTGCAGGCGCGATTTGCGCTGAGAATCACTGACGGTAAAGCGGGGTGTAGTGGACGCTGAGCGATATGTTGATCCTCTAGGATGGCGCTGGGAGCATGCGCGCGCCACCTCATGTGGGGTATATAGGAGGGGGCAGTTCCGAATAAAGGGGGCTTCCTGTTGTTGCTATGAGCCGTGCTCGTGTCTTACTCGGCGTCTCTGAACACAGGGTGATAACAAAATTTGAGGAGGGATTGTGGCAATATACACAGCAAAAGTGGTGTTGCCGCATTAGAATTACGGTGTAAGCGAAAGAAAACGTGTTAGTGAGCGCAGAAGCCTCATCTGCGAGAGCTGTCCTGGGTGATCCATCCATGCTGGGCCGCTTCAACACACGCATCTCTACAAGACGCCTCCTACTTCCCGATAGACAAAGACGACCGTCTGGCTGTCCACAAAGCAAAAAAAAAAAAAAGGGGGAGAGAGAGGGGGTCACGAAGTTGCCGTGGCCCGCACATGAAGGTAACTTCAAGAATCAATCATCTTACTTCTATAACCTGCCGTAAACGCGATGGTAACTTGAAATGTGCATCCATCCACTTTCGAACGCATATAAGCAAATCGTTATAATCTCTGGCGTTATAGGAATACACGTTGTAACTCACAAATGACATGCTGAATTAAGCTCAGGCGCGGGAAGACGGTAGCGTGAAAGAGTTATGTACCTTGAGCATCTCTTCGCACAGTCTCTTGGGGTTCCGATGGGAAGAAGCCGCTACTGTCAGGCGGACGCATGTCGAAGTCGTCTCGTTCGTCGGGGACTTGCTGCAATGTACGGCGGCCCTCAGGCGAGTCAGACTTTGATGTTCTGGATGCCATCCTGTTGGTTTTCTGTGCCTCAGCCTGCGGCGTCCACGCATTGGGTGTTGGCGAGGCATTACTAGTTTGCTGCATCGATGAGCACCACAAGCGTCTGATGAGGATGAGCAGACCTGTGAAGCTACCGGTGCTGCTGCACCCTGCTGCCCAGAGGCCTAGACGTCTTCTTGAATCACGCTCAGAGCATGCCGCATGAGCACGTGCACTCGTACTCATTGCTGTTCCTCTGATGTGGTACGTACCCACAGAAGGGCACAGCCAAAAGTCGAGAAGGCGTGTACAATATGCGTTGTACGAAAAATATTATTGAACTAGTAGTATGTTTACTAATATGTTTATAACGTGTTCCAGGGTTGTCCTGACCGCACGGAGTGCGGCCAGCGCAACCCTTATACAACTAGGGCAAACCATAGAACACGTATTATGGAAAGGTGACGCAGTCTGCTTATGACGGTTCATTAAATACTGTCTAAATCATTAGTGACATCTGTCCAGAAATCTTAAGTGACATTTGTGGCCTCTGTGTTCACCTCATTTTCAGTGGGCCAGTAGTGAGTGGTAGAATTAGCTCCAAAATATGTTCCATGGGCGTATTAGCCTCCATACTACTTGGGGCTGGCGCATGCATTCGTAACTAGCCGAGTCCTGTATTCGGTTCCATATGCATAACATTACGCACTCGAAGGAGGTCGCCAACGCACAACAGCCGCAGATCAGGACTGAAGGGTCATCATCACCGACTCAAGGGGTGCCTGTCACAATAGCCACATTTTGTACTAGGCATACGAAATTTTTGGAAAACAGCAGCTACCTAGGTGCGCCCGCGCAATGAACGATCATTTGGGTTGCGGCTCATAAGAGTCTCATACGGGCCTCAATGGTACAATGAGGCGGCCGATGGCGCTGCCCACGCGCGCTCTCCGGGCACCGCCATCGGTCATTCCCTACCGATCCAGACCTCGAAGCCAATCCCGCCTACAAAGTTTAAGGAGGTCGCACAGTTTTATGAGTCCGTGTGCCAGCAATCGTCAAACACGTTGACTCTGATTGCATGGGAAATTGCCCGCACTATGGGAGAAATTCTTTTGACATATTCCGCACGGTGTGCGCATGCCAAAAAAAAAAAAAATCCAAAGCTAACCTTTTTACGCAACCCTTCCTGGGAGGACTGGGCAGCAGCCAGGCTTGCTCGGCTGCTCTGAAGTGACGGCCTATTGTGCCACGTGGAGCGGGCCCGGGCCGCGGCCGACGCCAATGGGATCGCGTAAGGAGCGCAGTTCTAGTGTTCGTCTAGCGTCACCTCTTTATATGAGCCGCGTGACCTATCTCCACTTATGTAGTTAGCATTTCCATATACGCGTACAAGCATATTTATTTGTATTTTTGCCCATTGTATTGAAAAAAAATCATCGAATATCCACGGAGGGCATCCTGATGAGTGGCGCGAAGCATCCGTCAGTTCGTCCGCGCTTCCGTCCGTGCGTCCGTTCATGCGTCCATCAGTCTGTGTGTCCGCCCATCTGTCCATGCATCCGTCCGTCTGTCCGTGTATGCGCCCGTCCATCCATCCATGCGTCCGTCCGTTCATCCACCCGTCAATCCGTGCATCTGTCTATCCGTCCGTCCGTCCGTGCGCGCGTCTGTCCATCCGTTTGTCGATCTAGTGAACACGCCAAGTACCGTCATCTGCCATCTTTTTATCATATATTCATCATATACAAGTACCGCCATCCAGTGGACATTCCAAGGACTAAACGAGAGGTGGCACGGCCGGACTAGGAATGAGAGACAGGACAATTCGACTTTTAGTTAACACACACGCTGCGATTTTTTTATTGTTCAACAACGCACAGAAGACAAGAAAGGGTCACTACGTTATACTCGCTGGGCGTAACCTCCTTGGTTTTAGAAAGGTTTAGCGAGCGTTGGGCCACAGTGCCATGGCTACAGTGAGCTATAGTATATACCATGAACTCGAGGTGGTTAAAGGTGAGAAGTGGACCCGAAGCGCAAGCCGTAAGAAAGTGTGCGTGTGCCAACTCTCGTTTAGTCCTTGGAATGTCCGCTGGATGGCGGTGTTTCTATATGGGGAATATATGATAAAAAGATGCGAGATGGTGGTACTTGAAATGTTGAATAGATGGACGAACGGACACACAGACAGATGCATGGACGGACGCATGAACGGACGCAGGGACGGACGGGCGGATGGACGCATGGACGGTCTCACAGACGGACATATGGACGGACAGAAGCAATAACGAATGGACGGACGAATGCTTCGCCCCACTCTCCATCATTCACTCCGTGGATATGCTGCTATTTTTTTCATCCAAGTGCCATTGCCTTCCTCACGTCTCCCAGGATAACTTTGTACAGCAGCTGGTGTAGGCACATCAATTATTGTTTTGTTATCAGCCCAGGCATTGTTGAAATATCAGTGACACACATTGTAAGATAACATTTCTGCCCTCCGATTAACCTTGTTGAGCGCAGCGTTGCAAATTGCCCCTCCGCAACTTGAATACCACTGATAACTGCGTTTCCATAGCGTCGTAAGCCAGAACTAATCAAGGTGGTTTTCATCATGTCCCAAGTTTACGCGTGCTTGCTGAAATTGTGTGGTTAAATACGTTAATCGACTGTTTGTTCTGGTTGAAAACAATCCCTTCGGGAAACAAATCAGCATTTTCTGAGGCATTGTGTCATTGCTCGCGTTTTTTAGAGAGCCGTACATGCCGGATTTCACTACCTCAGAGTAAATCGCTTCGTTTCTTCCGGACGTTGTTCGCGAGGCCGCTTCGCTTGTCTTCTCATTGTTGCCGGCTCTTTCTGCCCATAGAGAAAGAAGAACTCTATGTTCTGCCTCTGGCGCAACCGCTGCGAGGCGGTTGCAGCGGGCCGCCGCCGCCGCGTGCTCTACCCGATCCTAGAACGATTGCACTCGGAGCTGCTGTCTGTTTTGTCGGAGGAGCTCTTCTTCCTCGGTGAAAATGAATTTCTTCGGCACTGGTCTTGCCCTTTTGTGTCGGTCTATGACGGACGAGTAATACTTGTCTTTCGGCCGGCCTGGTATTTGTAGGCTGATCTGTCGATGCGCCGGCAGAAATGGCATGCCAACATGTAAATATGCAAAATGTACATATTTATGTTTTATTTGTATCTCTTGTTTACCTCGAAGTTTTTAGATGCGAAGCATCTTATACTCGCGCCTTGTAGTGCGCCGTCCGCACCGCTTCTCGAACATTCGACAGCTGACGCGCGCGCATGCGCCGTCGCCCACTCTTCCACCATTTGTGCATCCCTTCCTCCTCTACACACCGCGCGCGCTTCACTCCTCCACCATCTGTGCACCCTTCCTCCTCTACACACCGCGTTCGACATCTACAATTCTCCTGATTCTCCAGTGGACGCGCATGTGGCGTCGCGCTTCGAGAACATTCAACAGCTGACAGTGCATGCACCGTCGAGCTGTATATATACTCAAGGTCGGCGCTCGCTCGCTCAGTTGCCGCTCGTCGGTTGGTTTGTACGGCGCGTCGACGTCCAAGGTCGCGGTGAAATGAATTCCAACGAATCCACAAACACAATGATCGACGTCCCTTCGACCAGCGCCGCCCTTTCGCATACGTGTGTACGTGTTCACTCATTTAACACCCCCTCCTACAACCACGTTAACCAATTTAGCCATCGACCCAAGTAAGTCGCAATTTAACACCCCATTTCACAACCACGTTAACCAATTTAGCCATCGACCCAAGTAAGTCGCACTTTAACACCCCGTTAACCAATTATATGCTCCGCATCCTCCTCAGTGTTCCCCCGAGGGAAGCTGCGGGCAATTTTTTTTTCGTGGTTGTGTTTGTGTGAACCATCGAATGTACATGTTCTTTCAACGTCATCTCATATCCATGTTCATGTAAATGACGTCTGTTTTGTCATCATCGTTAGAGTGTGTCTAAGAAGGAAATGTTCTGTACAGTGTTATTGACGTTTGTTGCAATACATTTTTTCTAAACAAACAGAACAATCGTTACCAACTTTTTCTAACCCCTCCCCCTCATGAAATCGCCGCCCACGGGACGGCTTTATGCTCTCCCATAGTATAGTTCTTAGTACTCTAAATCATTAACCACTTTTTAAATGCGAAGCGTTTCGTAGCGAAATTCGGTGACATTGAGCGTATCTATCTATCTATCTATCTATCTATCTATCTATCTATCTATCTATCTATCTATCTATCTATCTATCTATCTATCTATCTATCTATCTATCTATCTATCTATCTATCTATCTATCTATCTATCTATCTATCTATCTATCTATCTGGCCGCTTACGACTTTTAGCTCTCCTGGCCGTTTCGATAATGGTATCCATACCAAACTTGTTATGGCATAACATGACTGCATGAGGAACATGTCTGACTAGTCACAATATGAAAATCATGACATGTATGCTATGATTTACATGTCATTGTCCTGAAGCTCTTGCAGTGGTTTCGTTCATATGGCATATTGCAAAACTGGTATGGTATGACATGATTGCATGGCGAACACAAGCGACCGACTCTAACATGAAAATCATGACATGCGTGTCATGTAACATGACTACATGCCACGCTCATGATGCACTCGTGGCCGTTTCGCGAGCGCCACATTTACCAAATTTGGTATTACGGTACGTGAATGGATGACGAAGGTATGTGACTGGTGTAAACATGATAATCATGAGTTGCGTGTCATGTAACATGACTAAATGCCACGCTCATGATGCGCTGGCGGCCGTTTCACTAGCTTCACGTGTACCAAACTCGGTATTACGCGACGCTAACAGACGACATAGGTAAATGACACATCCAAACATGATAAGACATGCATGTCATGTAACAACATGACTACATGCCACACTCATGATGCGCTCGCGGCCGTTTCAGTAGCTTCAGATATGCCGAATTTGGTATTACGTGACGCTAACAGACGACATAGGTAAATGACACATCCAAACATGATAAGACATGCTTGTCATTAACAACATGAGTAGATGCCACACTCATGATGCGCTCGCGGCCATTTCAGTAGCTTCAGAAATGCCGAATTTGGTATTACGTGACGCTAACAGACGACATAGGTAAATGACACATCCAAACATGATAAGATATGCATGTCATGTAACAACATGACGACATGCCTCACTCATGATGCGTTCGCGGCCGTTTCACTAGCTTCAGATATGCCGAATTTGGTATTACGTAACGCCAATGAATGACGAAGGTATGTGACTCGTGCAAACATGATAAACATGAGATGTATGTCATGTGAGAACATGACTACATGGCACACTCAAGGCACCAATACATTTTGACGTGACGCAGTGTGCGTGCTCACCGGCGCGCATATCGTTGCGTCACGCCGGCGTTGCCACGCCAGGCGCCGGTCCTGCCATATACTCGCAGTCTCGCGCCGCACTGCGTTGCTTTGACGCATGCGCGCTTCAACGCATCCGGCGTCCCTCCGTCACGAAAAGAGGGAGACGCAGTATTGTCTGGGTAACGCATCAGCGCGAAAAGCAGCATGTCGCATTTCGCGCCAGTTGCAGTCGGGCCGCGCCGATGGACGTTGGTCGCGCCTGGCGTCAGACTATCGAGTGCTCGCGTTTTGCTGACGCAGCGTCGCTGTGCCCAAAGTGCGCGCGCGTCATCGCTACATCGGAGTGTATTGGGCCCTTCATGATGCGCTCGCGGCCGCTTTGCTAGCTCCACATATACCAAATTTGGTGTTACGTGACGTCAGTAGATGGCGAAATATATGGATGGTGCAAACATGATAATCCAGACACGCGTATCATGTAACAACATGACAACATACCACGCTCGTAGCATGCTCGAGTTCGTTTTGCTAGCTCCACATATACTAAATTTCGTATCACGTGACATGAGTAGATGATGGTGGCAAACGACAAATCCAAACATGATAATTATGACACGGAAGTCACGTACGGCATCATTTATCTCCACCTCGTAACGTTGTGCCGATTTCAAAGTGACATATAAACCTTTCACATTCATGCTTCGCATATCATCGATTCCCACTGTACGTGGGATCTTCCAATTTTTTTTTTTTTATGTAGAATAAATCTTCCCCTGCTCGAAGCACCAGCTCTTGTGAAAAGCTGCTATAAATTTCAGACATTTATTACCGCTCAACCCTGTCAGACTGTGAAGCTGACGCCTCAATTTGTTTAACTTGCAAAGGTTCTTTTGATTACATAAGTTTGATTTTACTGCTGAACAACCCCGAGCGGCACGCACTTTTGTCTGTCAAGTAGTACGGTGGTCAGTGCGTGCGCGGTATCCCTATAAATAGGAAGAGTTGCTCCCTAGTGCCTCTAGATTTGCGTTGCGTTGCTACAAAACAGTAGCGTTAGGTGCCCCTTAGCGCTTTGATAAGGGGCGGTGGGTGATTGGTGTCTCTGACAATCTGTGTGCGCGCATTCATCACGTAAGCCTAGGAGCGTAAGCCTTCGTGCGTGGATGCGTGTTTGTACGTTTCGGTGTTTTGTCTTCTTTTGTTGCACTGCTCCATATTTATTATTTCATCAGAATATTTACGGAATGCGACTTTGACTAAAGCTGGAAATGGGGCGGCGTTTTCGTCTCACACAACTTAAAGCATATCAGCAAAATATTTGAGTTTTAATTCTTTGTTTTGATGGAAAAATAAACAGTGTTCTTCCTGTAATAAATATATATCTGCAACCATATGCTACATATTGTGCATTTAGCTTAGACAAACTATCCTAAACAAGCGTTGTATACCATTCTGAGCAGACGACAATGAACGTCTGTGGCAACTAATGATGACACATGATCAAAATGCAAAAATACTTGTTACCAAGTGCCCAAATTCTGTAACTGATTGGTGCACAATGTGTACGTGCATATACAACGAAATATGGTGCGCAAATAATAATTTTTCAGTCGTGCAGAGTTTCATTAGAGGTCGCATTAATCAGCCCCTTAGCCTAAAACTTTGACAAATATACCACCTTATTTTTTTTTGTAAAATGTTTTATTGGTGCTACCGCAGACACACTTGGAAAGAGGTCATGCAATAGTACAAGTTGTCCTGAAATAATCAAGCAGGTAGACACACGGATCAGGAGATAATTAAAGCAAGAACTAATACCTTGCAAAACAGACTAATGTAATTTACAGAAGGCAGCGATGCCGTTGTAGCCACTATGTCTTACTTGCTCGTAGTCTACCAGAACGGATGCAGATAATCGCGAGAACACACCGCACGTAATCGACAAGTCTCCATATTTACGAATTACGGTGAGCAGTGTACTACAGGTCCCTGTTCGTACAGCCCTCATTGCCATTACTGAGGAGCACCCGCCGCTACCCCTATGAAGCAAGTCAACACCAATCCGATTGCACCAGGAAGGCAAACGAGATTGCTATGTAGACCGCGCATGGGCAGAAGTTGTCTGTATCTGCCGGTGCGCACCGCGAGCGAGCGGCTGAGTGTTCGGCGTTCTGAATTATTCTGAGAGCGCCTGTACATTGGTTCACCCAAATGTCTGTAAAAATCACTATATTGAGAAAACGTGCATGGAAGTTCAGTGGCTGGACTAACTAATGGGAAGTTTTTGTGGTCACAACAAACAAATTGAACATGTCAAAATCGACGATTCAATGCGTCGATCACTGGTGATCGATTTGAATAGGCGTGGTACGTGACGAAAAAGTCGAGTCTCTGTCCTTTTCAGATGAAGATGTACATATTTCATTTTCACCAGTCGGGAACAAATAATCGTGTACGCCCTAGTACACGCCGTCAAAATTCATGATGTCACAGCGTAATGCGATGAAAGTTGAAGGTGGTGTAGCCACTTGTGCCTTTCCCTTGTCTGCAAAACACCTCACATTAAGATCTGCAGAAACAGTCTAATTGCCTCCTTCAATGAAAACACCCTTCAGGCATACCAGGGGCATAGTCAAAATTTTTTTTCGAGGGAGAGGGGCACCATCTTGAAATGGTCATTTTTCACTCTATATGCCATGACGAAAAAAAAATTCTGGGGAGGGGGTGCACGGGCTCTGTGTGCCATCCCCTGGCTACGCCCCGAAGATATAGCCCCAGGCTTGCCCAGACCCCCACCATCCTGGTCCCCACTACACATAACAAGAAAATTCATGGTTGCCAAAGTTGACCGGCTGTGTTTGAAGTAGCGCATTACATCTCATTCTATTAAGCTATCCCTTGTAATAGCAAATAAAGTTTTTTCATTCCATTCCATTCCCTTGTTATAGCTGTTGTGAATGCAAATAATGCTGACACATAAGGCAAGCATCACATGGTCAAGAACATAATTTTTATTGGTGCCATTTCTTTTTTTTTTTTGCAGGAGCACACAGCTTTGAGAACTGCTAACACAGTTTCAACATTTTCTAATTTATATTATTGGCACTTTTCACAATTCCTTCTTTTAAACTTTGTAAAAACTTTCTCGCATGTAAGGACTATCGCCTTGCCTGAAATATCTCGTTTCGCTTGCTACATAGGGCTGTCTCTGAAGTACTCAGCATGCCAATCCCGGTTACGTCAAACTTATTCATGCCCTAAACATAGTTCTGATATATAAAATAATGTTGATATATAGGAACATGAGTACGTGGAACAGAATTTATTATTATAAACTTTATGGAGGTCTGCTTTTTAGGTGAAGACCAGGTGTTTTCCAGTGCGCGTAATGGTTGATATGTATGCGAGTAAAGCCAACATTTTGGAATTGAGGTCTATGGTTGCTTATTTGTGCTCAGCTAGCGGGCATCTTGCCATCACTTCAATTCTTTTCGCTCTTGCTCCCAACAACTTGCCCACCTACTCCAATGTATTGGTGGGTGGAAACTGCATGTGATTACTGCTCTGTGGGACTCTCTCGCATGTTTCACGTCGTGGCACCAGTCTGTACATCCCATGTTCACTATGGTCTATTGGCGGAAGTTCAGGCAGTGGTTAGTTAATAACAATCATCTGATTTATTGCAACAAGTCAGTTGTGAAAGGTGCCTAGGTTCATTCGTTGTGAAGGTAAATTCGCTGTAGTCGTGCTTGTGGTGGAGGCATTCATATTGCAATGCATTTGATCGTACCGAATCAATTGCTAATAGTGCCAATAATTTTGTAGCCAAGGCAGGCACATTGCTAGAAAATGATTAGAAAGTCTTGTGCTCAAAGCCCCGACTATCTCATGGTAAGCATAACAGCAATCAACAGCCCTTTTCCTCCGTCTCTTTTAACAACCTAAACAGCATAAATCAAGAAGTGCAAGAATTTAAACCAACTACCACTCCTGGCCAAGACAACAGAAAAATGGGACCCTGGTTTGTATGCACATATGTGAATATGAGATAAGCTGGTGGTAAGGCTAAACTTCCAGTCCATGAGCAAGGCTAATAGTGTATTAGGTGCTCGTTGATGTCAACCTTGTTCCGTCTGTCAGCTACTACCCCATTGGCTCTCTTTGCAAAAGTTGTCCTTCTAACCCTACCAATTTTTTCACTTTGCTTTCCACATACTGTGTATTCACACTAAACAGATAAAAAAAGACCCAAGTGCACAAAACAAGCACTGCATGTCTGCTAATGTGCATTGATATAACAGGCAGATATTATTTGCCTTACAAATCCCAATGCCAGAATATTAATAAGTTTCTTCTTTTCAGGTATATGTTGAAGTAAGGGGAAATTGAAGCTGAGCAGCAGTCAAAGCATCTGAGCTTAGCGAAAATCCTACAGCTTCTTTCAAGATGCCCATACCTGAAATGTGCCAAAAGATACACTGCCATTCAAGTTGACACTTTGTGTAAACCATCTAATGGTTCGGACTAACTACTCATTTTGACACAGACAGATTCTCAGTGAGATGCAGTGCAGCATAAGCCTGCATGGTCCACATACCAATTCAACACAAAACACTGACAAACTGGCTCACATCTTTAATTTGAAAAACAAACATATAAAACAGTATGCACAAACATTACATATTTCAGCTCTGTGGCTGCTTCTGTCACATGTGCCGCCGTTTGTGGCTACTTGTGATGCAAAATAAAATATGACTAGCTACTGACACCGTGCAGCTGCTAGTATACGTCTTCCAACACCTTAAAATATTGCATTTCAGCCTATTTGAGTAGTAGTAAGCAGCACGTATTGGACATCCAGGAACTTATATGCATGCTAAAAACCTATCCTAAAAGTAACGGTAACAGAATCGAGCCCTATGAACAACATGGCCCTGTTTCGAAACTTGTACACTAGTCAACACATGCACGACACGTCACGGTTCGGCAACTTCCGCAACAAGAGAAACCACCACGGTCTAGATAGCGCCACGTGGTTGTACAGTATGATGGCTCTCAGGGACAACAGCAGCACAGATCTACATTCATTCCAGACTCAAAACTAACACTGCGTGCCAATGATTGCACACGTGTCATGCTACAGCTACATAACAGACATCATGCACCATTGGGTGTCTCCGGGAAGGAGACTACAAATGCCACAACTTTTTTTTTTTTTTCCTCCGCAAAAGCAGCCACTGGTAGGGAGGGAGGCTGCTGCTGTGCCACGAAAGACTGACGTACGGGCATGACAACTTTGAGAACCTGAGTGCAGCTGCCATCACCAACCTGTTGCGCTTTGCCAAGTATTCGCAAAGCCGCTTCGTAAAGGGGTCGAGGGATGCAGTGGCATGCTGCTCAGATTTCCAGCTGCCCTCTGATCACCGTCTCCTGTGTCGTGTTGATGGGACATTTGAGAACAGTGGGCCGTTTTTTCCCCAGATGAAGGACGATGTAGTTTTTGTCTTTTGTGACTGAGGGAGTAGACTTTGCTGGTTGATGGCTGAAAGGAGTCACAATGCACTGGGCTCGGCCCAGGAGACTTTCAAAAGATGTCTGGGCAAGAGGTGAAGTCGCGGTCCCAGTACTTGTCGTTGAACTGCCATTCGTCCTCGTGTGAGTGTGCTCCCTTAACGTGGCGAAACCATCTGACAAAATAAAATTAAGGAAGGACATTAATATCAATAACCACCAAAGGTCTTGCGCTCATAATTCGTTGAATATGTACCAGAGCATATGCTCAAACCACCTGTTGCCCATGTTAGGTATTGTGCTCAAGCTGAAGAGATGAAGTATAGACAAGCACTGCACTTAGCTAAGCCCGGAGGCACTTTCTCTACAACCCGAGAAATTTATGTAGATTTAACCCTTGAAAACTACTATGCTTTACCATCATTTTCTGACATACTGCACAGCAGGACAGGACACAAGCAGAGAAAGATGAGACAAACGCTCGCTTCCTTTGTGTCGAATGGTGCTTTGTGTCGAATGGTGCAGTTTGTCAGATGATTCCACATGGCATGCTCAGCTTAAGTAGGAACAAGCAGTCACCTCGGCTCCCAGAGGTCCTTGTGCTTCTTGCGATATTTGCGTGCTTCCCTCTGTTTCTCTTCCAAACGATTTTTCTCTGCTGCAGCACCATCTGAAAAAATAGAAATCAAGCAGGATGTGTTTTAAAAACTTGCATCATGACTTATTACCATGTGCATGCTCATAAACTACAGAAACTAAGTCTAGGCCAATGTGCCACATACATAACAACAACAACAACAACAACAACAACAACAACAACAAAATCCGTGTTATAAGAAATCCTAGTTATAAAACAAACCATAAGATAATTGACCATTGTTTGCTGGAAGTTTCCTTATACTAGTCTCATTTTACCAAGGAAAAGATTTACCATAAGACAATATACTGCCACTTGTATTCACAAAGCAAATTTACTACAGTCGACTTTCGTTAATTCAAACACGAAGGAACCTCTGAATTTTGTTCGAAATATCAGAAGTACTTAGTTATACTTACTTCATGATTAGGCATTGATCTTATCAGATTTAAAAATTTTTAGAGGGTCTTTACACCTTAACTGCATGCAATGAACAGAAAGCAGAGGTGTAAGAGCCACTAGTTTATCAGCCAATTACTGCTGATCAAACCATTTTAAGAAATCGTCAGTTGCCAACTGCTTCTTTGCTATATGTGCCTTCAGCACAAAGCTCTCTATACCAGTTGAGAAGCATCACGGTTTACCATGCGCGTGCTTATTTTTCATTTCTAGATTGTTAGAATTATATAAGCATGCAAATTTTTAAACAGCAGTGGGAAAGCAGCAGATATATTTTTTTTTTGGAATGGAACTGCAAAAAGTATGAATTAACCGAATGATGGAGTTAGTATTAAGAGGCTTTTAAATGCATTGAAAGAATAGAGACCCAACCAAAATATTGAATTTTGTTTGAATTAACTGAAAGTATGAATTGTCAGAGTTTGAATTATCGCAAGTCTACTGTAATTGTTTTGGAAGAATTACAATCTCGAAATATGGCAGTTCTCAATGCTGCTAATTACTTTTCGAACATAATAAACAATAAATCCCATGATTCGCTGCATTCCTGGCAACATGTAAATGTTAGCACAGCTAGAGCACACAAGAATAAAAAATTAGACACGCTATGTGCTACAGGCTGTATGTAGCAACACTCACTGTGCATCATTCTCCTTCTTTCTTTTGTTCTGTCAAGTTACCCTACTCAACCTCATGCGTAGTATGTGCCATCCAACTACTGTACAAACCAAAATATAAGTCGAACTAAAAAAAAAAAGAGAGAGAAGAACAACACGTCTACCCTGGTCTTATATACCGGTCATTGGCAGAAAAATTTTGGAAGTCTGGCCACTAGGGGCAACTGATGTCCACTGCACCTATCGTCATCACAATCATTCATTGCCGCTCTGGTTCAAGCCTTGTGCCATGGGCGGCCTCATTTTGCGTTTTCGTTGTCCTGTAAATTCACCTGGGCTGTGAGCTGCTTTCTTCTGGTTCTCAACCAGCTGCCAACAATGGTTCACCACACCATTTAAGAAAATAGTGATCGAGTTCACCAAGGCACGAAGAAATCTAGTCTGAAGTGTGTTGAAAATGTGCTGCGATGCTAACGCACGTGAACATCGGCAGGAGCAGCGAGTCACAAGCAATAACTGAAAGTTTATTTTTGCACAGCTGTTCTCTCGGCCTAAATCTCGCCGGATACTCTTTCCCAGTTGCTTCCTGCAATGCTAGCAGCTCTGATTACAGCGGCATGTATGGCCATGATCAGCAGGCAGAAAGAATGCACCACAGAAGCACTCAGTGCTGTCGAGCGCTAAAGAATCACATCACGACACGTAGCCATCGGAACTTTCTGTGCTAGACCGCAATGTATCTTTCCATGACAACTTCCCGTGGCAGCACAGCCAAAGCTACGTGCGCGAAGCTTCTGCACATGTGTTACTACGCCAAGTAGTCCATTTGCAGAAAATTTTGGTTTCGCAAGCCCATCCAAAATGTATGTTTTCGCAGGAGCATTCAAGGTTTATTATGCTATTTGGAAAAGTGTTTCAAAAGATAGGTTATATATAGCTTAAGTCGAAAGCTATCACAAGCCTTGAGATGCTCATGGATGTACCAGAGAAAGAATAATACATGGAATCATTGCTGTGCTTTCTCACAACTTCTAATATAACAGTATACTGCCAGCGGCTCAAGCCCGCATGGAAAGTGAGATTCATACAATAATGCTTGCATTTATATTCATTTCTCTTCAAAGCAATGAAATACTCATATTAGGAGGAACACGGGTAGCAGCTTTAGGGAAACGACAAGATTTGTTTTTGAAAAAAAAAAAGGGGGGGGGGGGGCGGAGCGGCCTGGGCACAGCTGTGCAGGAACAGTGTGATAAGGAATCGAACGCAATGGCAAGAAACCATGTCCCGAATTTCAGTGAACACAGGGCCCATATCGTCGTTTCCTTCTTTAGGAGACGCAAGAACTTTCTAGAGATGCTCAGGTTGTTGTTGTTTTTTTTTTTTGTAGACGCGAAACGAAGGTATCGACAGGTTGCAGGTATCTTGGCCACGACGAGCCACATGCAGGAATGGAGCGGACATCTCATGTTCGTAAATACAAGCGGGCGAAACACACTCTTTACTTGATCAAGAACGCTCTTTTTGTGCAGTCAGCCACATAATAGACATGAACGCTCCTGTTGCCCAGGCGGAGCTTTGCACTGGTCATTTTATTCTTTCAAATCGCTGTCACCACAAAGCACCAGGAACCACTCCCGTCATAGATGATGACGGGTACGGTATTACAGTATGTGATCTTTAGCATGATTCCATCGGAAATAGAAGGCAACCCAAATATTAACCACGTATGGAACACAATTAATGAAAAGGGTCATTGCTTTTACATACAGTTTCCTATCGCTAATTTGCTTTCAAGCAGCTGGTCCTGCTGAAGACTGACAGGCCGCTGGTATCATATTCAATATGACTATTTGTTGAGAGACCCACATGCACTGATGGTATCACTCACACACGCACTTTCTTTCTTGATGACTGCACAAGTAGGGAACGAAATATTTGACAATGCACCGCTATATTCATTTCTATCAGCTCTATGAATACAGATCACCAGAAAAACATGCACTCATGCTCGCTCGCAAGCTTCAAGGTGAACCTGCTGCAACCGAACGATGCCATCGTTGTTTACTGAGGAAGGAAAAAGGTGAAATGACACCAGAAAACTATAAAAGGGAAACATAAAAATGCACTATAGAATTAGCTTTGTTGACAACAATAAGAACAGTCTTGAGCATAATAACTATATATCTTTTGTTTTTATATTTTTCTTTGTGCTACGTAGTACATAAAAGTTCCCGTTCGCGAACTACATGCACACGCGTAGTAAAGAATTGCGTGCTTTGGCTTCGTAGCCTTGGCTGTGCTGCCACAGAAAGTTGCCACGAGGTATAGAGCTGGAGACGAAGGTTGCAGAGTTCAAAGAGGAATCCCAGTGATTTCTTCTACAGTCACTCATCTCAGTAAATGTTTTAATATATTTTTTTTTGGCAAACTGATGAATTGTGCCAAATGTAATGTATACATGACATTTATTCTTCTCAAAAATGAAGTTAGGAGATTGGCTGCAATTCATAAATTGTACCGTCGAGTATAGGAAATCTTGTGTTTGTGATAGAGTCCACTTCAACGAGCCAACAATGAATCTGGCTCTTTTTTCTTCAACGAGGTGAAGACGACAGATTACACTGTCAGGCAGGCACTCTTCTTCAGTTTTAGACGCTGCATCGTACATTGTAAAAACTTAAAATTTATGGGTGTGTGTGATTGTCTCTACAGTGCTTACATTACAGTGAGGCTGATTGCGACGTCAACGTAGACAATTCATGAAGCAGTTGGCTGTTAGAAAATTCAGTATTGACAATTTTTTTTAATTTAAAATTACTGGTGAGCTCCTGAGCAAACTGAATGACTCTGGCTATTACAGGACCATTAACCCCTTAAGAGCTCATTTAACAAAAAAATTACAGTTGACTCCTCTTAAACAGAACTCAAAGGGGATCCATAAAACTGTTCCATTTATCAGAAATTTCATTTAAGCAAAGTACACTTATTTAGTAAACCAAGATCTTTATTCAAATAGCACAAACCTCACCTTACTCATGAAAATGAGTAGGAGAAAAAAAAGGAGCGAAGAGTGGTTTGTTTGGCAAGCTTGAGTTGTTTTTCACAAGGCACACACCCATGCCTGACAAACTAGCTAGAAATTCTGGACAAGCCTCATGCTCAAAATAGCACTGCAAAAGTTCAACAGCCTCTTTAGCTGATCGGTCTGGTGGCACCGCTGAACTGGCAGTATTGTCATCACATTCATCGCTGGAAGGTTGATTCTGATCTTGCACTTCGGCAATCATTTCATCGACAGTCTCTTCACGACAGGTACAAACATTTTCATCAATTGATTCGTAGTCCTGCAGCGTGAAAGGGGCAGAAGGTACGACCTGACTGAATACTGTCTCAATGTCGGCATCAGCAAGGTTTCCTTCTTCACCAGGTACTGCTTTCTTGCGCTTGAAAGCCAGCATGGTGAAAGCATCTGTGTATTGTAGTTGCTTTCACTTGCTCCCAGGCACAAGCCAAAATGTAGATAGCTGCCAATAAGTCTATGCTGTAGAATTTCTCGCTGCCTGCTGTATGCAGCATTTGATGGAGCAATTGTCTGTGGTAATGAACTTTATTGTTCTGAATAACCCCTTGATCCATTGGCTAGATCAATGCCATTGCATTGCCTGGCAAGAACTCCAGAGTGATAGCTTGGAGTACTTAACCTGATCGTGGGCTGGGCAATTATCTATGATGAAGACAACCTTCCTGCCTTGCCTCGTAAATCTTGCGTGTTCCTCGCGAAGCCAGTTTTCGAAAATGGCCATGGTCATCCACGCTTTTCCGTTCCCATGGTACGCAACGGGAATGTGTCGACCGTCTTTAAAACGTGCTTTGATTTTCCTACTACCAACAGCTTCAATTTCTCATCTCCTGCCATGCTTGCACCCACCAGCACAGTGATGCGATCTTTACTGCATTTTCCTCTACTACAGGCTTCGCCTTTGAAGGTGAGAGTCTTTGATGGAAACACCTTATAAAAAAGACCCATCTCGTCGACGGTGATGACGTCTCGTGGCTCAAAGCTCATCAAAATTTCCTTCAACCGCCTCTTTTGCTAGTTAGTGCAAATGTTCCTGTTCACTGCACCACTCTCACCTGAAATTGATTTGAAGACTAGGCCATGGCGTGTTTTGAAGCAGCTGAGCCATCCGTCGCTAAGGACAAAGTTCTTAACTCCAATTTGCATGGCGATCTCTCGAGCTTTCTGCTCGAGAATTGGTCCGCTTATGGGCGAATCGGAACTCCGTTCACGCTTGAACCACAGAAAAAGGACTTTTATAATTGTTCATAAGGCGTCGTTCGCATCCGTTTATATGTAAAGGTCCCGTTCTTAACAGTGTCTTCAATCTTTTCTGTCTTTCCAGATCGGCGACAGCGTCTATTTCGGGATGTATTTTTTTTGCCATCTCCATCTTGGGCAGGCCGCTTCGATCGAGCTCCTGAAGAATTTGCAGCTTTTTTTTCAAGCAAGAGTGTATGGTGCGGCCGCTTCCTTTCCATCAGGCTGAAATAACACCACGATCCACCGCATTTCGCCGCACAAATAGGCCTAACGCACAATTGACTCGCCGACACCCACACCCACAAGGCTCCCACACCAACAAGCAAGAATGGCTACTGGATTGGCTTGTGTTGATCTCGAGATCTCGCCATGGTTGTGAGACTACCTTTGGCGTGACCGAGTTTGTGCTGTGTTTGGAGTTTGTGCCCTTTAACCGTAGGTGACTAATAAGCACTGTTTCGATTAACCGATGAATTTTACTGCACAACACATAGAAATCTAGCCATATGAGCCCGTTTAGTTCCGTTAATGAAGCATTTTCGTTTAAGCAAGCTTCGTTTATTGGGAGTCCACTGTATGTTCCGAAATTGCCAAATTTTTTTATGATGCGAAATGCTTCAGTAATGTGTTCAAAAGAAAAAAAAATATTTGCAAAAACTTTTTCGGCAGATAATGTTTTATTGGCCATTCTTTGCTTGATCATGCATTGCTCTATAACACATGGGGCATTTGAGGTGTACTCTGCAAAATGTTTTTGCAACTCTAGAAAGTAAAGGTTCGAATTGAATTGTCGCGCACAAATTGCACTATTCCTTGATAGTTCACTTAGTGTTTTAACGTTCGAAGCACGGCACTGTGCAGAGAGCCTTCTCGCACCACCTGCACCGGATCCTGGTTTCCTTGCGAATGATTTTGCCATTTCCGTCTCGCTTCAAGTAGCAGACTACGCAGCGGCGTGTTGGTTCCTGGTTCTTCTCTGTTGCTGGTATATAAGACGAAAAGTGGCGCTCATCAAACCTTTTCATGATCAGAAGACATTCCGGCCGCCCTTTCTTCAAGGCACTGCTCTCATGAAAGTACTTAGTGATGATCGCCTCAATTAGTTTGAGACGATAATCCAGATGAGGTGCTCCTCCTCCTTCTTTCCGATATAAGATGAATAAATTGTAAGTCGCTTCATCCAGGAAGTGTTGTAAAATCTTCTTGTATGAGATCTTTTTTTGCTTGCATGGCACTGAGTAGCTAGACATCATCTGATCTGCCCTGTCGACTCCTCCCATTGTATGGTTATAATCCAAGATAGCGTCAGGCTTCAAGATTTGTTTGCCCATTTTGTTCGTGAATGGCACCATTTCAGCACTGTGCACCGTGGATAAAACCATTACCAGCTTTTTATCCATCCACTGCACAGCCAAACATTTGCCCCTTTCAAAGGCATTCATTTCACCTTTCTCGAGCTTTGCCTTGGTGAAACCACGAGGAAGGCCTTTGCGATTGGCTCGTGTTGTGCCATAGATATCTGGCTGGAATGCTGTCAGGGTCTATCCAGTACCATTCGAGGGCGCTGGTCATTGTATCATCGCTGCTTTTTGCCTCTTCAGAGTCACTGCCCGTTAAAACGTCATCCCTATCTTTTTCACTTGCAGAATCAAACACCACAACCACATCATCATCACTCGCACTTTCCTCATCTGAGGGAGAAAGATTTCCCGTGCGAGTATGCCACGCGGATGTGGCCATGTTGATTTATAAAACGCGCAGGAAACACGATGGCATTCTGCCAACTGTTGCGCAAACGCTCATTCAACCAAAGCGCCTATGACGAAACTCGTGCTGCAATCTATGGTGTAAATAGAAAAGGACCATTTCTCGAGCTGGGCTCGTTAAAAACCTCCATGGCGTGAGGGAAACACAAGGTGCGCATTCCGTCAAAAAGTGCGCAAGCGCTCATTCAACAAAAACACCAATGATGGAACCCGTGCTGCCATCTGTGTTGTTAAGAGAAATCCACCATTTGATGAGCTACGCTCGTCAAAAGCCTCCTGGAACTTTGCAAAAGACCCATGACGACCACAGGTCGTCATAAGCAAAAAAGTGGTGACTGCTCATTATGAGCTTAGGTAGTCATAAGCTCTTAAGGGGGGAGGCTACCCTGGAGACCGAACTTTCAGGTTATCTGGATGAAAGATATCTGGATGAAACTTTCAGGTGTTGTTCACTACAATAAAACTAGCACAACTGCTAAGTTTCACGAAGCTGTGTTTCTTAGTTCCAGAGTTATTGAGGTTTAACTGGGTACTTCGCATGGGTGCCTGAGGAAGAGTCGTGAGAAATCCCAGGACATAGTAGAAAGCTGAAATTCATTGTGGTCATTCCTTGATAGCTATCCCAGGGCGCTACAAAGCTGTTTTTTTAATTTCCCCCCCCCCCCCCCCAAAAAATTTTCACGCAACTTTGAATTTGATGTAACCAGTAATGACCAGATTCATCAAAAATTAATTGTCTATTATAAATTAACAGCACCAATTTTCAAAAAAAGGAGCTTGTTACGCCCTTGCAAGGTCATTCAGGAACAGAATAAAAAAACGGCACACAAATCTGATGAACGGTTTTCGAGTTCTTGCTTTCCTCAGCACCACAACTAGCAAAAAAATCCGTTCTGAGAAAACAGGCCGAGAAAGTTCAAAACACATGTTTTCTTCAAAAAGCTCCAGCACAGTAGCTAGAAGTGTCCTGGCGCACTCTTTTCTTCTTTTGCCTGGCCTCCATCTTCTCTTGATGTCTTTTAGAATTCTTTTTTAGGCGTAAAGCGTCTTTTTCACGAGCTCGCTAGATGGCCAGATGACCTGGTTGAAGTCCAATGGAGTCCGATATCACTTGGGTTGCTTTGCAGCAGCCGGCATTGTAGCGCAGCACTGCTTCATGCAGTGCTGTTTCTACCGC
Source organism: Rhipicephalus microplus (assembly GCF_043290135.1). Taxonomy (NCBI): domain Eukaryota; kingdom Metazoa; phylum Arthropoda; class Arachnida; order Ixodida; family Ixodidae; genus Rhipicephalus; species Rhipicephalus microplus. Next base: position 230,669,131 of record NC_134701.1, read on the forward strand.
GATCAAGGATGAGTGTTGTTCCTTCGGCATCAGAGACCACAGAATGAAGTGGAATGATTCTGATGCATTTTGCGTCTTCGCTCCCAGGCAGCGCTGAAGAAGCGACTTTTGTGACCGTCTTTCGTAGATGGGCAGCATAGCTGCAGCGACATGGTCCGGTAGGCTGCGTTTATGTTTTGGCTGTGGCTCACGCTTTGCCTCTGCAGCTCTATGGCGGCACCACGATTGAGCCCCCTCTGGGCAAAGTTCATGGTGAGGGTCCTGGTCAGTCGATGTGACGTGGTGATATGTTGCCATCACTGCACGCTGCATGGCTGTTAGGTCAGTTGAATTGTTTCTCAGGGCCCAACCATAATATCCTGTCAGCTTTTCAATGAGGGCTTTAGTCAGCTTCCCCTTCCCACTCAGTGGCTTATCACTTTTCTGCACAATGTTTCGAAGAGCACTTCCAATCCTTTTCTGAACATGGTTCAGACATTCTTCTTTTACAATTGGCACTAGCCCGTACACATTCTCTTCTGTGAGGGCAGCGAAGGTACGGCTGTCTCCGTCGGACACAAGAGTGGTGTACCGCAGGCCATGCTTGGATACAGACCGCCCAAAGAGAGTCAAGCCTGCTTCCACTTCCATGCTTCCCGATTTTGCGTCTGTGTTTTTCTGGCAAATGTGGTGCTTCTGCCAGCTTTTGTATGCTGCATCTCCAGGTTTGGGCCCTGTTTGGCATCCAAGGCAGTGGTTTGAAAGAACTACAGCATCCAAGATGAGACCTGTAAAGAAGTCAATTACCGATCCCACTCCGATGTGTGATGTGTGACCCCACTTATGCCATGTGCCATCGTACACTACGGTGATGTCCTTGCAGAAGCTGGGGTCCATTTCTTTATATGTTTTGATCACTGCTGTGGCAGAATCAGCATAAAACTTCTCCAAAGCGGTGGCCTCTGGCTTCCTGAACGTCTCTTTCAAGTGCTTTTGAAACGTCTTGTGGTGAACACCTCTGTAAGAGACGTTCATGGCAGCCCAAAAGTCATTAAGAGCTGTTTGCCCCTTGCATATTTGCTTTATAGGCATTATGGCGCGGACATTTACATCGAAGGCCTGCGTGTCCTTTTTGCGGGGTGGTGTCCATAATTTATCGACGGTGCCACAAGAGGCGCACACGACTTCAAGTTTTGTTGCAAGTCCAAGCTTGGTGCTCTCTCGGACAGTCATAGCACCTTTCAAACATTCTTTGCACACTGTGCGGCTGAGCACGACGTTAAAGATGTTCATTTGAACGAGCGAAAAATGTTCGCCCTCACTTGTCACTGCAGGTGCAAGAGCCGGCTGCATCAGTTGAAATTTCTTCTGCGTCACCGGCGTAGACTCGAGTTCAGCGCGAACGGCGTCACGACGTTTCGCATTCGCATCGATTTCTTCCTTCATTAGAAAACGCGTCCGCAGATGAAGCGACGGTCCACTCACGCTCGATGGCAGCACCGGTTCAGACGAAGTGCTGGGTCCGGCGATATCAGAAGCACTCGGTGTCACGCTCGATGGCACCGATTCAGACGAAGTGCTGGGTCCGGCGATATCAGAAGCACTCGGTGTCACACTGGATGGCATCGATTCGGAGCACGTGTCGAGCCCGGCGATCTCGGAAACACTCGGTGCATTTGCGGCTCCAGCCACACTCGATGTGTCGGATTCTCGACTGGCGACAGCCGACAACACAGTTCGGTTGCTGCAAGCGTCTACGCAGTCGGCACCCACAGCAGAATAGCGGAATTTTGATGATCGTACAAGCCGCATAGCGCGCCTCCGCGCACCAGACTTCTGCACTGACTTCGGCTTCGTTGCCGGCATCGCCCGCAACAACAAAGACGAAAGGCACAGAACTAGTGCAAAAAGAAAAAAAAAAGAGAAAAAATGATCGAAAAGATAGCACAAGGCGAAGAGCGGCTCGTAAGCAGACGTCTGTCGAGGCGGACGGAGCAGAGAGCAACAACGAAGCGAGCGCGCTGGACGCGCCGTCGAGAGGAGCGACCGCCCCCGCTGCTGCACAGCAGCCAATGGCGGGCACGCTTTCTCCCGCGAGATATGAATGCGCTGCTCTAGCCAATCAGCGCTCCGCATCGCATCGCGGGAAAACACCAATAGCGTCTCAACTGTGCTGCCGACGCCATTTTGCAAGGCGGCGAACGAGAGAGAAAGAATTCACGGTCAAAACAACACCAAGATGGCGCGGGACGACCGCATGGTCCGGGAATGGCGCGCGCGCCAAGTTTGGTTTGATTTCGGGATTTGCGCCTCTTTTGGACGCCGCGGCGGCCTCGAAAATAGTATTTTTTTTGCACTTTGCGGTTGAATTAGGTGCTGATAATTACAGAATAGGTAGTTTACGAGACATACAACCCAAAAATGTGGTTTTTCAAAAACCGACTTTTTCGCGATTTTTCGGTTTTCAAGGGCCGCGTCCCCCCTTAAAGGGGTTGATACCCTTTTCAAACAGTAATATGTCAAGGCAAAAAAAATTCCAAATTTCAATTCAAGCAAAATGTTAGTCTGGCTGTATGGCCGAATGTACAGGTGCTCTATTTCCTCGCTCTATTGCTGCCTGACACTGCACATTGACGACAACTGCAGCCTTTTTTGTGATGCATGAAAGCCTGGTCAAGCATCGATCAATATGGGAACAGTGCGTGCTATTCGGTGTGCCAGATATCCCAGAACTCCAGCCTTACAAACTTCTGCAGAGAGTGCAGTAAAATAACATCTATGCATAAGGCTACAGCTGTACATTATACTGCTAGTGTGATTTCACTGATACGCAAATGCTTTAATGATACTTTTTTAAAAAGAGCAAAAATAAATAAATTTACCCAGATCTCCTGCCTCCAACCGTCGCATGTCTGGCCGCAATCTGCAGTCGGTTCGGGGCAGCTCCTTCTCCATCCCTTCTTCCATCTCGTTAAGCGCCATGGCAAACAATGTGAAGTTGTAATACTGCGCATGAAAGTTTGAATGGAAAAGCCCATCAGTGCATAGCTACAACTCACTCGCATCAAACAAAGATTACAGCCGCAGTGATGGACCTACGGTAGGTGCCGTTTTCCAAGAAGTGTGTGACTATAGTCAGTGAAGTCACACAACACTATGTTAACTGCACGTAACTGTCAAGGCTCGCACTCAGTAATGTGTAAAAGCAAACAAGCAACCTAGATACGTGCAATGATTGTACTAGTCTATGTCGACTTCCTTATAATGTCTTGTTTAGCGCACTATTTTTCTTGTGTCCGAGTCCGTTTCTCCCCAATCATAAACCAGCCCTCCCCACAACAAAGTTTGTTAAGACTGGTAACTTGAATTTGGGGCTTTGTGCCAACTCACAGTGTATGTATAATAAATTTTGCAGTAGTTATTGAGAAAAATATGTGTGTTATTGCAGAAAGCAATGCCGCAGTTACAATTACACTCAAAGCTCAATATAATAACACAAACATAACAAATTATCAGTTATATTGAAGCAAATTTATGAAATGTCTCGTCATAGACATAATGTTACAAATCTATATTTAAAACAAATTTTCCAATATAACGAAGTTATTTCGTGGCATGTGTGACTTTTATAATGAAGTATGAGAGTGGTACTATACGCTTTACATTTTCTAGAAGGTCAACAAGCTGCAATTAGTGGCTGTGCAAACAATGCCTTTCCATGCAAATATATTTGCTACTCAATATGACTTATGGCCGCTAATCGATTTTCCGGACCTGGTGGGGACTGTAAAACAGTAAGAAAAATATAACAGTTCGAAAATGTTATTAAGACATGAAAATAAAGTGTATTTTGATTACAACAGCCCACAAAAATCCACTGCTTCCTGCTACACTTGGGGACTAGCAGATTTGGTTGTAACTGGAAAACGGTAATATTTTCAATGCATTGTCAATCGCTGCCGCCAACCGTTGCGAACAGCGCAGTTGGTGGCTCCATGCCACCAAGCAAGCAAAACTTGATGCTCGCCAGAAAAAGCTGGATGCAACGCCTCGTCTATTTTGTGTGATTTAACGACACAGTTTGGGGTCCTTTAGCCTATACTAACACCTACAGTACATGAGCCTCAGAACTTTCACCTCCCTCAAAATGCTACCGCTGTGGCTACTACTCTACCTGTGTGTTTCTGGTAAGTAGACGAGTATTGTAACCACTGGGCAACTGCAACAGCAGAGAACATGCGATGCGTACGAAGGCTGCGATGCGTACGAAGGAACACACCACCAACACGACCACGTGCAGAATGTAAAAAGAAAAAACATCGTACACAAAAAACAACCTTGCAATAGCGTTAATGATGCCAATAATGCTGACAAACAACACCACAATAACAATAACAACAACAATAATAATAATAATATATAAGACCCCCCTCCCCCAATGTATTATGCTAGCCAAGAAATTTTGGACATGGGCTCCGAAACTGGTAGATTGTACATGCTGTCAATCTTGGAGGCAATACAACTGGCCAATGGAAGCCAAACTGGACCAAGCCAGTGAGAAATACAACATGGCAGCTTTCAAAATCAAGCAGCATGGCTCAAAACGAGCGATTTAGTCGGAAAATTCAAGCTTTAGGGCGTAATTTCATCCGAAAAATCAGTTGCAAGAATGCATCAGTGCTATGAGGACCTTGATGGTGCATTTATGAAGTCCAAAATATCCAACAAGCCTGAATTTTAGAAATCCCGAAATTCTATCGGCAACTATACACTTTACTCATACTTTCTCAAAAATTTCCGAAATTTGAAGGCGAGAGTAGCTTCACAAGCTTATTCTGCTCAACTGTGGCAACACAGACTGCAACAAGAATGTTGGTAGGATTAAAAGAAAATTTCTTTAAAAATTAAGCAAAACCAAGGCATCACTCATTCTTTAACAGAATGAAATTATTTAAGGACTTGTCCAGATGTTGGCATTACTACAATACATACCTGGGCAGCACACTCTGGTCGCGGTGTGACTCGCCAAAGAAGACGAGAATTTGGGATGTCGAGTGAGTACGTCGAATCACTCTTGGGAATCTCTCCGTCCTCAAGGTCACAGGGTTCAGGACTCTGCAACACGAAAACATTGAGAACAGAAAATCTGTTATTCTAGTGTTACAGGAAAGATCCTTAAAGAACAGATTCCTTGAAAGCATATTTTTTGCGTAATTCAAAGTTAGGAAAAAAATTGAAAACGGCAAGTAAAAAGTTCGTCTTTGTGACCAAAACTTGCAATGTGAGGCATGAGGCACCTTTCAAATGAAAAAGTAATTTCCTCCTCTAGCTTTTTGTCCTTCCTAATGCGAGAGAACGATTGAACACAATTACTCACAGAGACGATGCGAAAAAATTGAAGATTTGAAAGGATGTTTGCCTACTATCTTCACAGAATGTCCCAAATGTCAAATTGCACCAGAATACGATGAGAACGTTAAGAACTTTTGAATGGACATGACATACACACGTCATGTTCAGTGACATGTGTGCCATAAGTACAAACTATAAATGTCCTTGCTAAAGAAATGACGCAAAAGATGAGACAAAGAATAGAGGAGACAAACCTAAGTGCTACAGTTTTATGGAAGTCTACTAAGCTTGCGCACATAGAGGCCGCAAAGCACTTAACACACTTTTGTTGACGTCCAATTGCTGCCAAGCATGAAGAAGCCACATTAAATATTGTCGACAAGGCAGCACGCACCTTAGGTCCTGGGACATCACCCTGCGATCCACCCGTCAGGGAACGTGTCAGACTGTTCAGCTTAGCGTACATGCGCTTGGGAGTGTGTGCAGGACTTGCTCCCGCACTTGCTGATGTGGCGGTGCCAAGTGGTGGCTGTTCGGGGGCACGGAAGTTGTGGGTCTGCATGTACTCCTCGTATTCGGCGACTGGTGCCGCCTTGAGGTAGTCTGTCCATTTGCCATAAAGAAAGCGCAGGCGCGATTTTCTGGAAGAGAGAACAAAGAGAAGCAGCAAGTCATGAATTGAACAGAAGCAAATGGTATATTAGGTCATCTCTACGAAGTTTACGTGTTCTTAACCACTATGGTCAAGAAGATATACATAGTCAAAAGTCGTAAATTTGATCCCTGGTCGTCGAATGATCTTTCTGATAGAAACAGGATGCAATAAAAAAATTATTGTCTATTTGGGAACCTAAGTCCACATTAAAATCCTAGTTATCAATATGGAAAGATAGCTTCCCACTATATCATTTTGATGGGGCAGAGAGTTGCTTAACTTCGAGAACTGATGAGTAACTGAAAAATATACCAACACGTATTGCACTTTTCAAACTTCATTACAGACTACAATGTCGTGCAACCACTTGCATATACAGTTGAACCCCTTTATAAGAGGCATGCTCCAGGCAGCAATTCTTGTCTTTTATACGAGACGTCTCTTATAAGCAGGGGACCCCGTATGCATTTTCCTATTCCCTGTATCTTACTGTAGGCATACTAAAGTCTCTTATACCCATTTGTCTCTTATATCAGTGTTTCTTATAAAGAGGTTTGACTGTATGGCGATACCTTCAACAACTTATTGACAGTCTTAAAGCGACCAGCTTATAAGTGCCTTATTTTGTTTATTTACCAATTCCAGAAAAAAAAAAAGCAATGAAAATCAAAGGAATAACCAGCAGACTATTGTTGTTAAAGTTACAGTGTTGAACTTATCACACAACGATATAAACAGCGTGTTCTGTTTTCGCTGATTCAAGAAAGCCAGGAACAAAAGGCAGGCTACTGTGAGAAGCAATTTATTGCCTCATTCTCTCTCTCCATTTTTTTTTTGTTTTTTCATCCATTATATTGTCTTTGGACAGGACCATAGAATTTCATACTATAATACCTATAGGCAGGTGCTTAGCCAGAAATTTTTTCTGGGGGGGGGGGGGGGGGGTACACCCTCTCGAGATGGTCATTTTTCGCTCTTCATGCCATAGTGAAAAAACACTGTAGGAATAGATTATGTTGTTGAAATTCACAATGCTTGTTTGCAGAGTGTAAAACGGTGTGAAATGAAGTTATTTCCAATTAGAATTCACTTCATTCTTTCATTCGTAAAACTTGTTGCAATACGTTTCGTGACTGTGACATGAAAAACAAACATGGACAAATTCAAACACCAGGGTATGCAATTCCTTCACCATTATGTTCCAGATTAGGCATCAGGAATTATTTTTTGCAACACTTGAAACAAACATGCTCAGTTTGAAAGTATGCCTTATTTATTTATGGAAATAACATTGCTGTATTGAGTGAGAAAGACTAAATGTATTGGCTGCTGTCATGCCAAGTGCATCTGTCCAAGTCTGCCTGCAACGCATCTCTCATTTTGTTGTGAAACCGTGTTGGAAGAGTGTGACGGTGAGTCTATGTGGCTTCACCGTCGATTTACAGTTGATTTGACTGAGTGTGAAAAAAAAAAGTGAACGCTACATCTACACGCAGTGGTGAGTGCATGATGCTTTGCTAAAAGTGTCAAATATAACTTATAAAGCTGCAATGTGGCAGCAGACTAAGAGACCTAGCAGTTTGCAACATCCTTGAACAGCAAAGGCACTGCTTCAATGCTTCACACCACAACCCACGACAACGCCTACCGCTAGGAATGAAACACAAACTGTAGAGAAAAATTTGTAGAGAGTTTCCTGGCTAACACTATCCAATCCGAAGCCCGTACTTCGCACTATTCCCACGGTGGTACAACAATCACTGCACCAGTTTTCTTTCTAGGTTATTGTATGAGACTGTGAACTGGACCAACCAAGGTGAAAAGCTGAGTGTTTCAGATATTCAACTTGAGATAGCAGGCATTTCATGAAGAACGAGACAAGAGTCATCGCAGATGTAAGGTGACATTAACAGCATTGCCTCTGCTAAGACATTTAGAACTGTCCAAATCACTTTGCAAGTGAGGCTCTGACGAGCCATGACAAAGTTGCATTAGTGCGTTCACAGAGACCCTGGGTTGCCTATCTTAGTACAATAAAAGCTTGTTAACTCAACACCTATTCATATGGAAATTCGAATAATTCTGACGACTTTATTAGTCTCGGCCAATGGGCATGTTTATCTATGGGACCAAACCTTCGTCGGCTTCGCACCACTCAATTCGGACAAATGCTGACAGCTGCCACTACATAAGTGTGGTAAAGCAGTGCTGGCACCACTGGAGTGAAACCGAAATCTCGGTGGCGTCACCATTATCATCAACTAGTGGGGTGATCGCAGCGTCCCCTAATGTTGGCATCGTCTTTCTTCACTCCACTGCGCCTTTGACACCATTTTTCCTTGTGTTGCCATGTCGGCACAGTCTGTCTCTTCTTGAGAAGTTCATTTTTTTTATTATGATGTCATGAGCACCCACGAAGACACAATTCTGATGAAGAACCCTGTGAAGAGATGCAGCCACGACCTCACTGCACCTCACGGAAAGTCATGGGCTTTTGATATTACAGAACGTTTGCCTCAGCACTTCCGACAGTTTGCGTGCTGGTGGCCATTTGGAAGAGTTGAGAAAAACTGTAATATCAGTCGGAATCTGCGCAATAATGCAGATGACTATTACAAAATACTTAATAACGTATGCTTCTCCAACTTGACTTTAATGTTTTTCCTGTACATTTGTTAAGTCAGCATTTGGTTAACTCAGAAATCTTTTCTGGCCCTACGAAATAAGAAGATGGGCTTTTACTGTAATCGATGACTTCATTGTTGAACTTTTTTTTCTTGCTAACATAAATCTCCTGAAGTAAAAATTTTCCAACTCCAAGCATAATCAGAATCACAGTTATCACGGTTTTGTTTCTTTCATTGCTCTGAATGGGGCAAAAGCTACACAAGGTGAAGGGGGGAGGGGAGATGTTCACAGCAGCCCTCCATTACAGCTGTAATACCTACATGATGATGCAGTGGGAAAAGTGATGTGTTACTGTTATACTTCAGTGCATGTTCATTAGCTGTGGTCTGGCTGAGCTATCTGAGCACACATGGTGCACAATGGGATTGTCTTGTGTCAGCATGACTGATGGATAGGAGCCGAATCCAGGTCATGAATTTTGCATTGATTTCTACAGGCTGAATACAAATCTATGTTTGCAAGGTGTCTAGCTTTCCAGGCAGGCAGAAGAGAGGTGGTTTATACTGGCAGGCTCACCAATGGCTATGGTGACCAAAATGTGCATTTGCAAGAACTGCCTTAGCAGGCTTGGCAAAAGAAAAAAGATCAATGTGGATACTCTGTGTCTAAAAAGAGCAAGTACCTAGTACACATAGTGCTGCCTCACATGAGCAAAAGAAAAACTAAACGATAAGCAGATGGCAGTCAACTGTTACTGGAAAGGCAAATATCAAATATAAAATTTTTTCGCGTATAACCCACGCAAAAAGTACCTAAAATTTCAGGATGAAGTCTGTGTGAGAAAGCTAGCTTCACAGCACTGTGTGGACATCTTTTTTTTTTTTTTTTTTTTAGAAACTTCTCTACCATTTATTATTCAGGACACAAGCTATGTGTAACAAAAATTTGCTATTGTTACGTTTTTGTTATACAATAGATATGCAGACTGCGGGTGTTTGTTATGTGCTCCTTCCTCATCTGTATACCACTGTAATCATCATCCTCTGCCCCATTGTCGCCATCTCACCACCACCATCATCCGACGTGAGCGAGCTCTGCCACTGGCTGCCTGTTCACTGCCGGGTACTCGAGCATAATGAGCGTCAACCAAATGCCAACCAAGATGTCATACGTGGTAGAACTACAAGGTGCAAGAGGAGGTGTGAGGTTCCGCTCTACGAAATACGAGCAAGACTTTCAATACTGTACTTAACTAAAAACAATGCAGCTGTATTAAAATGTTGCTCCTGACCTACACGGTAGCAGGTGAGAAATTGTTGTGGGGCATTTTCTCTTAATCAAATGGCTTGATGGTCGGGCTGCACATTAAAGGCTGCACAAACAGTGTTCACGCCCTCGGCCAATGAACCACCATTTGGGGATTTTGAGGTTACCAATTCTTTGAGCCTGTTATCATGCAGGCGGACAGCACTGAGGTGACTTTGCACAACATTGGCTGAATGCCGCAGGTAAAAACGTTGAGTAATAACAATAAAGAAAAAAAACAGCAACTGATACGCGAGATAAATTTTTTTTTTTCACAAGAGCTTGCTTTTGTAGATAAATCAACTTCAGGCTGTTCCATCAAAGATTCCGCAGAAACCTAATTATTTTAGCAATTTACATTGAACCAAGACATTGTTAATCACACAAGCCTAATGAATAGCTATTAGTTCTCACAGATATACTGAGAAAGATTTAAAAATGCTACCGGTAACCTGGGAACTTACTGCTTGTCAAAAATGAATCCCTCTATCCGATGCAAATCTTTGTAGAACCAGCCAGCTTGCTTGAAAGTGAGGGATGATGTCAGTCCAGACTTCTGGCAAACAATCTCCATAACGCCGTACTAAAAAATAAAACAAAACAAAATAAGCATACTTCGCAACAGCTGAAAACTGACAAAGAAGCATCATGGGCACATGCATACCTGTTCAAACCATAGCTTCCCTACAATGATGTTGTGGATGCAGCAGTTTACATTGGTCCATGTATATGACTCCCCATGCCTGCAATGGATGAAAAATGTACTGCTTTTAAAGGTTCTCTTGAAAGAGTCAGGCATGCTATGTTACGACTAAACCCAGGTCAATGTTTAGAAAAAAAAAAAAAAACACTTGTAACAGCATAGAGAAACAATTAACCACACAGTGATAACCAAGAGGGATGTCATCACTACTGAATGAAATGAATACTAATGACACTATTTGCAGTGACATAAGGTCAACTGTGTTAATCTATTAGCTTGACACTGACGACTTGTTGATTATCGTTCCAAATGAATTGTACTATGCATCTTCTGTAAACCAGGATGGATGCCAATAAAATGGGCAAAAAGAAGCCACCATAATGAAAAAGGAAACACATGCAGGCCGACTACAGTGAAAGCAAATTCGTAAAAGCAAATTCATAAAAGCAATGCAAGTTTCACAAACTCATTGGGCCAAGCTTGCATTCATCGTCCAAAAAGCAAGCTATCCTTTTCACAAAGTATGTACTCACGAAAGTAGATCCACAGTCAGGTGGCCCTCGGGTTTAATTTCGATAGACTTTCCCCAGAACTTCAGCTTCGGGTACACCGAGCCGTGCACTTTGAAGTGAGGCGATTCGGCGTGGAATGCACTCACGGGTGGGTGATGGCTGACTTGTTCACACACCATTCGGAAGCCCACATCATCTCTGCAGGGTAAGTGAATGCAAAGGGGGGGACAATTATGTGTTACAGAGATAACTTAGCGCCGTTTATGGATCCCGCTGCCACAGCACAATAAATTTATATCTTGGCACTAAAAAACGCTCGATGGGGCAGCATAAGCTATGACACAATAAAAAAATGAGAAATGACAGCAACGAACTACCAACTTGCTTTAGCAACTAGCACAGGAATGTTTTTGAATCTTACCAACACACGCGTTCTCACATAAATGACATAATGTAGAGTGACATAACGTGTCTTCATAGAGGTAGTTGAGCGTTCATTGTGCATTGTTTCAGCAACAGAAATAGATCGCAAAGTCACGTTAGGAATGGCAAGAAGTTCGAAACTTGCAGCGCACATCTCAAGCAGAAATCATGCAGGAAATTAGCATACACAGGACGAGTGCAGACTAACAACTGTCACACGCAACTTGACACTTACAGCGCGCTATTCAAACAGAAAGAAAGAGGAACGAAATGAGGGGACAAGTATACACAGGACGAGCGCAAACAAATGTACCAATTCTTCCTGTGTAGTGTGTCAGCAGCGCGCTCCTTTCGTAAACGCGGCCGCAGCAGCGTGCGAAGTGACCTTCATCCTCTCCCAAATTACGAATCTAATAAGCGTGCCCGCAGGAGAGACCACGCTCCTTGGACATGGCGCTTCGTGGAGGCGACGACCTTTAGGGCGCACTCAACGCGATCCTTTTGCAACATCTTGCCACTGATAACAAAAACACTCTGAAGTTTCGAAGCTCTGAGGACTGCCCAATGGTATATAAATGGCTTGCTGTTTGCATTCAAGGCAACGTACGCTCTGTGGCGCTGTGGCTAGAACCGCGTGCCGAGAATCGAGAGGCTGCTGGTTCGATTCCGCGCAACAGGTATTTGCCTTCTGGTTTTTTTCTTTGCAATTTCTTAGTATATATCTCTCAACATTACTTCAATGACGGAAGTATGTCAGCGGAGCCGTGGTGGACTCCGGCATTGAACACCTTCGTCTTAGAAGTTTCAGAGAATAACTAACCATGTTCTAAATTGTATAGTAAAAAAATATAGCTCTGTAGCATTGCAACTGGGTGCTGCCATTTTGACTAATCAAAAAGAGTGTTACTTTGTCTTTAAATTTCCTGCTTCAGCTAGGCTCTCCTGTCAGAAACAAACTCACAAAAAGCAGTTATTATTAGTAGAGACCTGAAGGCACAACAGAAAAGAAAACCGAGAAAACCCGATGTAGAAGAAATTAACTGCAGCACTAAGTATTGGCAGGCTGATTGGTACATACTGAGTGTGGAACAGGTTATCAAGAGAGGACAAAAAGAAAAAAAAAATCCAACATTCAATATTGTAGTTAATTTCTTCTACGTCAGGCTTTCTTAGCTTTTCTTCCTATTGTGTCTTCAAGACTCTTCTATGCGTATCATAAATCTAGTCAGCGCTGTTTACGTAAGCAAACACTTGAATTTCGTTTCGATACCTCCCATTGTCTGCATCTACCATGTTGCTCCAGCACACCTTGCCATTCGTCTGATGCCCACTCCGGGAGAGCTTCATCCGCTGTTTGAGTGTTGCGAGGTCACAACTATTGACAATCACGCAACTTATTGACGCATTCGCACCCCACCTCTTTTTGTTCACTTGTTAACAATCCTTTAGAATATATTTATGCTTTATTTTGGCAGCTGCAAGCGCAAGCTCAATCATCAGATTACAACAGTGCATCGTGCTTGCCGCGAACATTGCAGAGGCGTGCCCCACACTGACTGCATCTAGCAATGATTCCAAGGGACCTGTGGTTAGAGGTTCTGCTAGTCAGTATTTCATGTATTGTGATGAAGACCACCAAGAGACTACTTTATGTGCTCGTGATTGAGCATGATCTATTCTGAAACATTGGGCTACGCACACCATGACCGAGCTTAATGCTTGAAGTTGTAGCTAGGCTTAACTCCCCTCACAACCACTTCAAAATTTGCAGCCAAGAACGTAAAGCTAGCGGACATGAGACAGCGATGAAGGCATAATGTGCTTCATCGCATACAAAGAATCGCTTCGTGCTGGCTCCTCAAACTGTGAATTTTATGCATCTGTTATGCATCTGTTATGCAGCCAAGCCTGTTATGCAGCAACCACTTGGAGCACAGGTGGTACCAGCTGGCAGTTTAGCATGCCAATTAAGTGTTGTTATACACTCAAAGCTCGATATACCTAGCTATAACAAAATGTTGGTTATGATGAAGTAAAGTAAATAGTCTTGCAATAGATATTGTGTTAAAAATATGCCTTTATAGTGAATTTTTGGATATAACAAACTGATTTTGTTGTAAGATGGAACTTTGTTAAAATGAGGTTAGAGTGTACTTATTTTCCATTATTATAAACCGTTACATTTAGTGTTTGGAAGTACAATACTTTGAATGGTAAAATTGCAATGCGAATTGTAATCGAACAGCAACCACTATACGAAGAATACTCGTAAGTCCGAATATTCGCACACCCCTAATAGTAAATCGTTTTCCTATGCATGTCTGTGCTGAGGTGTCTGTCTTAAATGCAGTCAAAAGAACTTAAAGGCTTCAGCAAACTTCTAAGCTGTATCACTACAAACTATAGTAAGTAAAGTGCTTACCTGACCAGTTCGTATGTCTCACCAAGAAGAGGGTTGAAAGGTTTGCTCAATCGTTCAAGGTTCGATGAAAGTGCAGACACTGCAAATGCAGTTACCAACTGCAAGACAACACCGTTGAGTTTCTGAGGGTCACTTCTTGCGTAGAGCACTATAGTAGCATATGAAGCATATCGCACGAACACGAAATCAAACATATAGTGGTACAGTAAAACCCCTTTTCAAGACACATGCTCTAAGCAGCAGTTCTTGTCTTTTATATGAGATGTATCTTATAAACAGTGTACCTTGTATGCATTCTCTTATCAACCCTTTTTTTACTGTGGACACACCGGAGCCTCTTATACCCAGTTGTTTCTTATATCAATGATTCTTACAAAGAATTCGACTGTATCATAAATATCGCATTTCCTGTTGTGTACATAAGATGCGGCTTTATAAGTTTTCATCACTGCGCACAAACAAAAACTATGAAAGCTGCATGACTGAAACATTACTTTTTTTTAACGAGTACCCAACCATTGCAGCTATAAGACGATCCTTATTAAATAGCAACGTTGGTTCACTGCCGTACAATTACTGTTGTACTGCTCACGTACCTCAATTCTGTCGATGGGGTCGGTAGCTTCATCAGCCTGAACGAGCAAATGGCTGTACTCCATGTTCTCTGAAATGCGCTGTAGGAAGCTCAACGGCTCGTTGAACACGACAGGCATGGTGATCTTGGACAACTCCTGCACAGAAAAGGGCTATTCAGTCAACTTATAACGATACTCGAGTGCCACGAAACGTTCATTGCGAAAACCAGTAATTGCTATAAACGGCTTGCATAAAAATAGTGAAATAGAAGAACAGTAGCAGTTTGTGAGAAAATTATAATGTCGAATTAAACATGCCAACAGACATCAGTATGCTCGAAAATTCGAATGCTTTCAAGGGACTGCCACTTGCCTTGTAGAGTCAATGTGTGAGAACATTTGAAATACTAGATGCTGGAACTCTCACAAGTCTCCACTTCTTATTCAAACTGCATGTCCGAAAGTGCTTTAACAGAAGCCACTACATCTCCCACGCCGAAGCGAATTTTGAAAGCCAGCTTTGCCGCAATGTTACGAAACTCTCCAATGAGGCATACTGGA
This sequence comes from Rhipicephalus microplus, assembly GCF_043290135.1. Lineage (NCBI taxonomy): Eukaryota > Metazoa > Arthropoda > Arachnida > Ixodida > Ixodidae > Rhipicephalus > Rhipicephalus microplus. Next base: position 230,684,246 of record NC_134701.1, read on the forward strand.
AATCAGACGGGTGCTAGGGGACGTCTCACATCTGAAATACTAGATGCTGGAACTCTCACAAGTCTCCACTTCTTATTCAAACTGCATGTCCGAAAGTGCTTTAACAGAAGCCACTACTGCTCCCGCGCCGAAGCGAATTTTGAAAGCCAGCTTTGCCGCAATGTTACGAAACTCTCCAATGAGGCATACTGGAAATCAGACGGGTGCTAGGGGACCTTATGGGCGGGGGTTCATTAGCTTGAATTTCTAATTTCTTCTTTCTTTTCAAGGATTTTGCATTCCATTACCTTTCAGCATGTACAGCCTACTACCAAAATTCACTGTTACAAACAACAACGTGACACATAGACATTGCGTCGCTTCACTGCAGAAGACATCCGAAAGTTGACGGTGAAGCAGTATTTTATTGTTATAACCATTATATTTAGGCTTGTGCAAATTAGTGAATTCTAGGTTGGAAGCGAATTCGAAGTGCATAGTAATTTCGATCGAATAATTTTGAATCGAACAGTATATATATCACATATTATAACGAAAAATGAACACATTTGTTATGATTAATCTAACCTGCCTTATAGTCTTTGTAAAATTCAAACAACTTTAAATAGTAGCAGGATTTGAATTTCAGTATAGTGCAATACAGTGCAAGTGATAGCCCGTAAAATATGGTACGTTTTAAGTTTGCTATACTCAGAGTATATAAGACGGTATAACGAGCTTTTAAACAGAAAAAATAATGTAAATATGAATCAATGTGAGGGTAATATGTTCATTTAACAATAAAGTAGAGCTTCACAGCCGTGTGTATCTCTCCTGGGTACATGTTTTCACGGCTCGGCACAACTTCACTGCAGTGAAGTTACTTTTCCAAGACACCTGGATAGATGTTTTTACAGCTTAGCACCTCTCCACTGCAGTGAAACAACTGTTGCAAAGTGTTGCATGCAGTTCAGTTGCATATATTTGTTAATCTCGAATAACTCGATATTTTAAATTATTTAAATTTAATTCAAAGTGAATTCAGATACTACATTAATCATTCGTATATTTGAAGCATTTGAATATTCGCACAAGCCTCGATATATTGTTAAAAATGATATCGTGACAAGTAAGTTCGAATGTAGGGCCAAGTATAGAAAAGGTGCTCATACTACTGCACATTCTCCTATTAAGTATGTTCCTTAACCTGACACCTGTGAGGCAAAGACAGTCACTTGTTTGTGATAGTGCAATCAGAAAACTAACATGAGCTCAGAAATTTGTTGCTTCACCACATCTTTCTGTGTTTGGTTAACTTTTACAAATAAGGTGTTATTCTATGTCTGCAAAAAAAAAAAAAAAGAATCTATTCAGTCCCTTAATTTTACACTCAGCAAATATTAAAACCACCAGATCACTTTACCTTGGCCATAAAATCTTTTTTAGGTCCATCACAATATGACGGCAGAAGTGACTGTTCTGGAACTAGGCGATCGTTTTGACGCTGACTTAAATTACAAGCAAACTTTTTTAGTTCTATTCACCATGCTGTGCAAAAATAAGGAGAAAGCTATAAATATGCACAGCAGGCAGCTTACTAGGTAGAAGTGGAGGATGAGGTAAGCAGCTATCCATTGTCGCTCACAACACCACTGCTATTATGTACAGCAGACAAAATCCAACAAAGTTTACTTAACGTGATATAATTAACAGCATGAAAGAAATGAGAGACAAAAAAAAAAAGGAAAACTACACAAAATAAGCACTGAACTGCCAAATGAAACATTTATTGCACATAACAATGTATTGCACATAGTTCATTAATGCATCCCTAATAACTCTAGACCAGCTTACAACACTTTTGCTCAGCACGTAATTGTGCCATCACATACAAAATGAAACATACATCCTGTCCACATAAACACCACTGATAATATGTAAAATTTGTGTGCATTCCAGTCAATTATAAATGCACCTGAAACACTTTTGTATAACGCCTAAACAGGCAAATTTTTTGACAGGCATCTCAGAATGTATGCATACAAAACGGCCTCGCCATCTAGGTTACTGGACACACAGAACTTGGGAGGGTAAACATGCAACTAAAAACCGCGAAATTTTCGTTAAAGACACTGTTGATAAATTATGCAAGCGTGACAGGGCAAATAATAGGAAAAATTTTAAAAGTGGCCAGCTAGAGCTTATAATAAATAAGTGCTGCGAGTATCTACTTTCTTCCATTGCATTAAAGCTTACATATGATTGCAAAAGTGATCATTTTTGTGCATGATACCATGTAATTAATTAACTATGACTACGAATTGGTGTGCATCCAATCAGTCACAAAAATCTCTCCTATGTTTGTAATTAACTATGACTACGAATCGGTGTGCATCCAATCAGTCACAAAAATCTCTCCTATGTTTGGATAACTTGATGTACAATTTGTCTATCTATAGGACAAGTTTGCTGCACTAAGTATTTCAGCTAATTTCTGAACTCTGTTTTGTACATTAACAGATAAACCAGTATAGCCTTGTCAGTGGGCATACCAACATATAACAAATGATGGAGAAGTGGCTGAATTAATTAACTTGTGGTGTTTCTTCAATTGTTCGCATCACTGGTAAATTCAATTTCTCATTTTGCTGATCCCAAAAACAAAGTTAAAATATAACAACTTGATAAGACCTCTATGTAAGACCACGCATGTCCTAGATTAGAAAAATTGGAGAAACCATACAGATTGGCTATTCAAAAACAATATATAGAAAAAATAAAGCTCATTTGGTGCATTAATTCCTGCCATATGGCTCTTACAGAGAGAGACAATACAGGCACAGGAGTAAGTCACGAGAAGCATCACCCACCCTCTAAGCAATTCAGAGCTTTGGAAAAAAAAAGGGAAAATTATCTGTTAGATGATATAGAATATTTGCTTGTTTCCTTAGCCGCTGAGATTGGTTGCCACTGATACATCTATTATTATAAGAAAGAAAAGCATTGCATATCAGAGGTTGTTTATATGGCACACCAGCCATGAAGGTCATTTGACTGTAATAGTTGATGATTGATTGATATGTGGGGTTTAACGTCCCAAAACTACCATATGATTATGAGAGACGCCGTAGTGGAGGGCTCCGGAGATTTCGACCACCTGGGGTTCTTTACCATGCACCGAAATCTGAGCACACGGGCCTACAACATTTCCGCCTCTATTGGAAATGCAGCTGCCGCAGCCGGGATTCGAACCCGTGACTTGCGGCTCAGCAGCCGAGTACCTTAGCCACTAGACCATCACGGCGGGGCGACTGTAGTAGTTGTTACACTTCACCATCTCATCTTGCACGCAGTATCGCATTATCACCGTAACGGACAACTCTCAAGTATACGAGTGCTAATTGCTGTTCAATTTAATTATGCAGGCCTATGCACAAGCTTTTAATCGGAATGTGCCCATAAACACATAAGCCAGGGCATGAAAAAAAGAACTTGTGATGTTTTATGAAACGCATGCATCCATTTTTTTTTTCTCAGAATGGAGAGTATGATCAAGTTGGCAAGCTTACAACCTCAATCTTACCTTGCCTATGCATTGCTTCAGGATACTCCATAGGCTGAAGTCGTTCTTTGAGAACATGGGCACTGGAAGACGTGTTCTGCAAAAGACCAAGGAAATGTAAACCCAGCACAAGACAATACGTAGCATGCTACAGGTAACGTAATTAGTTTAGAATTGTTGTGCTCACAATTGCTATCACTATGAGCAAGTTGTACTGCAATGTCACACTACATATCCATGTAACAAATTACTGGCAGAAGCTCTCACATAGATGACTCTGGGTGGGGTGACACCACACATTATGATTAGGCATTTTTTTATCACATTCAAAAATTTTTGAAGTCTTTTTACGCCCTAACTGCACACAGCGAACAAAAAGCAGGAGTGTAAAGTCGACAAGTTTATTGGCCATGGCCATTTACTGCTGATCAGAGCTTTTAAAGAAATCATATATTGCCAACTGCTTCATTGCTATAGGTATGTGCCTTCAGCACGAAGCTTTCAATACCAGTTGAGGAGCATCATGGTTTACCATGCGTCTGCTTTGCTTCAAAAATTTGTTTACTTGCAAAGCCTATTAGGGGCGAAGATCCTTAAGGCATGGGTCTGTACATCCTCTGATTTATGTAGTAGTAGGCAGCTACCGGTGGCACATACTCACACTAGAGCGGGTACGTGCCACAGGGGATGCGAGATGCGAAACAAACGGCAGTACTTGGAGTATTCACTAGATGGATGCACGGACAGACGTACGGACAGACAGACGGACTAGCAGGCAGATGGACGAACGCGCGGACGGATGGATGCATGAACGGACGGACAGATGAACGGATGGACGGATGCATGGATGGACGCACGGATGGTCGTACAGACACACAGAAGCAAGAACGAACGGACAGAAGCACAGACGGGCTGACATACGCTTCGCCCTACTCATCATAATTTACTCCGTGAATATGATGTGATTTTTTCCTTGAAGGCGTCAGGTGCTTATTTCACATTTATAGACTGTTAGGATTATATAAGGACACAAATTTTTGAAATAGTAGTGGGAAAGCAACTGATATTTTCTGGCATGAAGCTGAAAAAAGTGCGAATTAACCGAATGATGGAGTTTGAATTAAGAGGCTTTTATATACATTGAAAAAATAAAGGGCCAACCAAAAATTGAATTTTGTTTGAATTAGCCGAAAGTTTGAATTATCAGTTTGAATTATTGCGAGTCTACTGTATAAGGATTGCACAAGGTAGTGTTACATCTTTCTTCCATTTTCTATGAGTTGATTGTCATGGGCCACTGCTTTAATAACAAGAGCACTTGTGTACTGGTCTTGTCAAGCACTCCAAACAGCTGACACAGTGCTCTCTCGTAGAAACTTTTTCAGCTTTGGTGATCCCAAAGAGCATGAGGGCCTTGCTCAATGCACAAAGACAAAAACATAGTGCTCAAATAATAACCGGCACCTTTTAATCTAACATCAAAAATTTTAACAATTATTCCTGACACACTGGATGTAAGCAACTGTAATTTCAACTTCTATTTCTCCGAGGAACGAGTACGAGGTTTGTTTGCCATTTAGCACAGCAAAAATCATTATCAATATACTTGCAATGGGAAATAGCCAAATGCCAGAATGTCACTGTGCAATGTTAAAAGGTAACAGGGGTCTATCCCAAGGACAATAGCATCAATGTCAACTGCTCAACAAGAAAGAGATAACAAAGGGGGTGGCAGAAAATGTAGACATAAATGAGAACAGCAAAGTGTTACTTGTTTTGACTGTAGCTCATCTCTTAATGTCAGTCAGCATCGCTGCTGGGTACACGACATCTGTTGCCAGCAGGACGAATGTTGAAGGCAATAAAAGCTTTTGATGTAGGCATTGTGGTACTGATTAAAAACCTCATCATACACTTTTCAATCAATGCTACTACAGTGGACGAATGTAGCATCGAAAGATGCGTTCAAAATGAAAAACTTTGCTGTGCTACGATCAATTGAGTATGCAAAATCAAATAAAATAAGATGCCAGTGTTGAGGAAAAAAATATACTGAGATAGGGGCCTGAATTTCAAGAGGCAAGTTTTCTAAACATACAAGCAACAACTGTAAAAATCCACGGCAATAATACAGCTTCCCTCAAACCATACAATGCCACATTAGGTGAGCATCAAGCACAACTCAGTGACACTACAGATTTGCCTGCTTTCTACTTATGAACTCAAGTGCATGAAAAATAGAAGTACAAATGGCTTATTGCGTGGGTGAGATTAACCCTGCAACTCAAAGAGAGCAGCACATCAAGAAAACTGGTATAAGTTGTTTTCCTCCTTTTCACCATAGCAAGTAGATTCGGATACTATGAACATGCACATAATATACATAATGTGTGTGTATACATACACACACACATACACAAACACGTGTGCATACACCCACATATCACACTCACACATACACACACAAGACTGGTATTATCTGAGAGGGTGACTCAATGATTTTAACCTCTATAAGCAGCTATGGGGCTTTGAGAGAAACCACTGATGAAGGCTATGAAATTTGTGGGGGTCTCGGCTCCGATGTTCTATGCTCTTGGAGTGAACGGATACAGTAGACGCAGTCGGAACGAACTAAACAACACACATTTAATTAACTGATTTTAGAACGACAATATCATCAGGCAAATTACAATATATCGATTGTGGTCAACACGCTAAAACAACACTCAACAACATAGCAAACACAAGAACGCACTCAAGGCGGCTTTGCCAACGCTTGACTAACCACTAGGGGCCATGGCAGACGGCCCGCGGTGCTGTCCGCTGAGGACCGCCGCAAGAGCCAGCCGTTCGCGCCAACCGCCACCCGCCAAAGAGAGCCACTTGCTCGTGTGCCGCCACCCAGGCTTGCTGTCAGGTGTCACCGCCGGCGCTACCGTTCTACTACATTCTAACAACCATGATGATGATGATGGTGGTGGTAATTATGATAAATGGATAATAATATGTGGGGTTTAACGTCCCAAAACCACCATATAATTATGAGAGACGCCGTAGTGGAGGGCTCCGGAAATTTAGACCACCTGAGGTTCTTTACCATGCACCGAAATCTGAGCACACGGGCCTACAAAATTTCCGCCTCCATCGGAAATGCAGCCGCCGCAGCCGGGATTCGTTCCCGCGACCTGCGGGTCAGCAGCCGAGTACCTTAGCCACTAGACCACCACGGCGGGGCAGTGATAAATGGATGGATGGATTGATATGGCTGTACCCTTTAGATCGGGCGGCAGCTAACGCCACCTAGCTGTAATACTTAGTGAACAAAAACTAGATTTATTACCTTTTTCCCCTTTCCAATAGTGAAGAAAAGGCATTTGCAGTGAAGGATTTAATTTTCACTCATGCCTTGATTGTAGCCACCAATCAGATAAACTCCTTCTAGTTATTTCTACCCGCTTAAAGTCTGCCCCGCCGGGGTGGTCTAGTGGCTAAGGTACTTTGCTGCTGACCCGCAGGTCGCAGGATCAATACCGGCTGCGAAGGCTGCATTTCCGACGGAGGCAGAAATGTTGTAGGCCCGTGTGCTCAGATTTAAGTACACATTCAAGAACCCCAGGTGGTGGAAATTTCTGGAGCCCTCGACTACAGCGTCTCTCATAATCATATGGTGGTTTTGGAACATTAAACCCCCATATCAATCAATTGAAGTCTATTTTGCCCTCCCTGTCCTTAAGCCCCACTGCTTTGAAAAACTCTGCGCCATCATTCTGAACTATAGGGTGAAGCTCTTTACAGAACATTATCAGGTTTCCTCCTCCTCGCCACATGTACTGCATACCGTGTCTACCCTTTCGTATTTGGCCTGATAAGTCGTGGTTTGCCATACTCCGGTTCTGACCTCAAACATTAGATAACTACACCGAGCATTATCATAGACTCTTTTCTTGGCAATTTCCTGCTTATAGGTTCGATAGATCTCTAGTGCAGACTTTTTAATCACGCCTATTCTCCACATGTCGCTCTCCGTTTCCTTCACCTTCTTCTTAACCTATAGTTTTCTTTGGTTTGGCCCCCTGCTGTTTTCTGAATATTTGCCCTTCAATTTTCTGGTTTGCTTCCTCCGTTTATTGTGACATCGTAAATGCGGCTTATGTGCAAGACACTTGTGCCATGCGGCATAAACAACTTTACAAAGAGTGTCAGCCCCCGCACAAATTTTTCTCCAAATTTGTCTTTCCATTTCTCATTTTTTTTATACATGCTTGTAAACATAAAGTAACACAAGATTGTTTGCATTTCGCCTTCACTGAAATGCAGTTTCTGTGTCACGGTTGGATATAAAACACGGCCTCACACTCTGCAGCCAGTAGGCCACTGAAGCCGCTGAGGCAGGTAAACTTTATTGAAGTTTTTAATAGTACCTAACTATAGCAGCTGGTTAGCTCAACCGTCTACAGCTGTCATTACCACTCCAGTATTTAAAAAGTAGAACCGCAAATAGAATGGTTTTCTTTATTTTTTTCAGGCAATGCAGATTTTTTAATAAAAATCCTATGACTGTAAGGTTCCAGTCACTTTCGCATACCAGCTCAATGTTGAGGTGCAAATACTTTGCCCCGCTGCAACTAATTAGCAAGAACTTGTTAATTAACCTAGTAAGTATTGACTTGATGGTGATTACGTTTATCAGAAAGTTGTAGTGCATGTTATTGTGCAAAAATGACAGAAGCTTTACAGTCATAAATTTTTAATAAAAATCTGTATTGGGAAAAAATGCAAACACCCTGTAACTGGTTCTGCGGCAATATTTTCATATTTAGGAAAAAAAAATGTCACGGCATTGCATGCATCGGGTATTGAAAGGTTAAACGCGCGCATATATGTGCACTACTAGCGAGGACAAGTACAAGCTAACACGAAAAATGAGCACTGAAGGAATTTATTAAGGAAAGAAAAAAAAAGCTGGGGGGGGGGGGGGGAGGAAGAGACGGGACACCCACGGATGAACCACCACCATCAAGTGCGCTTCACCTGCCGACCCCAGAGGACGACGGTGAAACAACGTACACGTGCCCCCGCTGCGCCGCTCCGAAGTAGGCGCACAATAGTAACGATAATAAATATAAAAGGAAGCCTCTACTAGAGCAGCCAGTGCGATATTCCCCGATTAACGGTCACATTCCGTGCCGTGCACCGCTACGGGCGATTCTTTCATACGCGGCTCAATCGAATGTCGCCGCGCGATGACCTTCACGAGTTGCCGCCAGCAACGGCCGCCAGGAGCGAAAGTCGAGGAGGGAGGGTCCCAGACACTCCGCCGCAAGAGGAGCTACCGAAAAAACACGCACGCAGTCACAGAGAGCGGGAAAGCACGACCAGTGAGGAAAACGGGAAGACTCGAAGGGCTCGTTCTATTTGTTAGAAACGCAACACTACCGACGTTTAACGGACAATCAAGACAAGTATAGTGGTGGTTATTCGAAGTAATTACGACAAACGGGAAGAAATTATAGAGGGCGATACGACAACCTGCCGCCGGCGCGAACCGAAAGCGGTTCAAGTGCACAGATATAGAGTACGGGATAAAGTGTACGGGAGGACGACCGTCGCCCTAGCTCAATTGGTAGAGAGAGCATCGGACGCTTTACTCGAGGGTCGCAGGTACAGTTGCTGGCGGTGGCAATCCATCTTTTCGTTCACTTAAGTTTTTTTTTTTTCATTTATCTCATAATCACTACAGATGAATTTCCATATAATGTCCTTGGCATCATTGTCTGTTCGTTGTCACAAATGCTACGTTCCACGGGTAAACTGTCATCCGAAATTTTACAAGTGTGAAATTCTCATTAAATGTAGAATTCAGGTTCCCAATACTACGTTAATTGTAACCGACGGCGCTGTACAGTCTGAATCACACGTACAGCGGCCAGTCGGCAGCTTAAGACGCAGTTGTGTGCGTGCGTGCGTGCACGCGTGCGCAAAAATATGCAGCGACCGAGGCTGTGGTGATACCAAACGCAACCACACGCACACTATAGGTTCTCGAGCTATAATCTAACCACGAACGGAAGCTTGTAGCAAACGCGAGGTAGCAGCTGAGAATGCGCGAGAGGCGCCAGCATGCAAGAACGCGCGCTGGACCGCTCCAAACAAGCGCGATTAAGATAGTAGGCAAGTAGAAGAAAGCAGGCGAGTAAAAGAAAGCACGGTGCAACTGAAGTATGGCGAGGATACGAAAGTTTATCCAAATTCAATTGCGGGTGAGAGCCGAACCCAGGTCATCGTGATCACGCGCACGGTGCCTGAGGACACTGATTTACCGCACGTGCAACCACATCCCTTCTTTATTGGTAGAAAATGCGACGCTTATTTAAATAGTAGCAAACGGCTCCAGCTCTTCTAGTCGCGATGAAGCGTTTCCCTGGAAAACGTGTAAAAAAAAAAAAAAGAATAGCCTCACGCCGTTGGCGCTGACTGAAGAAAGGGCAACTTACTTCTGCGAATAAGCCACGACACTTAAATATTTCTCAGCGCGCGACGTTGACCACTTCCAGCGCAAGATCTAGTGGGCTTTTTGATAAATTTTTAACGACCTCGTTAACCCTACACAACGTGGGGATACATTACAGACTGACGGTGAACATTATCGTCAAACTCCCGATACAAACAAAAGGTCAGCCGTCAGAAAAAGGTATACAGTGTGAAAGCCTACAGTTTCGTGTACCGCCCGCGGCGACACAGAGAGAAAACCGCAGATACCGATCCTTACGGTACGGTCGACTAAGGCCCGCTACAGTCGCATTAGTGAGACAAGAAAAGAGCAAAAACAAAACTACACCATACTCGACAGCTGCTTTGTGATCAACCTTACACATATGCGTACAGTACGAGAGCTTCTACGGTGCTCTTCCGTTCCCTCGGAAGGGCCCGGCCCAAGGATGGCTTATACTGAATGGGACAAGCCCGCGTCCCTTCATCAGTTTTCGATTGAAGTTGGCGGGAGCTTTTAATACCGAGCGGTACCTGCAATCCACGTAGATGGCGATTAAAGAAAAAGAATTCAACTTTAAGACGATGAGAAACAAATCGACGTTCACCCCCCCCCCCCCAAAAAAAAAAGAAAAAAAAGAAAGCGGTGCCTCCCAGGCGGAGGAGGCCATACTCGCTGCGCGGTGTTGCGAAAACAACACACTGTATATCAGCAGCGCCAGATCTCAATCGATACATCTTTAAAGGTATATACAGACACACACACAACGAGATCGAAAGCGCGCATGTGTGTATCCGAGGCGGCCGTCCAGGGGTAAACGATCCGTTATCCGAAGAAGGAAGGCAGTTAAATGAGCTGTCGCCGTTTCCTGTTAGGCCACAACAGGATGAGGCTGCTTTGGCTACGTCGAAAGACACGAATGCCTCGCCATTTCTTCCTGCCTTACAACTGCGTTAACTTGACGACGATAGTATAAATCACAGAATTCGAACAAAAAAAAGAACAAAATAAAAGAGAGAGGATAGTAAGCGTAGAAGTTTGGGCCTCTTGGCAAAATAGAGCGCAATACACCGGACAAAAAAGTTGAAACCGACGCTCGTTCTGTAGGTCTCAACCTCTTCGCGCCTTTTTTTTTTTTCGCTTCATCTTTACCGAGCATCAAATGAGAATAGAGTGAAATTTACTCGGAGTTACACAATTTAACGCTCAGTCCGTATACCCATTCCACACATATGGCTCGCAGTACTCGCTCAGTGGAGCTATTCGAACCTAAAACACCCGACAACAAAACAATGAAGGAAAGACAGCCCTACAACGAGCCAAAGTACGTACAGCTGTACCGCTAATCGACAACACACACACACACAAAACGACAGTAAGGGAGGGGAAAAAACGGCAAGATGACCACCTGTGCTGTCGGGCCATGTCATCCAGCGATGCTCCTGACGCCGCAGTACAACACGCAGCGACGTCTCTTCTTTCTCGTTTCGCGTCTAGTTGGTCTCTACGAAGCTCGGCGGCGACCGGGTATGGTACAGAGCTACCTCTTCACACCATACACACAAGCCAAAAAGCGAAGAAGCAAGACGAACGATCGAGCACTCGAAGAAGTCGTCGTACAAAATATACGCAATACACTTTCTTCTTTATTTCTTTCTTCTTCTCAGAGTCGCGAAAGCTTCACGGTTCCTCGTGTATCACCGTTGAAAGCGGCATGCAGACGGAAACCCCCAACTGCGCTGGCTTGTACGCACGTCAATAACCGCCGAGCCTGTCACATGCTCGAGCACTGTTCGCCGATGAACGAACTGGCGACGAGGTATACAACAGTAGAAGCTACCGTCTTCGCACTGTCACGTCGTCTTGCAGTGGTGAGCAGAGCGTTGTTTAGTTTCGCCAGTTGTCGAAGGACTTTACCGAAAAGGAGGCCGCCCCTGCCGCGCGGAGCGGCTGCGATTGACTAGCTGCTCAGCGGAGCGGGAGCGAAAACGAAGCGGAGCGGCGCCAGTCGTTGAAACGAGGGCGGCGAAACAGCAGGCTCCCGCGTGCTCGGTAGCTGTTAACTCGGGGTCCAAGTCCACCTCTACGTTCTGGCACACCGGGAGAACTGCGAAATTCACACCGCGCTTAGCAGCATCTCACGTTGCCGGCACTGGGACGCACAGTGTGCGCGCAGGCGGAAGAGACCGGGCGCATCACATTCCAGAGAGAAGTCGTCGGCGGCGGCAGTTTCGTTTTTTCCTCCGAGTGGCGCGGCAGAAAACGACGTTGGGGTTTCCTTCTCCTCACCCTTGACGCCTGCCTGACCGGGCGATATTACTACAAACCACGCCGGCAGGGAGACAAACTTAAATTCGGGCGTGGTCCCACCTTCGTGTCCGATGTTTGCTACCGGTGTCGCCGAGAGGGTCGATTCGGTGGCCGCGTAGGGAGAAGCGAGCGTTTTGGCCTTCACTTCTGTTTTTGTTCTCTCGCTTCCTCGAGGAAAGGTGTCGACGGTACAAAATCACTCGGAAAAACGTCCACGGTGGGCTCGAGCGGCGGGTTCCAGCGCGTCGCGTTCCCGCTCTCTCCGGCGACACCACGCGCAGCAACAACCGCGCAACGTTGGGAGTCCCGGGAGAGAAGCGCGAGCGCCCGTAATCACGTATAGACGGGCAGGCGCCGAGGCGGCCAATCGATGCTCGCACAGCTGATGCGAAATCCAGCCAGCACACAACCACCCACTTCCCAATGAAAAAGAAAACAAAAACCGCATAGCGCACCAATGATCAAGTTGCGGAACTTCCCCATGTTTTAACGTCTATAGTCGCAGAAAGTGGTTTGCCGATTGTGGCGCCTTCTATAGGCGAGAAAACAAACTAATAAACGGCAATACTGTCTGTGCCTGTGCGTGATATGGATGAATTGAGTGCTGTTTTTAAGCTTGCTGCTCAAGTTTCACCAGCTAAACTGTGTCTATAGAACAAATAATCCCCCCCCCCCCCTCATTTGAAGACCTTACTTGAAAGTACGTCTCCCAATTCAAGCGGCGGGAAGCCGCGCAAATACGCGCGGCCAGCAGCTGCAGTGGCAATGAGGAGTGTTTTCTTTTAACGCCCCCAGATGACGCGTGGGTTTGCCATCCTCCGCAAAATCGGTGGCGCACATGTTCGGGTTTCGAAACGGGGTTTCGCGACTCGCATGATGACGACAGCAGGCAGAGCCGCGGAGTGCGACTACGGAGACCCCTAGTGGTGGACGGGCGACGGAGAACCGAAAGCGAAACCTGGTCAAGCACGACCCGAAGCGACGCGTCTCGTCAACACGGCGTAGCGTTGATCATAGGGCGGTGCGACGGATTTTCAGTAGATACAACGAACATAGCCACGAACATAGCAGACTGGTTTACCGCCGTCGAGGTTGCATGGTTATTGCAGCACCCGAGAAAATGTCCTGCGCATTCCCCAGTAGTGCTGGAGAGTCCAATATTAAGTCGGCAATCTTCACGCAGTAATATTACGGTACCTCACGAATGACCAAAAGGCTACAGCGAAGCGTTCTAACGAGATTCTACCAACTTTTACAAAGCCGATGACAACTGATAACGCAAACAAATACAAGCGAAGGGCATATACATAAAGACAGCATAGTATTAAGAAAATACATACGAAATAAAACGGAAACAGTACACATAATCACCAATAGATAGATGAGAATGTCAATGATGTAGCTTACCTGCCCCAGAATCCTCGGTCCTTTTCCTTGGACAATGATGAGCTTAGTTCCTCTGGCATGGTGTCTCCCTTCGTGGTTGCTACTTCCGCTGGAACTTGATTGTCACTGCTCGGAGAAGCCTCTGCAGTCGCGAAAATTGGAGCCATTTCAAAATTAAGATGGAAAGACTCGCACACAAATGTACCGATTCATGCAAGTGTTCTAGCAGTGAGGTGTTGCTTTGAACGACATCGAACACCTTAAAATGTTGAATATAGTGAGACCTCCCACAATGACTCACAAGGAGGCATTGCGTTCCACGCAATCGCTTACAGAAATGGGGGAAGTTTCTTTGAACAAAACATTAGGGACATGCGAACGAATCGGCAAAGATTTAGACTTGTTAACCTTCAGAATTCCCGTAATGTGACTACCAAACGACAGTTTATCCTGCAGCAACACATACAATGACTGGTCAACTGTGCAGTCTATTCAATAACTTATAACAAGCAAGAAATATAAGTCAACAGATAGCCCACTGATTGCAGGGTGATGCACAAATGTGAAAACGACAACACTGCTATATTCTTATCAGTGGCAATTAATGTGAAGAGCCAGCATAAGATAGCTCGGCAAACTCAATCATGAGTAAACTCACACAGACTCATATTGAGTCGCGAGTGCGGGTAAGTCCGGGTGAGTAATATTTCCATGAGTTCGAGACCGAAGGTGTCTCGTGTCCCAAAACCTCTGGTTGAGGAAAATATTGGTCGAGTGAGCCCTAAAGGCTAAATATATTTCCTGCGTGCTTCTGGGTGGGCTACACTTTTTTTTGCCGACCTATGCCAGCATATACTGCATCATTTAATAGTTACACACTGATCCAATGAACTTCCCTTCCTGAATAACACGGTATGACGAAAGATATGCAAATATAATGAAACGCACCGTTTTCCATAACGTTCCCTGCCACATCTGCCCAACAGGGGCACATTCACAACTCCGATAAAAAGCCGTACAGCTAATAGCAACACCGCAATGGTCCCTTTATGAAAAAAGCAAATATCACGAAAGGTTCGACGCAAAATATGCCGGCGTATTTTAATCACCTATTCTTATTCCAAGCTGCTTCTAGGAATAAACAACAACAAAAAAGCATCGTGTTGTGTCGCGGTTGGGCAACCAACCGCAGCCAGTCAAGGTCGACCAAATTCTGGTGCGTGGTATAGTAGGCTGGGGGCCCTTCGGACACGATAGACGTCCATAATCTACCCCAATCCCCCAATAATTATGGTAATATCCTCATCGGTACCGCACAAAGTATCCTTTTAACAAAACGATTTTCAATCATAGAACGAAGTCGGTTTACTCGCACGGAACAATAGCATTACGCTGTGCTTACGTGGCTTCTTCCGCATTATATTGACCCACAGCTGTAATCCAAAGAAAACGAACTCGCTTCAAAGCGTAAACAAAGGCCCGGTATTTTCATTTCGCGATGCACGTTATAGATAGAGTACGAGTCAAAGACAATAGTCAAGCCATAGCTCTGGGCGAATCAATTGCCGAACCTACGCTAGGAGAAAGAGTGATGTTGGGTATGCACGCACAAGCGATTAATGTGAGAGAAAACATATTCGACGAGACAGCAGCTCCATTGATAAGAGAACAAAAAAAAAAGAGGAAAGGGGGTCTTCTAGTATATGTGGCATGAAATCTATCTCCACGTCAGATATATATTTTTAGTTTTAGCACATGAAAAATGATCACAGAAGCAAAAACGATATAGTTCGAAATGAAAGTGTCATACGAGGGTGTCCTTGCTGAACGACACAGAATGAGTGCGCCGAACCAGTCAGTGATCGAGGATGAGTACAACACGCGACAACCACGCATGCGTCCTTCGGAAACCCTTTTGTGCTGCATCCGTGTACCGAAGAGAATTATTCGCCGATCTGTGTAAGTTCTTTTCTCTGCCGCGAACGCCGTAAACCCCATTCAGAGGCCACCGTGCGAGGCGAAACATATTGCAGCCCGTAGAAATGCTGGCATACGCTGGCCGGTCGAAGTGTTCCAGATGCGGGAGGTTCGAAGACGGAAGGAAAAAAAATCGCGACAGCCGTCAGGAAGTACGTGGATATTTCGAAAGGGTTATGCGCGCCGGATTGCAAAATGCGCGAAGCGCGCAGCCCCGGAAAGGAGATAGAATACGATACGGACATGCCACGCGCCTCGCAGCTAGACATTCCGCGCCACACGTAAGGATAACTCAGCTGCGAAAACACGAGGCCAGCTTCGCAAACCACACCGCACGCGAGATAAGTGTCACTACGATATACAAACAATGAGGGGAAATCGTAATTAGCGTTCAGTGAAAACTGGAAGTGGATGAGCAGTAGGATCGTATACGTAAACACGATAGAGCGCGGTATGCAAAGCGAAAAAAAAAAAAAAACAGCAAAAACGAAACATCACAACGCGCGCACGCGAAAATCAAACAAGTGGTCAAAGCTGGGCGGGCCGCGCACTTTTACCTCGATTCGCGCAGCGACTTGGTGCTGCTGTTTATAGCGCGGACGAGGGTAAAACGAGGAAAATTCTCCTCACACAGACGGGAGAAACAACTTACAGATCGTCGTCGTTGCCTGGGCACCAAACTACAGGAAAGCCCCCGGGCAGATGCCTTTTTCGACTAAATCTCGGTAGTTCTCTCGACATCCACTAGCGTCACATCCTTCGCAACTTCCCAGTCATCGATTAGTAGGGGGAGGGGAGGGTGCATGAACTTGCGGGTGCAAGCGCACCGAAACGACGCGATGACGACCCTCCGCACGCACGCACGGAAATCGCGCGTGCAAGGATGTTGGCAACAGCGCGCGCGACGTCACACGAACTTGAGACGCCCGTCGGTCAACCCTGGACCGCTCGTCCGGACCTACGAAGCGACGATCGCAGCACCGAATCATTATTACGCATTCGACAGAGTGCTGATACGTACCACGGCGACAGTTGTGCGGTTCCGACGCATTACACTGGCTGCCGCTGCCTCCTCCATACGAGTAGAGGTATTCTGCTATCGACGCTAGCATCAACGCAGATGCGAAGATCAACACAGGTGTTCACAGACGAGGGAGCGAGAAAGGAAAGCTGTACACGCGGAGGAGCAGTCGCTCAAGTCTGCTCCGTGCACGCAACAAACACAGACGTTCCTCTGGCAGGCTGGAGCCCCTCTGACTCACGCGTGCACAAAGAACGGCTGGGGTGAGCAGGCAGTCGGGCGAGCGGTGAAACGCTTGTTGCAGCCCGTCGTTCCGTTGGGTCGACGCGATGCGAGCCAGGTCGGACGAGCCAGCGAAGGATCCGTTCTCCACAGCTACACACTGCACACACACACACACGCCGCTCTTTCAACACCGGTTGCTCATCCGATGATTTGGGCCGTTTCGCTGCTACCAGCCAGGTGCGCTGTCGTCAAAGCGTTAGCGCGCGCGCTCGCCAAATCACCTTCCAAACGGCGGGTTGACGGTGTTAGCCTGCGTCAGACCCAGTACGAGCAGTCGCGGGCGAGCGAGATAGTGCGAAACGAAAACGGGAAGGAAAGAACGCACGGCCCAGCCAACCAGTACCACGAAGAGAGAAAGAAAAGGAAGAAGAAAAACAGCAGCACTGCGTGGAAGTGACGGCGGTGGGCGCGAGCAAAAACACAGTTCCCGTTCCGTTGCACAGCGACAGGGCGAGTTTTCGAGAGTCCGCGCCAAAATAGAAAAACAAACAGACCGCAAAGGGGGAAGAAACACAGCCGAAGAATAAAAAGAAGGATCAAAAACGGAGGCGCGCGGCGCAGCGTCCGGTGGCGACACCTGGGAATCTAGCGGGAAACGTTTGCTATGCGGCAGAAGCGATGAACGCGCGAACTGACAAACACCTACGTTGCTCTAGCACGCGAGTATCGTGCAAAAGGGGCACTTGCCCCGCTCAAGCCACATGAGCACTTGCCCACAACCAGGCTACGCCAGCACTCTCCCCCTCTTCCAACCACGATTCAACAAGTTTGCATCCCCCCTTCCCACACACACACACGAGAATATCCTACCGACGACTATGCGAGTATGCGGTAGTTTCCTCTACGCCTTTCAACCGCGCTTTCTACTAAATCATTTTACTCCGTCCTCCTCAAGGTCTCCAGAAGACCTTGGAACAGCTGACGGCAGTCTAATGACGCAGCAAAGCGTCATTAGACTGCCGTCAGTCTAAATTTTGGCTACCCCTCCATATACGTGGTTCACGAGAATTTTCGCGGTACTATAAATTCGATCACAGATAACGTGCCACAGCAGTCGACATATCCATCTAAAAGCATTGATCAAGTTATAAATAACTATATTTTGCGGCCAAGCTTCCATTGAGAGCTGCAGGTAGCAGACCCCCCGCCCCCCTCCCCCTCCAAAAAGAGAAAAGAAAGATTTTGTCGACAGCCATTGCGCATGCACGTGCCATGGTATGCGTGCAATTCACACAGCGTCATAAAAATCCCGATAAGCGGTTTCACGCACAAGGCCGTCATCAAATAAAGCTATAGCCGAGATAAGGAGCCTCACCAAGGTGCACGAGAGGAGCTGACGGGTTTACACAAGCGGATCTCCGAGTTCCATGTGGGCGTGGCGAGATGATAAGAATAATTGGGCTATTCGTTCCTTATCAAAAGAACAGCTGGCTACCTACAAGTCGCGCACCTTGACTCAAGTCTCGACGAGAATGCCATTGTAACTTATCCGAGTGTAAGCGCTATAATGTCTTCACCCGGTAATACTGTTTAACGAAAATCAATCTAAAGTTCGTTTCAGGTTCAAACGACTGAGCGAAATAAAGTTAAGCACTGTTCAATTTTCGGGTGCTTCCACATTTCCTCTGAAATTGGAACGGGAGAACAATCCAATTACAATAGCGCCCTTTCAACTAGTCACGTTTCAACGTGGGAGATGATGCCCCAGATACAAAAGGTTGGAAACGATTCGGTCATTTTCAGCATTTCGGATGTGGGGCTTCCTTTAGTATGTGTATAATATGTATGTACGTATTCGGTCATTGTATCAGCGAGGCGGTCGATGAGTCTTTTATTTTAATAATGAGAGCGGAACAGTGAATCAACATCGTGCGCCGTCGGGCATGTATAGAGTCGATGACCTTTCGACGTTCGGTACCACGGACTCGCCTCCCCTCCTCTGCCTCCTCTGTTCAAGCGCATCGCATGACGAATCTAGCGAGCGTCCGCAACGGCCCGCAGTGATGCGGGCTTCCCCGACATTGACGGCGGATGGAGCGCCGCTTCGACGGAAGCGGCACGATTGCGCGAAACGCGGCCGCTTAGCGACCTCTATAAGCTCTATACGGCGGCCAACGTTCGCCAATCTGGCCGTTCTATTTAACGAGGCGAAAATATTCGTTCAAAATTCGAAAAAATGGGGCATTGACCTACATTTTCTAGTTCGGGACGGGATTTAGGATTCATATAATTGATTGATTGATAATGTGGGGTTTAACGTCCCAAAACCACCATATGATTATAAGAGACGTCGTAGTGGAGGGCTACGGAAATTTCGACCACCTGGGGTTCTTTAACGTGCACCCACATCTGAGCACACGGGCCTACAACATTTACGCCTCCATAGGAAACGCAGCCGCCACAGCCGGGATTCGATCCCGCGACCTGCGGGTACGCAGCCGAGTACCTTAGCCACTAGACCACCGCGGCGGAGCTTAGGATTCATATAGAAAGTATACTGCGTTTGTAGTAGAAATTGATTTCACATAAAGTCACATTGAAATTGTGCAAGTTCGGGATCATGCAGTTTATGCGAAAAAAAAAAAAACACCACCAAGAAAAGTAATCGCGCCTTATTTCTGTTGGAGTTCATGCCAAACATTCACGCCTGATCATATCGCTGCCGTAAGCACGCCTTCCAAATTAATAATCAAATAAGACGCGAACATTTGCCCATATAACTGCCACTATACCATGGAGGTTTTGGTCACTACGACGCACATACCAAACACGTAAACCAAACACATGGGGGACAGAATAGCGGGGCCAAGTAACGGAGCTATTGTAATTTCGATTTTACGACCTAAAAGCCAACGAAATCGTAATTTGGAACAAAAAGAAGATGAAGAAAGAACGCGCTTAAGAATTATAATTATCACTACTCACACGTAATGTATTTTCCAGTTCTTTCTGCGCAACACGTTTTTATCTGTAATTTGCGATTTCCAAGTTCCTCTTTCCTTCCACACAGAAACAACAGAGACATAGCACCCCATGATGAGGCATGACGAACATTACCCGCAATGCAGGCCACGTACGCCAAGGATATACTTTGCAGAAACATTCGACACAAAGTGAAGTCCCCAAGTTGAATATCATCAACATAGATAGATATGTGGGGTTTAACGTCCCAAAACCACTATATGATTATGAGAGACGCCGTAGTGGAGGGCTCCGGAAATTTAGACCACCTGGGGTTCTTTAACGTGCACCCAAATCTGAGCACACGGGCCTACAACATTTCCGCCTCCATCGGAAATGCAGCCGCCGCAGCCGGGATTCGAACCCGCGCCCTGCGGGTCAGCAGCCGAGTACCTTAGCCACTAGACCACCGTGGCGGGGGAATATCATCAACAGCCGTGGGTGTAGCAATCTCCAGTGGTCGCCGTACTGCATTGCACCTATTACGTACCTCTTGAAAAGCCTGTTCTAATGACAAGCTCTTGCATCTTAATATACGTCATTATGCTCTCTTACGCGATATAGATGGCAAAGACAGGGAGGGGGGTGGGGGTCACCAGCATCCGTTGATCATTTCAAGGTCGTTGTTTCTTGTTGATAGAATAAATTGTCTTCAATATGAAAAAAAAAGAAAAGGAAAGTCAGACAAGAGAGCCGCGGTCACCGATTCAGTTGTCTATCCTGTGGCTGCTCTCCATCCATGGGCTGTGCCATGGATGGCCTTTCAAAAGCTAACTCCTCCGCCGACAGCACGAGGCAGCGGCCATGGCAGCCAAGGCTTCCTCGAGAGGTCACGCCCGCTCCACCACACACAGATGTCTCGCGATGGCAAATTATTACACGCTAAATTGTTCACACGTCGCCGTGGAGGACGGAGATCACATAATGTACGCTCCTTTAATGGGCGACGGCGGGGTGGCGAGACGGTTTGGCATTCAGGGCCGTCGCCTCGTCTGCATGCGGTCGCTGCGCGCGTCTCAAGGCTCCGAGACCAGACGCCTGCGCACGACGTCGCAGGCCTCGGGCTGCGCCTCGAACACACTACAGGCGCCTGAAAAAACACGCGCTCCAGCGCTGTGAGGTAGTAATACGGGAACAATAGGCGTTATCAATAAGCGTTATCGAAAAAAATATTCATAAGTGAAAGTTGTCCTGCAGCTGGGGCGTCCCGTACTCCTGATAGATGAAGCGTTGTCCTGAGGCACTGCAGCTCGTCGCGGAAGAAGCCGTCGCAAAACACGCTCGATATGTGATCGCCTTGACAGTTGTGTAGAACAGTTGCATTGAACGAAGGCTGAAGAATCAATCAACAAAGAAGCCGGTATGCACAGAAGGCGTTCTGCCGTAGTTGAATACGTCAAGAAGCAGAAAAAAAGCGGCATTTGCATACGCGAACACTTTTTGGGACACACTTTCAATATGACGAAATACTGAGTTTGATCTGGCAGTGTCGCGACGGTCCTGGCAGCTCCGGTAAGAGAACGTGCTCGTTAGTGTGTCGAGACTGACCGCTTCGCTCTGCTCACTCGTTATCCTACTGAGAAATAAACTATTTTTTATTATCAAACTTCGCTTACCCCTTGCATAGTTTACGGTGTCTCAGGTTATCAGATGCATGTGGCAGTTAAAAGGAGGGTGATCGAAAGTAATGCGAGGAAAACATTGAAGTTCAATTAAATATTTCTCAGACAATTGAGACAAAGAAAAAAAAAGACAAGAAAGAAAACAAGAGAAAGAAGATAGCGCCAAACTTTCATGTATTTCATTCGCCGCACATCATTCACTCTTGTGCAATGAGTTCGAAGGGACACTGACGCATTCATTCCCTTTTGTCGGCACCCAACAAGCTGCCGAAGCTTCGTGCCCGCATTTCTTCGCAAGAAGTGAAGCTTCCATTCGAAACGAAGCACGCTCGGCCACAGCTCCACATTGCATGGTGAGCGGTGCATGGTGAGCGGTGCATGGTGAGCATTGCATGGTGAGCCATACGTTCAGGGAACCAGCGAGATGTTGGCGCGGATCTTCAAGAAGGTGGTGGTGGTAGTGGTTAGAAGATGAGAAAAGGCACCCAATTTCTGCAACCCGGTCCGGAGCACGGCGCAGTGCCTGTCAAGAAGGAAGGGGTTCGCATCGCGCACGTGCCTTCGTGTACGCAGGGCCAGCTACTCCCCCGCCCGAAAGACCGGCTAACAATGGACAGGACCCCCGATGTCTTTTACGAAATTCCGTGCGCCGAGTGCTTTGTCGAGACGAAAAACCTGCCGGAGCGACTGAAGCAACACGCCAACGATGTGCGGAAGTTCTACAAAGAGCGCAGCGCAGGCGCCGAACATGCTGAGACGTTGGATCACCAGATCAATTTCGGAGCGACGGCCATCCTTGAAAGCGAGCCGAACTGGAGGAGAAGGTTGTTACTCGAGCCGTGGCACATACAGAGGACAGCCCATAACGTCACTGCCGTGTCGCCTGTAGGCAGACAGAAATTGGTGCCTTCTTCCTTTTCCTCATGAACCACTAACAACAACAACATAACGTCAACCGCGTTCTCGGAACCCTTCCCCCAGTGTACACACACGAACTGCGCTCCACTCGCTTGCTGGATTTCGGGCCGACCGGTCGTGCGCTCCGCGCGCTTGCGATCTCCCGCGTCAGCGTGGCTCTGGCCGACTGGGCTCGCCCTACGTCATCTCCTGCCGCCGACGACCTTCCAACTCCGACGACAGTGCAGCTCTGACTTGGTGGTGGTAGTGGTTCATGTGGAAAAGGAAGAAGGCACCTAATTTCTGTCTGCCTACAGGCGACACGGCGCAGTGCCTTTGGGTGGGGTAGAGGGGAATGAAAGAGGATAGGAGAAATAGTGGTGGAGTGTAGAGAGGGATGTCCGGGCCGCTTCAGTGCGAGCAGCAGGCCGTCGGCAAGGGCAAGGGCAGCATGGCTCCTGGGATCAGTGGTAGGCGGCAATTCCCGACTCCTCCACAAACTCCGCCAGGCTGCGGAGTGCTGCTGGATGTGCTCTGACTTACTGGACTTGCTCTACGCCATCCACCGACGCCGAAAGGAGCTCTCGCAGGTGCGCCCCGTCCTCGGACTCCAGTGACCGTGCTCCATCTTTCCTATCTCTTCTATCCCCTCATCTTGTCGTCGCTCGCTCTGGCTCACCACCTCACGTCTCTTCTTCTCTTCTCCTTCTTCGGCTTTCCTACATCTTTACTCTTATGCTTTTTATCCCTCCTCACCCCCATCCCTCGTGAGCTACTGTGGCGGTGTCGCTTACTGAAGCAGACAATAACAGGGGCTCACTTTTCTCTTCTTTTCCCTTTTTAAGAGTCACTTTCGCTCCACGGCAAAACGAGAGAGAGGGAGAGGGGGTCGTTATCCACCCCGCGAGTGCTTTGAAGACGCCGCTGCTAGGTAGCCTCCGCAGTCACCCCTGAAGAATGAACCAAGTTGGTTTCGAAACGTCGGGTTTTTTTTTCAAAACTTTTGGTTGGAGTCTAAATCGTCTCCCATGGTGAGCGTAGTTTACGACATTCGGCTGAACTGTGGCAAGTCGTACATAGGCCACAGCGTTGATGATTGCCTTACGAAGAATATGCTATCGATTAGGAATGGTGCAGGTTAGCCCCCGCCGTTCATTATGCTTCGCCGCGTTGCTCGACCATTATTCGGGTGTTAAGAAAAAGCAGGGAATCGTTAGCACGTGAGGTACTTGCGGCGTATCACATATCGAAGAATGGGGATGAACGCGTGACTTAGCGTCACTTCAATCTGTTTGTAGATGAATGAATGTCTACTTTTAGATGTTTCCGTGCGACAGTTTTTTTTTTTATGATGCTGTCACTTGTACCGTTAACTAGGGAGGCAATCGCCGGGCTGATTCTAAAGGGCGGCCGTTTCAGCCCCCCGAAACGCACCACGAAAGCACGGACAATTTATAATTGGTCCATTTTAGTGCGCCAGCGAACACCGGTTGTGGTCCAAAGAAGGAATCAGAGCCGAGAGCTTACAACAAAAACTTAATTATATTCTTAGATAAGGAAGAACAATTTACACACATACATGCACACCCGGTAATAATCCAATACGATACGTCACCACTAACAAGATACTCAAAACAACGGGCCGCTGGGTTGCACCCATGGACGAGTGATGTTGCCACGCATTACGTAAGACTCGCCAGACTGGGCGGCGCCGATTGCATAATCGGGCTGCTATCGGGTTCGTGGGTTGAGGGAGCTCGCCGTGCGTTGCGCAAGATACAGCTGCGCCGCCGGATTAGATGACGTCGTTGAGGTGATGGCGTCAGGCGGGCTCGCTCGCTGGCCTTGACACAGATTGTCTTTGCATGGGCAATGACGTTCGGTGTGGACTCCCAGGCGTAACACTGGGTGTTAAATCCGAGGAGGTTGGTCGGCGAGGCGTATTTCGATGTTCGTTTCTTCTTTACGCCGGCTTCTGTCGCGTCCGCTTGGCGCCTCGATTTGGCGTAGCGATTACGATTCGGAGGCACGCGCTTTTCTGAGCGCTCGTTTGTGACAGGCGCTTCGTGATAGTTTGCTCGTGTTCGCCCCCTTTTTGCGCGTATATCTGAAAACATATCAGTGTGATGCGCAGAAAATATAGTTAAAGGTCTGGCGATCCTCTTTCTTTTGCTCTTGTCTCACTAGTAACACAGATATTTGGTTAAGCCAAAGAAGTCTTTAGCAATTATTCTAATGAAGGGTTTCGTGCTATTTTTATGGGTGTGATGCCATGACCCGTACACACTTTCCCTGCGCGCGCACGGATTTTCAACAGCAGAACTGTCTAAGGCGTGACGGGTGAACATAAATTATCATGAATGAAACGGCACGCGTCCTCTTCTCCCTCGTCTACATGTTGGCTCCTAGAACACGTGCGCCTTTGACCGGAGCAGAATGCGATACCTGTGGCGAGCGAGAGGAGCCGAGAGATTTGATTTGATTGATATGTGGGGTTTAACGTCCCATAACCACCATATGATTATGAGAGACGCGAGGAGCAGAGAGAGAAGGGGAGAATGATAAATAGAAAAATCCTATAGCCGAAAAGAAAAAAAGTTATTGCCGATGCAAGATTAGAACTCTTTTTCGCCCTCCATTTCTCCTTTGTATTATTTCTTTACTTTGTTTCACAAATTCTACCGCCGCACGCCTCGTAGCCAATTCCTCGTGGTGAGTTGTGCCATTCTTACAGGAATCATCATCAACATCATCGCGTGCCCACGATGCGAAGGTGAGCGTCGCAACCACTTGGCCAGTCCAGCACGGCCTTGGATAATATAACGGAAAGGAGTGCAAATTTAAGGGCCCGGTTTTGTATAGTACCGTATGAAGATGTCGTGGGAAAGGGAATGAGGGTGAGGAGAAAGGGACAGAGTAAGTCACAGCGTAGAGAGGATGAGAAAAAGGGAAAAAAGGAAAAGAGAAAGTTGAAAGTAAGTGAGAAATAGAGAAAATACGCAAGACAGAGAGAGAGAGAGAGAGAATAAAACATGTGTTGGTAATAAATAAGTCGCTATAGTGGCTGGGCAGACATAAATAGCAAAAAAGAGAGAAATAAATAGAGAGCAAGGAGTAAACTGAAATAGGCTGAACAAAACAAAGAAAAAAATACAGAAAATAAAGAGAAAACTAAGGAGACACAAAGTAGGCCGCCCAACACCGCGCTTCCTTCAATTAACTGCCTTAATCCCCCCCCCCCCCACCCCTTTCTTTTAAGCAGGAATTTTCCCTTTGGTGGGCGACTGGTCTTGTTGCGTAATTTATAATAGAAAAATTAATTGAACATCGACGAAAAGCTGAGGACTTCGACTGAGTACCCGAAATTATGATAATAATTAGCGGGCGGCGCAGGGGGATTAAGGCTTGAACCAAGACTAATCCGTGACGACGAGCCCTGCACGTGCCACTGCGTTTTCGCATACGAGACCGGATCCAGCTCGACAGCCAATCGCGTATACGCGGGTAATCTCCGTCAAGTTTCAATCTTTCCTTTCCTACTCCCTTCCAGTGAGCGGCTTTGTTCTCCGTGACAGTTGCTGCGTCACTTAACTCCCCTCTTCACTCTCATTTCAAAAATCTCCCACCCACCCCCGGCCCCCCGCCGCTGCCAGTTTTGTGCTTTTTGGGCGACGAAAATGTACGCTAATTAATAGATAGTCTTAGCTGGGCGGGTTTACGAGCGAGCGGGCGATTTCTTATTGGCTCTCGCTCCGCTGCCCTCTCCGCTCGCTCGTAAACACGCCCAGCTAAAGCTCTCTAATGACACGCCATGACTCGGTACTTGCGCGAACTCTAACTTCACCCGCGACTTCAAAAGCAAGACAATCGTCTTACCGATGCCCCCCCCCCCCCCCTCCCACACACACACACGTTTTTTTTTATTTGCGCGTGCTAATTTTCAGAAGGCCAGACCGCACTATTAACCTAGACTACTATCTCCATAAAAAAGCGCAGTAGATAAGCGCGCACAGATAGGTACGACCTCATTATCAAAAGCGCCTCAAATAACGTCACACCAAAGATTGTAACAGTAACAGTCGTAGAGAAACACAGGCGTCTGATACTTCCAAGATTAGCACTTCGAGCAAGCAATTAACGAATATTGAGCGGCTCACTGAATCAGTCCAAAAAGTTACTAACCGTTACTGCGACGTCAAGTGCGGCGCTGGCCAAGATGACTGAAGCTGCTCTCTTCTGCTCAAGAGAACGGTGACCATATGCAAGCGCGGCGCAAAGTGGGATACGCGCTCGTGGACACCGATAAGAAGATAAACGGGCCTGTCTTTTCTTTTGCCATAACTCGCTCGCCTAGAGGTCAACGTACAGCGCCTCCCTTCGGGCTCGAGAAAAGAAGCAACCGCTCTTATCCTTCATGCGCGAGGTTGGTCTGCCACGCGACTTAATTGGCTGCATACCACTATACGCAATACACAATTGGCCACACGTAACTGGTCATCCATATACTATAGGGAGCGGCGCTGACGGCTGGGTGGAAGGGCATTAACAGCTGGACTGCCAGAGTCAGCCTTATTTTCTAAATTAAAAGATGGTGCGCGAGTATGTCGAGGCCAAGATAAACTTAAGCCACGATTACATGCTTTCGAGCCAAACAAAGGGCATGAATGGAACAAAACAGGAACACTAATTTTCGACAGTCCTAAAATGTTCATTTTGTTCTTTTCTTTTTTCGACCTTTCAGAAGCATCAGAACCTTTTTTTTTCGGTTAAGCAATTCAATTATATCTGGGGTTTCACGTCCAATAACCACCATATGATTATGAGAGACGCGGGAGCGGAGGGCTCCAGAAGTTTCGACCACTTGAAGGCTTATTAACGTGCACCGAAATTTGAGCAAACGGGCCGATACAGCATCTTCACATCTATAAAAAAATTCAGCTGCCGTGGGCAGTGTGTGTGTGTGTGTATATATATATATATATATATATATATATATATATATATATATATATATATATATATATATATATGATTGATTGATATGTGGGGTTTAACGTCCCAAAACCACCATATGATTATGAGAGACGCCGTAGTGAAGGGCTCCGGAAATTTCGACCACCTGGGGTTCTTTAACGTGCACTCAAATCTGAGCACACGGGCCTAAAACATTTCCGCCTCCATCGGAAATGCAGCCGCCGCAGCCGGGATCCGAACCCGCGACCTGCGGGTCAGCAGCCAAGTACTTTAGCCACTAGACCACCGCGGCGGGGCATATATATATATGAGCTATGTATATCTATGTATTACGTGTGTGCATAGAGAGAGAAAATTTAATGCGGAAAGGCAGGGAGGTTAACCAGAAAACATATCCGGTTTGCTACCCTGCACTGGGGAAAGGGTAAGGGGAAAGGGAGGAAGAGAACGTGTGTGCATGCCACACATTTGCAAATGTGCATCAAAGAGGCATTGACACAAAAATTTTGATCTGGCGCTTCTTAGGTAGATTGTGTAGCTCGGGGTCTGTTAGTCAGAACACGACACATTGTCAGCTGCAGTGCACGACAGATAATTCAATACAGTTTCCACTTGAGAGAGCTCCACAAACAACAAGTCACCGGGGTGCAACGACCATGTCAGTACACAGAAATGTGACGCATTTCTACCCGGGCTGCCTCAAGAAATCCTTTCTAACAGCAAACGGAATCACAATTTCCCCAAACAGAAAACTTTCAACGCATGCACCGTGACACGCACTCGCAAGTAGCCGCCAAATAGTATTCTGTTGGAGCATCAATAAACACTTGCTCGAGCAAAGGCGGCAAAAGAAAAATGGTGGCTATGACATATAACTTGTTGCATTGACTGCAGCATGGTGACATCAGGGAAGTAGGGGAACAGTGGTCACCTTGTCACCTTTCGGGGTGTCAATACCGCGAGGTTTGACCACACACGCAAGCTTTAAACACATGCAAGCTTGAAAACAGACCAGACAACAGCCGTGAATTCGGGCATATATGGCGTGGCCATTTGGGTAATGACATCATTTATAGGAAGGACACATGCAGGGAATGATTTTTAGATGACTCTGAGAATGAACTGTAAACCCCAGGCTGCGTGTATAAAGACTGGCTCGAACGTCTTTAGGAGCCTCGACTATCGATTGTCATTGTTTTCTGATCATGCTAAGGAGTTTTTGCTAAGGAGGATCATGCGAAGGATATGCTAAGGACATAATTACCAGATGAAAAGAAAACACATACGATAAGCAGTACACAAGGGGGTGTTCACAATCACTGTAAGTCTACTTAAGTGAGTTTGACGAATAGTCAGCGTTGGTAAAATGGTTTCATCCTCGAAACATGGATGACATGTGGCTGTTGTGAACGGCGGGATTGACGAGCCATGTCCTCGTCAAGAACCTCGTAGTTCACTTCGCTGTGACGAGGGAGAACTCTACAGGGACTAAAATAGCGGCGTAACAACTTTTCCGACCGGCCCCGTTGTCGAACGGGAGTCCACAACCATACTCTTTCTCCGGGTTGGTAAGAGACATCGCGACGAACGTTGTACCGCATCGATTCGATGCATTGTTGCTTATGGATTCGTTTAACTGCAAGGTTACGAGCTGTGTCTGCCAGTCTGATAAATTCATTCGTCTTGACACTAATCTGGTGTCTGTCTGGTAAAAGCATGGCATCCAGCATTGTAGTGACCTCCCTGCCGTGAAGCAACCGGAATGGTGTGAATCCAGTTGTTTCTTGCACAGTGGTGTTGTAAGCGAACGTGACGTAAGGGAGGATGTCATCCCAGTTTTTGTGGTCATGGTCAACGTACATGGATAGCATGTCGGCGATCGTCTTGTTTAATGGCTCTGTAAGGCCGTTGCTTTGTGGTTGGTATGCAGTAGTTTTTCGATGTACTGTGCCGCTAAGCTGCATGACGTCTTGCATCATCCGGACGGTAAAAGCTGTGCCACGATCAGTTATGACAACTGCTGGTCCATGTCGGTGGACAATGTTCTTCATATAAACGTGGGCAGTCTCAATGGCGGTGCCACGTTGTAATGCCTTCGTTTCGCAGTAGCACGTCATGTAATCAGTAGCGACTACAACCCAGCGGTTGCCGTGACGAAACTTGGGAAAAGGTTCGAGTAGATCCATGCCAATTTGTTGGAACGGTTGTGTCGGAGGAGCGACGGGCTTCAAAAAGCCGGCTGGGCACTGATGTGGTGCTTTACGGCGCTGGCACTCGTGACACGTCTTCACGTAATGCTTCACGTCTCGATTGAGCTTAGGCCAGTAGTAGTGTTGGCGAATCTGGGCCAAGGTACGTGTGAATCCTAAGTGGCCTGAGGAAGGCTCATTGTGACAGGCGGACAAGACATGGGCTCGTAACGCTGGCGGGACGACGAGCAGGTACTCAGTCGCGTAAGGGTCGAAGTTTCTTTTATAGAGGATATTTCTGCGAACGCAGAACGATGATGGCGAGCGGGCGAATGCTGGTGTTGATGCGGCGTACGGCCTTCGAGATATTCGATGAATTGTCGAAGCTCGGAATCGTTCTTCTGCTGTTCAGCCAAGTCAGATACACTAACGGCGCAAAGAAAACGGCCGTCGAGATCGTGATCACCTGACGCTGTCTTAAGAGGAGCTTGGGAAAGGCAGTCCGCGTCAGTATGCTTCTGGCCAGACTTGTACACGACTATCAAATCGAACTCCTGAAGATGTAAGCTCCACCTGGCCAGACGTCCGGAAGGGTCTTTAAGGTTCGCCAACCAGCAGAGCACATGATGATCGGTAACAACTCTGAACGGGCGACCATACAGGTACGGTCTGAATTTAGCTATTGCCCAGACAACAGCTAGGCATTCCTTTTCAGTGGTTGTGTAATTCGCCTCCGCAGATGATAAAATCCGGCTCGCATAAGCAATAGGGCGTTCGACGCCACCTTGCCACTGGACGAGGACTGCACCAAGGCCGATGTTACTGGCGTCTGTGTGTAGTTCAGTCTCGGCAGATTCGTCGTAGTGTCCGAGTAAGGGCTCAGACTGGAGACGCTGCTGGAGATCGGAGAAAGCGCGTGTTTGCTCAGGGCCCCACACGAAGGAAACATCTTTTGTCAGACGAGTGAGGGGTTCGGCAATGTTTGCAAAATTGTGCACAAAGCGTCTGTAGTATGCACAGAGGCCTAAAAATCGACGCACATCACGTTTGTTGGCAGGTGGTGAAAAATCTTCGACAACCAATGTTTTGTCTGAGTCCGGCCGAATACCATCAGTGCTAACAAGGTGGCTCAGGAACTTTAATTCGTTGTAACCAATATGACATTTTTCTGGTTTCAGTGATAGGCCTGCCGTGCGAATGGCAGCAAACACAGATCTAAGTCACTGCAAGTGCTGCTCAAACGTTTGGGAGAAGACAACGACGTCGTCTAAGTAAACAAGGCATGCTTCCCACTTGAGACTGGAGAGCACCGTATCCATCATCTTCTGGAATGTCGCAGGGGCAGAACACAGACCGAAGGGCAGCACCTTGAATTCGTACAGACCTTCAGGCGTTATAAATGCTGTTTTCTCTCGGTCGCATTCATAAACTTCGATCTGCCAGTAGCCACTGCGTAAATCCATAAAGGAGAAGTATCGGACGCGTCGGAGGGGGTCTAGCGAGTCGTCGATACGCGGAAGCGCATAAACGTCTTTCTTTGTGACTTTGTTGAGTTTGCAGTAATCGACGCAAAATCGGAGAGTGCCGTCCTTCTTTTTTACTAGTACGACGGGGGACGACCATGGACTGATCGAGGGTTGAATTATGCCATCTTCGAGCATCTGCTTTACTTCAGAACGTATTGCCCTTTGTTCCTTTTGTGATACTCGGTAGGCGTGCTGACGTATGGATCGCTCAGCATGGTCAGTGAAAATGTGCTGTTTTACGGTTGGCGTTTGCTTTATCTTGGATGTAGACGCTAAACAGTCGCTAAACATGCGGAGGATACAGAGGATTTGCTCTTTCTGCGCACATGACAGCTTCGGATTGACATCGACTGTATCGGCTACCGCGGTGTCACTTTCAACGGCTGCAGAAATTGGGGCTATCGTCGTACACGCATCATCGTCAATGGATTCGAAATGAGCGATAGTTGTTCGCTTGGCCAAATGTTGGTATGCCCCACTAAAATAGGTGACCAACAACTCAGTCGTCCCACGTTTAAATTGAATTATGCCGCGGGCAACGCAGATTTGCTGAGTCAAGAGCACCGAAAGGTTTGCTTCAATGATACCACTACTGTCATGGTCTATGTCGCCCTGTAAAATAACGAACATACTGGTGCATGGCGGAAGTGTGACGATGTCGTCGACAATGCGAAGCGCAGTCTTCTGTGGATCGGTATCTCTAGGCTTCGGGCCATAGTCGTCAGCAAACGTTACGAGGCAGTCTCGAAGATTTATAACAGCGCCGTGCTCGCGAAGGAAATGCATGCCAAGGATAACTTTCCGGGAGCATTCGGGAAGCACAATGAAAGAAGCAATGAACGTCGACTCACAGATTTGCAGCCTTGCGGTGCATCTTCTGATTGGTGTCAAGAGATGATGACCACCTGCTGTCCGAAGGTTTGGTCCATGCCCCCAAGGCATCGTGACTTTCCCGAGTTCAGCCACAAGTTCAGCGCTGATAACTGAGTAGTCGGTGCCGGTGTCGACCAGAGCAGTCACTGGATGGTTGTCGACAAGAACGGCAATGTCAGCAGAAACGGGTTCGTCAGCGATGTGAGCTGTCGGCTAAAAGGAATCGTCGAAGGTCGGCGGATGGGTCGGAGAAGGCTGTTTTGACGATAGCTTAACAGCGGTCCCACTCACGGAAGCTGCTGATTCTAGTTTTCCCGGCGTGGACTTGGGGACCTAGCGGATCGTCCCGCAACAACATCGGCGAAAGTACAGTATTGATTCGCGGACGTAGACCGTCGAGGAGACGGAGAGCGTGATTGGCGTTGCTGAAGATTCGGAGACGGTAGACTTTCCAAGTATTCTGCGATAGCGCGGGGTCGTTCACCGCCCCTGGGCCGACGAGCATCTGGCCGAAATCCACGTAGGCCCATCTGTCTGTACGAGCACTACCTGTACAAGTGACCTGGCTCACCACAGTGGTAGCAAAGTGGCCGATTGTCGGAAGCGCGTCACAAGCTAGATTTTCGCAAATTAGGTCGCGGATTCTCATAGTGTGACGGGCCCCGAGAAGTACTGCGGCATCTGCAGGCTGGTCGGTCGTTGGTTTTCATAGTGTGGCAGGCTCGAGAAGTGCTGCGGCGTCTGCAGGCTAGTCGGTCGGGGGAAATAACTGGCTGCCGGTGCAGGAGTGCGTACAGCTTCCGCGTATGTTAGCAGAGGAGCTTCGGTTGGAGGTGGCACTAATGGACGTACCAGCTGCCGCACCTCTTCACGGACGACGTCTGTCAGAGCAGCCACTTGAGACTGTGAAGGCACTGCGTGAAGCTTTTACAGCTCGTCGCGTACAATGCTACGGACCAGCTCAGCAAGGTCTCTCACGCTCATGACGTCGGGTGTTACCAAGGGTGCTGACAGACATGCAAGGTTGTCGGACCGCTCATACTGCAAAGACCGCTGTCTTAGCATTCGCTCCATTGTTGTCACTTCACGGAGGAATTCGGCCACGGTAGCTGGTGGGTTTCGTACAAGTCCTGCAAACAGCTGCTCCTTGACACCCCGCATCAGAATGCATACCTTTTTGTCTTCCGTCATTGCAGAATCCGCGTGACGGAACAGATGAGACATCTCCTCAACGAACATGGCCATGCTTTCATGTGGTCTTTGATTGAGAGAATTGAGGAGACATTCGGCTTGTTCTTTCAGGTCGGCGCTACCATACGTGTTCCGCAGCTGAGTGCAAAACACTGGCCAGATTGTCAGGGCGGCCTCGTGGTTCTCAAACCAAATACGCGCCGAATCCTCCAGGTAGAAATATACATACCACAGTTTCTGGTGCTCGTCCTACTCGTTGGCGACGGCGACTCAATCGTATTGGTCCAGCCAGTCTTCAACGTCTTCGTAGGGCTCCCCATGGAAGGGCTTTGGGGTTCGAGGGGCTGGTGACCATGCAGCTAGAGGAGTCGCGGTCCGTTCAGTCTGGCTTGCAGTTGTCGCATTTGCCATGGTTCTGGAGCGTTCCGGAAGAGGGCCTAATTGGGGCAGTAGGCCCAGTTGCCGCCGACTGCATCGACGGTTGGCCGTTTCTACCAAGGCGTCGATGTTGCGGCCGAGATCTTCCTCATGGTAACAGTGCATAGACTATTACCCAGCACCTCCACCAGTGTCACGTTACACCGTAATTGTAAACTGCAGATAATGGCACACAAGGACGTCAAACTGATTCGAACAACGGCAATAGGACTTTATCGTTTTTCTCTGCACGCGCATCTTTGTCCTCTTCTGAACAGCGGCACATAAAAGCCCGCCAGCATCTATGAAAATAATACTTTCAGAACTTGTACTAGTGGCAATATTATCATGGTGGTCATAATCATCCTCTTGACTGTGGCCGCTGCAGGGCAAAGGCATCTCATATGTACATTTCTCCAATTAACCAGGCCGAGTGCTTCTTTAGTCCACGTTATCTCTGGAAACCTATCATTCTCACCTGCCCACCCAATTTTCCGTATTAACACTCGAGCAGTTACCTTCTCTTGAAATTCGGTCCGTTACTCTCACTGACCAGCGGTTATCTTGCATTCTCGCTATATATTCTGCCCTTACCCATTTCTGCTGTCGGCGCAACCAACTTGATTAGGGAACCTCCTTATTGTATCTTAGGCATTAGAGTTGCGATACGAAAATACGTATCCAAAGGCCTTTGATAAGATGTTAGCGTTTAGTAAGCGCTAGGCATTTCGTAGTTATCTCGCTGTAGGGAAGCTCTACAGAGTTTCGGAGTAACGTCGTATAACTAAAGCTGTATTTACACGAAGGATATGATTGCGGACGAACGAGTCACGTGACATGTGACGTGATTCAGATTCCTCCGCAACCAGCATTCACACGGCAGGGGAGAACTCGCGCTACAAGCGGTGATTTGGGCATTGGTCATTGAGGATCCCAACTGTGATTTGGGCTTTTTTCTCTTCACAAATCACTCCGGGTACAAATGTTACATCTTCATTATTTCAAATTTTTTGTTAGTCCTTCAAAATCCACTGTAGATCAGTGTGTTGGCTCCTTAAAATGTCAAAAAGTTACTATTACTAGCGAGAAAAACTGGATACTAATCGATCGAAGCAATCACTTTTACCGCGATCCTGTGCACCCGCATGTTTTTTTGAAACATCTCATAAACAGGAAAATAAGTCCTCCATTTCTGCAGACGGAATGGCGGGAGGCGGCCTGCATTGTTCTCATATATGGTCAAGTTATAGGGGATATTCACTTGACGTCATCCGCAAGGTGCGCTAGCGTCGTTTCAGAACGCCACCACCTTGGCACTCTTGGCGGTTGGGTTTAACATACCAACACCACTACACTGATTAAAGAGATGCCATGGTGATGGGTTCCAGATTTTCAACCACCTGATGTTCTTTAATGTACACCTGGGCTTTGAGCAATGTAATGGGCTTTGAGCACTTTTTGCCTCCACCGAAAGTGCGGCCTCCATTAAAATTTCGGCGGTGGCCAGGATTTGATCCCGCCACCTACGAGTCAGCATTCCAGCCCCATAACTACTAGGCCACCGTGTTGGGTCTGGCATGTCTTTAGTGTAATATGTGATGCACTGTGTATAAATAAGCTTAAGTTGATTGGCATCATGCAACAGCATGCACCATGCACAATGAACCCTGGTGCTGATTTTTGCTCAGTGGGAGGTCCTTGTACAAATGAGCATACACTCGAACCGAAAATTCACTATAAAGGTAAATTCATAACACTATATCTATTGCAAGGCCATGCTTCATTTACTTCATTATAACCAATATTTCATTATATCTGGGTTCGTTATATTCTCGCTTGAGCACCGCAATTACTTGCATAACAGGCACACTTTCTTTTCAGAAAATCCGGCTCGAAGCTAATTATGCGGGGTAAAATTTTCGAAAAATTTGCAACTGGGTTCTTGCGCTCTAAATCTACACATTTGTCAAGTAAAAGGCGATTTTATTGTTTACCAATTAATTCAGCATAAAACAAACATACCTACGTACCTTTTAATGGACAAATGAGAGCCATCAACTGAACACACACAAGTAAAATTTATTTGCACAAAATTCATAGGTGTACCTCTTTTTCTCCATCGGGAGTCCGAGTTGAGAGCACGCATTCCACCTTGCCAAATGGGGATTCGTTTTTGGCGTCCGAATCATCCGCACCCCACAACATGTCATCCTCACTCGCATCCAGTGCGTTCGAGATACCAGTCTTTTTGAAGCTTTTCCTGACGACTTCGACGGAGATCGCCTGCCACGCTTACACGATTCAAGCGCACAGCATTTCCACAGGCAGCTTCTTAATCTTACCATCTGGAGTCAGCTGCTGTTGTCCTCCAGCCATCCAGGTGGTGTACAGCCTTTGAACATGTTCCTTGAAAGACTTATTCAAGGACACATCAAAAGGCTGCAATATCGATGTGAGGCCGCCTGGAATCACTGCCAGATCTGTGCGCAGCTCCTTTAGCTCATCTCGTACGTGGTCTTCTATGTGCCGACGAAAACTGTCGAGGACAAGCATGGCCGGGAACAACAGACCACCCGGCCGCCGACCCTAGACTGTTTTCACCCAATCCACCAAGAGTTACGCGCTCATCCAGCCTTTTTCCTTGACTCTGACGTAGATGCCTTGAGGGAAATTTGCCTTTGAAGGCGTCTTACGTTTAAAAATAATGTAAGGCGGTAGCTTGCGCCCATCCGCTACCACCGCCAGCATTACGGTGCATCGTCGTTTAACAGCACCAGATGTTCTGACGACGATGCTCCGTGCACCTTTCTCCTCCACGTGTTCTGCTGCATATCAAAGCAAAAAAGATCTGATCGGCGTTGCCGATCTAGGGCAAAATGAAGTCTTTCTGCTGTCGGAGCTTTATAATGAAACGATGCAAGTCCACCACTTTGTCCTCATATGCTGCGGGCAAATGCTGGCACAAGGTGGTCCACCTTCGCAGTACGAAGCCATGGCGCCGCATGAAACGAGTTGTCTATCTGGAGCTGGCTTTGAACTCTTTTGCTTCGATGCGCTCTGCTCCGACTATTCTGCGCGCCTCAGTCTGCACAATATCCAATGACACAGCACAGCTGTCTTGTCGTAACTCCCATTTATGCCGGACCAGTTGCTTTTCAACGTTCGGATACCTGCCGGTCTTGGCACCGCGGAATGCCCGTCGCGCCTTCGTCGCCTTAAGTTTTTTCTTCTTGATCCCTCCAGTATTGAATACTAGTTTCTCCAACTTCGAAATGCCTGCTTGCAGCCCCGTTGCCGTGCTCCAGCCCATACTGCACTGCCTTCAGTTTAAATCCAGCCGTGTAGCTTGAGTACTTCCCCATGATGGAATCAAAGTTGAATACACGACCACAACATACGCACATCGCTTGTACAATGGCGTTTCTTTCTTTTTCTCAGATGGTGGTGATGGCGATCGAGCCCCCGGTTTTGTACAAGTGACCTCCAAGGAGCGCGGCGATTTGGGGGGTGTCAGTAATTGGCGGAATTGACAGTCAGGTCGTCGCACTTCGAATTTTTTTTTATTTGCTCGTCTATTTGCCTTCTTTCTTCCTTCAGGGCACAGGGACCGCGTTCCAACTGTACCGCTGGGGGGTAGAATCATTTCTGATCATGGCCAAGTTCAGAATGGGCCCATTATGCACAGGATTAAAAAAATCGAGTTTTCTGCGACCAAACTAGGGGTGCACCTATTATGCGAGTACGCTGATTATGCAAGTAAATACGGTAATACATGCATTGGGGAAAGCCAGACGAGCCCTGTAATCTGCCGCCATATTCCCTTGAGAGAGTTTTGAAATGCTGGTTGGTATACCTACTGTTCACCACCTACATAAACAGAAAACCAGAAAGAGAGGCAGGCCGTACGGACGGTAGTATATGAGAGCTGCGATTCTTTCTGCAACGAGTTTCGTACCAGCTTTTGCCAAACTGTACATACCATATACACGCCTGTAAGGGCTGCACCCGTGTAAGGGCCACATCCCGTTTTTAAGAAGCACATATTAAAGAAAAAAGTTGCGTGTAAGGGCCGCATCCGCACTTTCCTTGACCTATAAGTATTCAAAATGCGCGCGCGTGTGTGAGCTACTAGACGTCAGTAGATGGCGTTAAACAACACAATTATCATCATCATCATATAGTACGTCATTAGAATAACTTGTTGGTTTTCTTCATGCTAATATGTTCATGAAGTTGGCTAAAAATTCTAAGTTTTTTCAGTAGTGTTCATACACCCGCCAACTAAAGGTTAAAGCGGGATTTTATCTTTAACTTCTGACACTTCTATACAAACGCACTATCTATATCGGCATTAACATCACCAACTTTGGTATTTGTGCGTTGTTCGGTTATTGTGCTGTTTAGCCTGCCATGTGCTCGAGTTTTGCGCACCGTTGAATGACTCTGGGACTGTATCTAGTTTTCTGCGGGACGTTTACGTTTTGGCACGATGGGCAAGCACCTCAATAGCTATACAGCTGGCTATAAGTTGAAGGTGATCGAGTTTGCTCTCGAGCACGGGAAACGGGCCACCGGCAGAAACTTCGACGTTGATGAGAAGTGTGCTCGACGTTGGTGCGCTCAGAAGAAAGCCTTGCAGAACACCAATATAAAAAAGCGCGCTTTCCGAGGAAAACAGTGCAAGTATCCCGATTTGAAAGAGGAGTTGCTCCGCTATGTGACTGAGGTGCGGAACGATGGTTTTGCGCTCACTACGGACATGCTGCGCATGAAGGCACTAGCTTTGGCACGTGCAGAAAATATACCAGCCGGGGATTTCAAGGCTAGTGCTGGCTGGGTGCGAAGGTTTCTGAAAAGGAAGGGACTCTCCTTTCGGCAAAGGACCACGCTGTGCCAGCGGCTGTCAGAAGGCTATACCAACAAGGTGCTTAGTTTTCACAAGCATGTCATCGGCCCGCGCCATCAGCACAATTATCTGTTGTCGCAAATAGCGAACGCTGATCAAACTCCTGTGTGGTTTGACTCTTCCGAGAACTACACAGTCGAAGTAAAAGGCAAGAAGAGTGTCGCCGTGCGGACCACCGGCACTGAGCGCCAACGCTGCACCGTGATGCTTTGTGCGACCGCGGACGGGCGGAAGCTACCCCCGTACGTTGTTTTGAAAAGGAAAAGAATTCCCAACGAAGTTTTCCCCAAGGGCATCATAGTTAGAGCCCAAGAGAAGGGATGGATGAACGATGATTTGGTGCTTGACTGGGTGAAAAGTGTTTGGCAGAACAGACCGGGAGCTTTGTTGGCCAAACATTCACTTTTAGTGTTGGATAGTTTCCGCGGCCACCTTACCGGTAAGGTGAAGGAGCAGCTGCGTCGTGTCGGCACAGACATGGCGGTGATTCCAGGCGGCCTCATAGGAATGTTGCAACCATCGGATGTGAGCGTGAATCGACCGTTCAAAGTTAAATTCCGAAGACTCTACACGGAATGAATGGCAACCGGCAACCATGAGCAGATGCCGACCGGACGGCTGAAGAGGGCACCGCTTGCTACTGTTCTCGGTTGGGTATTGTCGGCGTGGAGCTCGTTGTCGACGGACATTGTGTCCCGAAGTTTTAAGGTCACTGGGATATCCAACAGCCTGGATGGCACCGAAGATGACTGTTTGTGGAATGATGGTGCTCCGCAACACATCATCTCGGACTCCGAGTTAGAGGACTCGTCGGGTGACGACGATTAAGCGCACACGCGGCATACTGCAATAAACGCTCTTCGTTCGCTAACTGGTACGTTGTTTTTAGTTCACCA
Source organism: Rhipicephalus microplus (assembly GCF_043290135.1). Classification (NCBI taxonomy): domain Eukaryota; kingdom Metazoa; phylum Arthropoda; class Arachnida; order Ixodida; family Ixodidae; genus Rhipicephalus; species Rhipicephalus microplus. Next base: position 230,723,708 of record NC_134701.1, read on the forward strand.
AAAAAAAAGTTCTGTGTATGGGCCGCACCCTGAAAATTGGCCCTCATTTCCTGAAAAAAAAAAGTGCGGCCCTTACACGCGTTTATACGGTAACTCAACCCTCCTCTTTAACGGGGCCCTGCGGCACTATTTGAGCATGTATTTTTCATCGGTTCTTCTGGTGCTGTGAAACTCACTGATATCATTGCGCATGCAGCAACAACGAAATCGACGCTGTTATAATTTTAATTCATGGGACAAACTACCTCGATTTCAGACTACAGCGACACACATAGACTATTTTTGTTATGGGAAATGACCTCACGTCATGTGACATTACGGCAAACACCGTTCGCTTTTGATTGGCTTGATGCGAGAAATAGGGTGCCATATTCATATGGCGGTAGTCAGGCCATATGAGTGAATGCTAAAAACAGCATAAACCTTTTTTATACTTTCTCAGAAAGAAATCATTCCTGTTTCTAAATGATGTATTTTCAGAAAAACAAACACAACAATTAGCCTGCTGCGCTTTTAGCGAGCCAAAAAATGGGACAGACAGTGGGCGCCAGCGTTGCCATAGAGCCGTCTTGCATGCAAGCTGAGAAGTGGCCCCGCCCAAAGCGTATGCATGTATCTTACACAGTGTGACCGTCGGAGTGCCTGCTACCCGACACACGTGGTTCGTAGTAACCATGCTAACGACTTCGTCAAAAAGAGCGGTAGCGACGTATTGTGTGAAGGCCACCATGAGGTGGTGACACTTCCGAAATGTCTTCATGAGACGTGCGCTGTGATTGAAAGCAGTTTTTGACGTCAGCAGGCGAGTGAAATAAGGCTTCTCGTCATTGTCTGCTCGAGTTTTGCACTTTGAGGACTCATAATTTCACTTTCTGTGCACCAATTTCCATCATTCTTGTTGTATTCGTCTCAGTGATCATCGTTACACACATCATGGTGATAAATAAGGCTGTTCCAAAATTGTCGCAGTGGCCCTTCAACTGTCATGCTATGGTATGCTTACAAATAAGATGTTTACATCTGGACATCTCCAGGAGTCTGTGAGATCGCCCTAGCTATTAAACCATAGCCACATCTACTTGAAAAAATTCAAGATACAACAAAGTTTTATGCCGCTCGTATGACGTCATTATGCGTACTCCATCCGGATTTTCTTTTGCTGCAGATGCATATATGGTCCAAACATTAAACGTATACGAGCTGTCAATGTACCTAATGATGTCCCTGGTAAAAGGAAAGTAGGATGAGTACCACTAAACGCTGGCAAATCAGATAGATAGATATGTGGGGTTTAACGTCCCAGAACCATCATATGATTATGAGAGACACCGTAGTGGAGGGCTCCGGAAATTTCGACCACCTGGGGTTGTTTAACATGCACCCAAATCTGAGCACACGGGCCTACAACATTTCTGCCTCCATCAGAAATGTAGCCGCCACAGCCAGAATTCGAACCCGCCACCTGTGGGTCAGCAGCCGAGTACCTTAACCACTAGACCACTGCGGCGGGGTGCTGGCAAGTTAAGGGCAAAGAATTTGTCAGATACACGATTGCAGAACTTGTGCAGGTCAACTTGCTTGTACCCATCTGCTATCATGCCTAAAATAAACCCAAGTGCTTACGTTCTACAGATGTTATCAAAACACCAATTTCACGTTTCCAACTAAAAAAAGCTGAATGCACTAAAAAATTTCTGTAAACTATTTTCTACAGCGTTGTTGTCACTGGTTTTATTTGCTTCCGAAACTTGTCAGGACACAAATTTGCCCAGGCCAAGCTCCCTTCTGGAGTCCTTTTATAAATAGAATATTACTAAAAGTAAGGTCCGAGACTGAAAGGCAAAAATATTTCTTTGAAAACAAAAACTTATTCTTTATTGAAACACGCTGCAGAATTTGTAATGCTGCAGAATGAACATAGATTAGTGAACATCAAGCAAAATTTATGAAGTTGGAAGACGTGCGCATTCGTGCAGAAACACCAGACGGACACCATGGCAGAAACGCACAGCATTTACTGAAAACACCACATGTAATGACTCACTCACTATTTTTCAATGCCAAGTAGAGTACATGTGCACAGGAGTCTCTCCCACTCACCCCCTTCATAGGCGTCAAAGAATTCGTCTTCAGAGTCATCTCCCGGGATGTGGTTGAGGCGTGGATTGCTGAGAGTGCACTCCAACTGGTGGTGCTCCCTCGCGAGGACGCTGAGGCTTTCCTGCAGAACACGTGACCGCTCCCGCTCTTGTGCCAGCTCAGCCGCCCTGGACTGCACAAAAAAACAAGGCACCAAAAGCCTTGCTAATATTTTTAAATGCCGAGCTATACCTCCTTTCTTTTGCTTTTATTTTGGCCGGGGGGGGGGGGGAATGGGGGGATCTGAAGTAAGTGCCAATGACCAAGCAAGCGCCCCCCCCTTCCCTTCCTCTCCTGCGGGCACTATTTTTTAATGATCGGCATCACTTGTGTAAAACGAACTACAAGAATGAGTCCACTGAATGAGTACCTAATGTTACTTATAAAATGCTTTATAAATAAAACATTTCATTAGAAACATGGATGGAATCGTTCATTTTAGGCGGTTTTCCCACTGCCAACTTGAATTTCAGTTCAAGAACAAACAATCCCCCCACCCCCCACCCCCCCCGCCCGAGAGGTGAACTGGCTTGCAGCATTCAGGTATGAAACCAATCATACTAGAGGCCATTGTTTCATTTAAGCAGCAGTTCTGTTTAACAGATTTTCATTTATTGAGAGGACACTGTATACTCTTCACACTCGGGTAAAAGTAGCACTCTTTATTTTCTAATTTTAACGAAGCGTGGCCTTTTACAAGGGATAGGGTCTTGGGTATTATTTTCTAGACTAGAGCATGAAACTAACATAATCACTTGGTATCGCACACCACCAGAAAAACGAGCACTACCCTCTTCATGAAGAGTCCATTCGTTTTTCCACAGGCAACGTGCAATCGTCTATTCATCTCCACTACTACTACCACTGCTGCTTAAGCTTAATTCAATAGCAAATTCGTGAATTAAGCCATTTTTTGCATTACCCATGGTGTTAGAAATTTAAATATGATAAAAGTTAGATGAAAGATTGAAGTTATAAGTGATGAAGAATTCTTGAACACGAGGTCCCATTAGAGCCAATCTTTTGAGAAGCATTCTTGGCTTTTTGTAAGTTGCAACCTTGAAGAAGACAAGAATGCTTGTCAAAATATTGGCTCCAGCGACAACCCTTGTTCGATAATTTTTTGTCCATGCTGTTGGAGGAACTTCTTACACAAAGGCTTTTAACAGTAATTTGAAATTCGTTGGTTAGAATATGCTGTTACGTGGAATATTTTGGAGGGCATTTCTGTTCCTCCATATTTGTTCTTGGTTCCATTTTTCATGCTCTCCATATTCTGAGCAGTCAAGTTGCCATTGCAGCACTTATGCAGGCACAACCATTACACGAGCAAATACCATGATGCTTCTGTGACCAGTACTGATTGAGGAAGCGCACCCACATAAGGGAAAGGCGAGCACTAGGATGAATGGTACTTACCTCTTCCTGCTGTTTGAGGAGCAGCGTGCACTTCGAAAGGCTGCTGGTAACGGACCGGGACAGCAGCAGTAGCTCGTGCCACTGGGACAACAACTCCTGGCAGGGGCCTGCCAGGCCTAAGCGGTGGGCGTCCAGCAGCTGCACCAGGCTGGCATGCAGCGAGGTTGCCCTGTCCACACCGCGTTGCAGAAGCTGCTGCTGGGCCTGGGCTGTCTGACAAGAGGCGAGGCAAGAAAAGAAACTTGGGGCTGCTTCTCATGTTCACAAATACCCAATTCCAAAGGCTTGGTTAGTTGGTCACTGATATAACGAAGCTTGACTGCAGCACTTCAGTCGAATACAGCTTAAGTAGGGATGGGCGAATAGTATTCGATCGAATCCCGCACATCACAAGCATTAAGAAAAATTTAACCAGTGTCTATTACACCAATGCATTTTAATTTTCTTAATAAATTTGTAAATACAGTATTTATTTATTTTGCATAACAGGGCAAAAGTAACAATTTTTGTCATTCGTGACTTCGTTTACAAAGTGACCATGGCTCAATACCCCCACGTCTTGACTCAAAATGTGCTTTGCCCCTTAAAAAGGGGGACGTGGCAATGGGAATTGTAAGCTCAGTCAAAATGTTCAGTTTTTCAATTGATTGTATTCTGTAATCCTGAGACCATGGCATGTTTTACATCATAGTGTGATTTTAGACCAAAATAAGTAGTAGCAAATGAAAAACAAGCATTTTACTGGAGGGCCGTCGTCAAAAGCTATGTTAAAACTGGGCATAGCAAAATGCAAATTTGAAGCTTTCCCTTGGCACAGATTTCATTGGCATCATCATAAAGAGGACAGATTGTAGCTCAAGATAGTATCAATGCATTTTTCCAATAAAAAATAAAGCAAGCTTTCTTCCCAGTTTCGTTTTATCAGTTTCTAGCTCCAATATCTTTGAGCTTCATTTTTTCAGCTTTCATTTTTTGAGCAGTTGCTGCCAGTCATTACTGTGCCATTTCATAACAAATTAAGCTAAAGCCATTCCGTTTTCTGCACTTTGATTGTGAGACATTGGTGAGTGCCGTAAAGCTGTCCATATTTGTGTGCACATCACACACACTATTGTAATTGGCCTTTTGTAAAAGTTGTTAGTAAGACAATATGCCCAGGACATTTCAAAAAAAAAAAATGTGTGTGCTTATTTAAATATTAAATATAAACCAATAGCATTACGGCACAAAATGAACCCTTGTGATTATCCTTATGCAAAAATTTTGACAAACATGTGTCTAATTAGCTAATTATTTCGGGATGACCACGAGAGTCTATCAAGTGCTGTAACTCAGAAGTTATATTAGATAGCTCAAAACTGATTTCAGTTATGATATCAGCACAACAAATGACACCTGCATGCCGAATTTCATCTTTTTGGCTTCATAAATAACAAAAATAAGTTTTATTGCCACGTCTTCCCTTTAAAAGGGTACTGACACAAAATTTTGCGGTTGAGATAGCCTGCGGGGTCGATTTGCGTGAACATACGTATATCTTCTGCAAAATATCAACAGGAAATACAACTTAGAAGGTATATTACATTAATTTTGAATGGCACTTACCACCTGATTATGAAATTTATTGCCATCTCACATCAAACATTGCTCGATGATTGGTTTATTTAAAAAACAATTGTATTCGTATTTGATTAACTACTACAGTAGTTCTCAAATCGGGGTCTGCGGACCCTAGGGGTCCGAGAAGGCATTTCTAAGAACCGCGAAACCCTCACCCACTTTTTTTAACATTACTTATACATCTGCAACTCTGTTTAGGCGTGACTGTGTCACGTATTGATGAACTGTCCAAAATGAAGTGATGTGGCATGTTTGTGTAATGTTTTTGGTAGCAATAAAAGGCACCTGTTTTACGATCCAGTTGTGTTAATTTACCTATGTACCCCCATCCCCTCCACTTCAAGAAGTCCGCCATCACTTCCGCCAGTCCACAAGGGGTCCCGGACACATTTATGATAGAGAACCACTAGATGATTTTTTTTACCCCTGTTATATTGTTTATGCCACTGTTTTTCTTTGCTAGTATTTTAGCTAGCGTTGCTTTTATCAATTTACTCGTCTTTCTGTTTTCACTGTTACTGCTAATTGAGCAATTTTCGTTACCCAATCTTGAACAGGAGGTTCTCCTGCAGCCATGTGCTTTTGGACCTCCTTCTATATATATACTTAGTACGATGTTCTCTTTTCTGAACTAATAACTGAAATAAGCTTGAAACTTGAAGTTTGCGTGAGCCATCGACTTCGTCGTGCCATTGACACCCTTGAAGCGCACCCTTTGGGGACCCCCTACTTTCCTCCCCTCACCACGCTGCAGTCAATAAAATAAGTCATGATGATGTCATAGCCGGCATTTTTCCTTTGCTGCTTTTGTTCCTGCAGTCTACACTTCTCTGCGGCTGGTTGCGAGTGCGTGGCCGTGGCACAGGCTTCACACGTTTTGTGTTTGGTGGCACTGCAATCCCATTTCCTATTCAAAAGTAATTCTTAATGCGAACCGTGCGGAAGTGCGCCACAGTTCTCTGTGCTGATGTGGTCAAGAGCTGCACATGCTAGGTGGCGATAGCTGCCCTCGGTTCTTGGAGCTCTCTCAAACCGAAACTGAAACTGGTCGATAATGAAGGGCCTGTAATTAATTAACTGTAATGTGCTGCAGCTAAAGATGTGTCATGCCGTGACTGAGAGGCCTCCAGCAACACATAGCAGCAGAGAAGCATGAGGCCAGAGTTCTTGTGTCAGTACCCCTTTAATGCTTACAGCCACCACCGTCACTAAGTGCACATGACAAATTTTTTGACAAAACAATGGCTGGCAACTGATTGATCGTCCATCGCAATGTAGCGAGTTTTTTGCCATCTCATGGGAAGCTTTCCCTACACGAATTTTATGGCGTTGCACGAGCTTTGCCTGAAAAAAAAAAAAAAAAAAGCTCATGAGTGCTGCATTCGCAGCAGACAAAATTGTGATCACTAAAGCCATAATCAGGGCCCATGCAGCTCGGATTGGAACGCATGAGGCCTACACTCGTAATCCAAATGAACTGCTGAGCACCGCATCTACAGCTGGATAAACCTGCTGTGTTATAATGCACAATGATGAGTGGCACCGCCGCCATTCCAAGGTATGCACCCGTTCCAGTTGTTCATGAACGCCTTTTTCCTTCCTTTGCATTGCATATTTGTAGCACTCGGTGCTTGGCGAGCTCCGAAGATTGTGCGACTTAATCTGGTTGCAGCCAAAGTTTATGCCATTAAATAATTTACCCGCCACGGTGGTCTAGTGGCTAAGGCACTCGGCTACTTGCTTGCAGGCCGCATTTTCGATGGAGCGAAAATGCGTGAGGCCCGTGTGCTTAGATTTAGATGCACGTCTAAGAACTCCAGACGGCCAAAATTTCCTGAGCCCTCCACTACAGCGTCTCTCATAATCATATGGTGGTTTTAGAACATTACACCCCAACAACTATGATTATTATTATTATTATTATTATTAAACGTACGCTACTTGCGAATACATATGCTGCTTGTGAATAGAATATACAAAATTGAACGATGTGTTGAATGCTGTCCAAACTTTTGGCTGCTGTATAAAATGGCTTTATGGGACACATGATCAAGAATGCTTGAATCGGGTGTCTCTTACAGAATTGAGATATTTTCTGGTGTTTAAAAACATGATCCATTCACTCAACAACACCAAAACTACCGAGAGATGGTGGCCACTTTGATTCTTTGGGGAAAGGTGGTGTTTTGGGCAACCAGACTTACCGACAAAACGTCTTCAATGGAGCCCAGGGGCATGGGTTCGTCCTCCTCACTGTCCGAGGCATGCAAGCCCTGATGCGTATAGTGCCGGCTGAACTCAATGTGCTCTTTCAGCTTTGCCACCCACTTCTGTACAGAACACAAAGATGGCAGAGATATTAATTTGCATGTGAAAGGCACTAAATCAAAACTCTAAAACGAGAGTAGACACAACCTTAACCCATACATGCCCAGTGTCCTACATGTAGGATGGTGAAACTTTTCAGTGTAACTCTAATGTTTTTTCTGTAAAAAAGATAGCGCCACCTAAGGTGTGTTAATGATGCCCTGTACTTGTCACATGCAAGTCTAAGTGATCACTGGGCTACGAATAGCCACGTGCTTGCAGTCACAAAATGGCTATTTCACGTGCATGTAACTGAGTGCCATACCGCAAAAAAAAAGTAATACAGTCGAGCCCACTTACAACGAACCTGAGCCTGACACGCCATCAGTTCCCTGTATCCCGAAGTTCGTAGTAAATGAAACACAGCTTTTAAGAAAGTTGCGAGTGAAAACACAAATTTTTTGCCCAAAATAGTCCCTGATGCATGTTTCGAAGAGGAGAAGCGATAAGGGTGGTCTCGAGTTTATTTCTAACGGCAGCGTGCTCTTCGCCGAGGCCCGTGGCATAAGCTGCATGAGGCACTCGCTCCTAAGCTTCGTAGTTCTCGCAATTCGATACCTCCAAATCCCTTTTGCTGCGCACTTAATTCACAATGCCCTAACCCGTGCACGGTTCCGCGGTGTCGGCATCATCATCAGCTCTAATTAAACCATCGCAACTAATGTCCCACCCGCTCTGCCAGGTCGGAGACGATGACCCGCTTCCACAAATCGCCGCCGGAGTGGTCCTGTTCGGAATCTTCAGGCTCGGCATCGGGCCCGACGTCGACAATGTCGGCCTCGCAAAAACAGTTTCGCGCTTGTAGCCGTCACCGCCGCCCAAGAAATATTCACCATCTCCACAGCTGTATACCGGGACGCCCGAAGCGGCAAGTTGGCTGCCAGGTGGTCAACAGCTATGAGCAAGTGCTCAGCAACGCGGCACCTAATGCGCGGATTACGCCCAAGACAAGCGGTCACATTTTCGACGTTTTGTTGAGCGGCAGAAAAAGGCATGCAAAGCCTCTTGCCCGCTATCCTAACCACACACGCACACCGAGAGCGAGCAAGACGCGCACACGCAACACACATTCCAACACACACGCAACACACATTCCTAATGTACCTTGATGTTGCAAGAAAGTATGAGCTTCTCGTCACCTGGCCCCGTAGGATATCGTGACATTTGGACAGCAGTTCTGCACTGTTGCTCCATTGATGAGGCAGGAGCAGCCATTTTGAAGGTTTTGTGATGCAAGAGCGGCTATTTTAGAAGAAGTTCTGGCACCTGACGTCATGACAATCAGCCAGACTGTTGCATGAAGTCACCCTGATTAGTACTGTATCCTGATGTCAAGCTAGTGCCCATGTCGGTAGGTGCACCATGTGAAAAATGACTAATATCGAAATAAGATATCTCAGAATTTGCCAAGCTTCAAAGTTGCTCAGAGCAGTCCCTACATACGGGATATTTCCATGGCAAAGTACATTCACCTGCGAAAAATTGTGTCAGTGCCCCTTTATTGAAAGCGAGCTGGAAATGAAGCCAGAGAAAATGTATAGAGCATTATTTGTAATATTTTAAATGTTTTGTATTTGCGATATAGAAGCGAAGAAAGTAAAGTGTGTCAAAAGACAACTTGCTGCTCGCAGAAATCAAAACTGCAACCTTCTGTTCTTTAAGTTCGGTCCCTGCCAGCCGCAACCCGTCTTTTCGTACACTTTTACTTTTTTTCACATCTATACATCCAAATTACTACAATACATTTTAAACAGCCTAATTAACATCCTCTGTACCTTCCTTGACTTCACAATCTACTGGTTTTCATTAAAATTGTGTCAAACAAAAGAAACAAGCCCTCGAAATTCCTTTCCTCCATTACAACTACAGCAGAGTGATATATCAGTGCTGTTTTTATAAACTCGGATACAGCAAAACAATAGTATATATGGGTCATGATAGACACGACAATAGAGGAAAGTATTTTGAAGCATTCGAAAAAATTTCCACAAAAATATCAGAAAAATATTCGATTTAATTCGCCCTTACACTTTAACATTTGAATCAACTTCGCACCCAAAATTTTGCTATTTGCACAGCTCTATTAAAAACCGATTTCACAGTGAACTTGAGCATCACGTTAGTGATGTTATGTAAGATATAAGGAAACTGTCGTTACCATGCGGTCCACCTTGTCATTTTCATCTGGAGGAACAGCCAGCCTTTCAGGAGGGTCTTCAGGAAACATTACAGAAAATGCTGCTTCATCACCAGGATCACACTGCAAAATGAGACAAATGGGCAAAACGTTAAGGCCTCCTGAAGGAAAAACCATATGTACATTTTAATACCCTTATGAACAGAATGGTTTGCAACTTGGTCCTTTGAATTTAGGGAGAAGCAACATTCTATTTGCTTGAGTGAAACTGCATCGTATTTGCTTTTGCCGTATCAGAAAGCAGAGCCTTATGTTTTCGTTATCTTGATGATTAAGAAACCAGCTATGAAACAGCAGGCAAGACAGCTATGATGCCACTTATAGTGACACTACTGTGCAGGCTGAAATATGACCTAATATATTAAATTCTGCACGATAAGAGATGACAAGGCAAATCAAATATAGGCATTGCACTGAAAAATTAACCCTTGCATATTTTAAAACAAAAGAGAAAGCTTGTGTGTGAATAGAAGAGTGTGTTGGAGTGCTTAAGAGCACCAAAGTGAATGAAAATTGTAATAGAAGGCTCACCCATTCTGTCTCTTTTAGTTGACTACCATTCACACGCTTGCTTGCGACCAGTACTGTCTAAAGCACCATGGAAGTTCTACTTATTATATTCAAAGTTCATTTGATTTCACAGCCTGCTTGCTATAAAAATTCCAGTAAACATTTATGATTTTAATGCTACATCAGCAGCGAGGAGATTTAACCAGACCATGATACTCTTATACATGCTATGCTAATGGACTGGCTGACTGGAACATTTAATCAAGAAAAACATTGATTATGATAAACAACACTAAAGAAGGGGCTTTCAAATTAAAAGTAATGTTAACGACCACCTAACTCAGAGTAACCAGGAATGTTGAGAGCTTTTAAATCCCATGATACTCGTCATTCCAGCATGCATACTGAACTTTCTTCCATCTTCTCAACTGTAAAGCATCAGCCCATTCACAGACGTTCTTGCATTCAAAAGCCAGTACAGTTTATGCTCGTTATAACGGACCCGAGTACAACGAACTTTTGGATACAACGGACCATTATTCAGCCTAAGTTTGGTATGTGTACTAAATTAATGGAGCGAGGTTCAATTTAACGGACTGGGATACAATGGACTATCGGCCAACGTGGACGAAATCAGCGGCATTTTTTTTTGCGAAATTGCACGCATGTAGCGGACTTTTGCCGCATTGACACAGTCTGATAACAAATTTGACCACACCGCTTTCTGCGAGCTAAAGCCACGGTAATTTTAATTGCAGCTGGCAACATTGGTGGCTTTCGACCAAGCCAAGCCTCCAGCCAAGCCAGTCTGAGAGCACGTTGGCGACTTTATGCACGAACGTAGCTAGTTGACGCCATTTTGTCGTCGTGTTCCTGTGCTTGACTATTATGTCTATTCGCTCATTTCGACGTAATGGCCTCCAGAAAGTGGAAGCAAATTTTGCTGAATGACAAGCTCAAGATAGTGAATGCGGTTGCACGCGGTAAGAAACAGGAGGACATCGCAAAAACAATGAGACTGTACAAGCAGACTGTGAGTTCAATTGTGAGTAATAAGAGTATTGCTGGCAAGCAAGTGTTGGAAGAAGTTAATCCCAAGCGCTTCAGGCTCCGCGAGGCGACGTACCGAGATGTCGAGTCCGCACTACTCGTGTGGCTGCGTGATGCCCGATCTCGCGATATTCCGGTGAACGGATTCTTACTGAAGAAGCGGGCCGAACAGCTAGCTGTGGTCCTCGGACACGACGGCGTCCCTTTCAGCGACAGATGGCAGGAGTGCTACAAGCAATGGACTATTGGCTACCGTGAACTATCACGACGTCACATTCATGCACGTTTGCGGTGAACCCAATAACGTGAGTGTCACCGCCGTCACCGAATAGCAAACCAATGAGCTACCAGTGCTTTTTGCCAGATACAGTGAGAAGGACACATTTAATGCAGATGAAAGTGGTTTATTTCATAAAGCCAAGCCGAATAGGACCAACACGGTTTCAGGCAGTCACTGTCACTGTGTTGAGCGCTCCAAGGAGCGTTTGTACGTGTTTTGTTGTAACATGACCGGCACTGAGAAGAGAGAACTGTTGGTGAACAGGAAAGCCAAGCAGCCTCGCGCCTTGCAGCACATAAAGAACATGCCAGTTGAGTGGACTGCCGATATAAAGGCATGGATGATGAAGGACATCTTCAAAGCCTGGCTATTGCAGTTTGACCGAGAGATGACAAAGCAGAAGAGGAAGGTGCTACTCTTTCTGGACAACTGCTCCAGCCACATGAAGCCACCCCAGATGGAAGCGATTGAGCTGGCCTACTTCCCGCCAAATGGGACCTCGATACTGCAGCCGATTGATCAAGGGAGTCGTACATTCCGTGAAGGTTGCCTATCGTACTCGCCATGTCGAACTCCTGCTCTTTGAAATGCAGAATACTAGTCGGGCGTCGAATATAGACGTCAGATTTCCTGTGGAAGTGTTCGGGAGCGTTTGGCAGCAAGTCAGAGGTACAGTAATTAAAAATTGCTTCAAGAAGGCTGGTTTTCAGCAGTATGATGGCAGTGCCAACAACAGTGCAGATGAAGAGTCCTCCGTCCGAGATGAAACATCAGACCCGTTGGTGTGGCCTCAAGTCAGGGAGGCATTCGAGGCAGACAGCTTCTCTGCGACACATTTGACAATGGCGTCATCGACAATGAGGAGCTGACTGATGAGGAGGTGAGAGCGACGATCGAAGCCTGTTCTGAACTGTCATCAGTCGACAGCGAGCACGAGGACGAGTCCCCTGCAGTAAAGCTGACTTCACAGCAGGTGATTGACCGCATTGATGAATTGAAGGCATACTTCCAGCTGCAGCAAAACGACTGTAGTGTTGAAGTGTTGCAGCTGAGTCAAATGTGGCACAAAGTGATAACATAATCGCTCAAAAGTGCTCGTCAATCGTTGATCACATTTTTTTTTTTTCAAAGTAGTTGTAAATAAAAAGTTTTTGCATTTCACATTAGATGTTCATCGCTCATTGCAGTAACGTTATTAGGCATCGCGACTATGATTTGAAAGCAAGATGTTCCGGTGCTCCGAGCACATGAGTACCACTGTCAAATCACCACAAAAGAGAATTAATTCGAAGCCGATCTACAGGAACCGATTAAAAAGCATTTTTTTAGCGAGCTAAGCTTTGCTGCTGTGCAGGAGTCACATGGCGTCCCTGCATATACTGTTACAGCACTGAGCTGCAATTTTGCAAATAGCTGCTGCTAGTAATTGAAGTCTTGTGAAACCATGCTCGCGAATGCAATTAAGAGACCTAGCCTGTCCAATAATGCTGGTAGGAATCTTCACATGATGCACGCACACACCCCCTTACCCCCCACTCGCCGCGAGGTATGGATATTACGGACTTCAGATAGAACGGACTTATTTTGTCGGGTTATCATGGTCTCTTGTAACGACAGTAGACTGTACTATCAAGTTTACTCAATGACAGAACGTGCCAGCCAGTAAGCCATTTACGGTGATCGGAGCAAGGATAGTATTTTAACACCAAAGGAACCGAGTATAAAGATGCTCCTCGACCTGATCTTAAGAATGCCCCCCAAAAGTGGCACTGAGTACCTGACCAGTACGTAAAAGTAATGGAAAATCGGTACCTCAACTTTAGCAGCATCCAGATAGTAGAAGCGTTTCCGACGCATCCCAGATGCAGCATCACCACTGTGAAATTAAAAAAGCAAGCAGAGAAAAAAGAAAGCCATGATCAAGGTCACATATGACATTTACCTGAAAATCACATTCAACGGTTATCTATATTGAAATATGGGCTCTCAGAAAAAGAAAGGGGGGTGGGGGAAGAGGAAGCTAGCCAGTGCGACAATTTCAGACTAAGTTACGAGGATGTACCAATAACAAAAGGAACACGCATAATTCATGCCCATATGAAAGTAAAAATTACTGCACAGTCACGTAATTTCACAATGCTCTCTCTCTCTCTCTCTATATATATATATATATATATAGATATATATAATCATACCCTATAACTTTCCAGCTGCAAACCTGCTAGTTCACGGTTTTTTCATTTCATTGTGAAGAATGCTAAGAATAAATTAAAGAAAAGGGCCCCTAATACGGTGCTGCAATGTGAAGTGCATTAATTTTGATTTTCGGGGGCCCGTACAGTGCAGCTTTACAGTAACGAGAAAAACACTAGCACGTATGCAGCAAAATTATATGTTTTCGATAACTAATTCAATGACAGCGCTTAGTATGATGAATTTTTACTGTTTTTGCTTTTGGAACTTACCGTGAACGAAAAAACGAGAGCACTCCTCTATCCAGAACAGCCCAGACAGGACGAGGACCTAGAAATCTCTTCCTCTGCAAAGACCACGTAACCGGCAATGTAAGAAGCAACCTAAGTAAGGTTCACTACACAATGCTAGAATGGTTCACTGATGTGAACCAGCTAGTAATATCCCATTATTTCTGTTCAACATCAGCCAAGCTCATCCTAAACCTAGAAATTTGCTGCTGATGTCATCACATCTGCTTATCTAGGCTCTGGCCCCTTTACCTTTCCCCAGGTAATCATCTCATTATCTAACTGGGACACCGTTCACCAATGCCTTCATACTTATAAACTTCATACATAAACTCATGCCTTCATACATAAACTCATCTCTTATTTTTAAATATCAATACCTCTTTATGTTGCAAGTCCATATTTTAAGATTACAGCTATCATTTTCCAGTTAACAATGATGCATTTATTACAAGTTCATTCACTTCACTATTACATGTTAACACTGACTTGTTTATACATCTTTGAAAACACGTGAAGAAACACCTCTGTCATCTTATTAGGGATAAAAAAGTGACATAATGATGTAGTACTCAATACTAACACTGAATATTAACTTAATTTCGTCAAGACACTCCCAAAGTCACCACAAAGATAGTGTCACCTACAGTGTTATTTGTAGAGAACCAACTATCATAGTTCGCATTTCAGTAACTGGAAACTATGCAGATAAAAGACTTTCAACAATGCCCCTTTCTGTAAATGTAGCTCACTTCTCAAATGCACAACAGTCCATAAAAATTGCCAGTTAAGTACTGCAAATGTATGTAGCACAATCCTTCACTATTGTGAATTTATCATTATGTTAATGCATAAAAAACAACAAATTTGCTAGAAATAGGAAGTGAAATAAAATGTCCACCTAATTTTGCTCAATGAGATATGGACGAACGATACGTATCAAGCCTCCCGACAATGTCAAGTGCACACACAAACGGATATGATTGAAAATCTCTTTTAAAGTGGCATAATATCGAGAACGCAGTTTGTTCTTGACAGCTATGAGTAAATTCAAACCCCTTTATACAAAGCCTGTATTCATTCAATGTGCAGTGTGGTGGTACCTATAACACTAAAAAGCCCAACGTTAATATAAACACAACCACATTTCACAGAAGGTCTGGTGTCATCGTGGTCATATTTCGTTGTGAACAACAAAATTAAGGCAGCTTCACGCTAGGACTGCCAGGCGTGAAGGAAAAGTGTAACTGGGAATCCATTTTTGTTTCTCTTCAGTTTTCTTTCCCTCCTCCTTCTTTTTCTTCATTTCCATTTTTTTGTTTTTTCTCTATTTTTATGTAATTTTTTCCAGCTCTTTTTATTTTGCTTCCTATTTTTCCGTTTCTCTATTTTCTATTTCGCACTTGCTTCATTTTCAATTTCTTATTTTTACACGTAGTGTTGCTTTGCGTTACGCCAAGCGCATCAGCCGTTTTTCTGCTGATGATGATAAGTGATCATCATCAAGGTGCTCAAAGAACAAGAAGCAGACTTCTGGTTGGTGCGAGCCCATGCTCGGTATGTTACACATGGCACGTCACGCATGTGACGACAACAGCATGCTACAGCACGCAACAGCACACAACAGAATACGACAGCCCGGACCCCTAAAATGCTCTGCATGTAAAAGCAGTGCTTGCCGCGAGCGAAAATTCGAGATACGTAGATGCAAATAAAAGTAGAAGCCAGAGGGCATTTGCACTTCAGCTTTTCTTGCAGCAGCTTTATTGCAGTCTAGTTTAGGCCTCCACTGAGAAGTGAAGGAGGCTAGCGGTAGGGAAGGGGATTCTGAGTATGTGTGTGTGTCCCTGTGTGCATGTGTAAGCACATGGAATTGCTATCAAGTTCATCTTTGAAAGGTGAAAACTTAAAGGCCCCCACAATCTTCAAATGTTGGTTGTCATGCCAATAACGACAGCAATGCCAAAAGAATGATGTGTAAATATCTCGTTAATTTCATGCCAGTAATTAACTCGAATCAGTGTTTCAAATTGGTGATTGTATTATTTTAATGAAAAAGTACATACGATCTAGGGCACAATTACAATTACTTCCTAATTATCTGCATAATTACTCAACACATTACTCGGGAGTCTAGTTACTCTATATATTATGACTATATTAATATCATGGCTAATCAGAACATATGCACAAAGCAACATTTTACATTAATTTTTTTAATGAAATGTGCAGTGCCCTCTAATAAGTTATCAGATATTTGACACATATATATATCTACAGTTTATCGTAATTAAAAATGAAAGGAATCTATGCAATTCACAAGGCAACCTCTGCACACACCCTCAGTAGGGGTCCCTCATGCCTGCTGGCATTCTTGCGTAACTGACGAATGGGTTCCACATCAAGAATTTGTCTCATCTCATCTGTCCGTGCCAAATCAGATGCCAACTGCTCTGTAAAAAAGAATACACTTCAAATTTGTTTTCCTGAAGACATACTGGAAGGAATTATGAATAAAAAGAGGAATCATGTGCTTGACATGACCCATGACCCCCGATCAGAAATCAATACAATGAGAACAGTATACAATAGCAATAAAGGAGCTCGAGGCATGTTTAAAAGAGCAGCAATTATTTTTGTAGTAACGTAAGTTGAAACAGGCAATTACACCATGCTGCCATACATTTTAATGCAACACTGCAACAGCACACAACGCTATAATTTAGGCAATATAGTACTGATAAAATTTAGCATCAGCCTGGTAACACATCAGCAAACATATTTTATAAAACACTATTAAATGAACAAAAAATAAAAAGCAACCTCATTGCATATTTTAAAGATGACTTTTCTACACATTTAAAATTGCATTACTTAGAAAGCTGTGTTTAAAATACCAGGCATGTTGTGTAGCAAAGGCTGTAGTTGGTAACATGAAAATCTCAAGAACAGTGCAAAATGTGCTAGTTTATATGGTCAAGTCTCTTTTCATGAATTGATCGATAATCGTGTCTGAGGACAGTGTCTCGGGACAGCTCCAGATAATGCACCATCATTATTTTCCAAATTATCACAGCATTATTTTATTAAGCAGTTGTTTTATACTGCAGCAAAAAGCAGGAATGACATTGGTTCAGTGGATGCTTGCGAGAGTTTAGAAAAAAGAAGTCATGACCGCGACAACCTGTGCCATGAAGTCGACAATGAGGCATGCTACTTCGACAACAATATCTAATTTAAGGACACGCTACAAGGTGTCTCGTTATCTACAAATGGCCACTCCGAAGAGAGGTGATGATAAAGTTCAGCATGACAGATGAGCATGACAGCTGACAAAAGAAAGGCAAAACGAAGACAAGCGTCACCTATGCCATAAAGAGAGAGTGAGAGAAAAAAAACTGCATACCTCTGTGATTACGCAGTGTTGAGTTAATACCACACTGCAGGAGGAAGACAGCCACTTCCTTGTTGTCACAGTACGCCGCACAGTGCAACGCAGTGTTGCCAAAGCCATCAACACTGTTGATGCTTGGCGGATGACTCCCACGAAGCTGTTTGTTCAGAGTGGTAATGCATGAAAAAGACAACAGAAAGCAGAGACAATAAAAGCTTTGTTTACAGGGAAGCCGTATTTGCTTGGAAGCGTTTTCTTTTGCAGCCATGAAATGCCTCTGTACAAATACAGCCACAAGACTTCATGTAGCTGAAGACTTGGGTAGGTTATGTCAGCCACGTCAAACTAGCACTGCATGGGATGCCTTTTTTAGGTACAGGGGCTCCGAACATCCAACAGGTTACTTGTCAGAAGGATTATCTTGAATGGTTGACACGCTAAAGCAGGGGTCTAAAACTCACCTCAGTTAGAGGAACGAAGTCACAAAATGTAGTCCCACAAGGGCTGGCAAAGTGCAGATAGTGAAAGATGCAAAAATAATTTGAACAAAATAAGGCCTAACGTTGACATGTTTCCATTTCAAACAATGCCTTTCCGATATACAGGCTCATCTAATGTCAGGTTGTGAAAATCATATCGATGGTGATTTTGACAATGACTGAAAAAATGGACGCTACTTCCAAGATTTAGAGTTTTCGTAGCGAGATGAAGTCATCAGACCGCATGGGGTGTTCACAAAGAATAAATGCTTGAAACCAGTTTTGTATCTGTAGCTTACTCCCACCCCTTTTATGTTGATTGCAATAAGCGAGAAAACAGTGACTACTACACTCAATCCTCAATATAACAAACAAAGTAGGTTAAAAATAGTCTTGCTATACATAACAGTGTTAGGAATAACCTTTATAAAAAAACTTTTGGATATAACAAACTTATTTTCTTGAAAGATGCAACTTTGTTATACAGTAGACTCTCAGTAAACGAAAATCTGTTAAACGGAACTACTGCTTAAACGGAACTATTGCCTCTGCAATGCTTGGTTTCGGGCTTGTATTCTGCACTCATGTTCACCTCTCAGTAAACAGAACTCCTGTTAAATAAAACATAATTTCT
The DNA here is from genome assembly GCF_043290135.1 of Rhipicephalus microplus. NCBI lineage: Eukaryota > Metazoa > Arthropoda > Arachnida > Ixodida > Ixodidae > Rhipicephalus > Rhipicephalus microplus. Next base: position 230,742,280 of record NC_134701.1, read on the forward strand.
CAGCCCCTTCAGGTTCCGTTTGCTGAGAGTATACTGTAATGGGGTTTGAGCGTACTTCACAACTTCACAAAGTCGGAAAACTTTAGTCTGTGTGAACCCGCGGGCTGCTAGCGAAAGGTCTGCCGGCAGCGTGTTTGTGACCCTTGCCCCATAGCGGTTTTCAAAGATGCACTGAAGTTTGTTTTTCACTTAATTAGCTTCCATAAATTTGTATCCAAAGCCCTACACCTTGCATGAAAAGTGTTGTCTCTTAGCTAGTCATCTTGACAATATAGCAATAATACAATGCCTCCTTTGGTAGATGGAGCTATACTCGACGACAACTTTTCTTGGCACTGAAGGGAAAGCTACGGAGGCGGAGCTTCTGCACATGTATCACTACGCGAAGTAGTCCGTCTTGGCGTGCGTCTCGTAACGCTATGGAAAGTGATGGGGGCGCACCATCAGTGTTTTATGTAGACGTAGACGCCACTTGCGCCTAAAGTGCACGCAAAAAGGCGGCACTTTCTCACGCGTTCAAAAATGCGAAGTTACAACGAATAAGCTAAAGTAAATACGACTATCTTAATGATGAGACCTGCATCCAGTCTCAAATAGCTCCACGTCTAAAATAAAGGGGGAACTTCTATAGTTTACGGTGAAAATACGGGTGCTGTTGTGGAACTACATTCACTGGCGGTAGGATGCCTGCGATTTGGCTCTGCAGTCTTCGCTCCAATGCCAAGAAACATTGTCACCGAGTATAGACTCAACTTTATTAAAGAGCTACCGTCGAACCCTTCATAAGGGACACTGATATAAGAGACAAATGGTTATTGAGAGACAGCAGTGTGCCAACAGTAAAAGACGGGTTGATAAGAAAATGCATATGAGGTGCTCTGCTTATAACAGACATCTCATATAAAAGACGAAAATTTCTGCCTGGAGCATGCTTCTTATCAAGGGGAGTAACTCGATATGTGGTTTTCGTCACTCATAACAGAGGTGAAAAAGCAATGCAATATAACACGTGCTTTCTTTCCTTTTGCAACATCCCTAATAAGGATGCCAACATAAAAGATGGAGTGTTTTGTGTCCACAAAAAGCAAGGCATTAGGTCAAGAACAAGCTTGTTCCAGAGTGGTCAAATGCAGACTGCCGTGTGCATCTCTTCACGCTAAGGCAAGCAACACGGTGACTTTCCCAATGAATAATAAAAGCACCTCGTATCAGTATGTTGTACACTACGAAAGGCTGAATTAAAAGCAGCCAAGCAGACGTTTCACGTGAATCTTTTGAACAACGTGCCAGCCAAGCAGACGTTTCACGTGAATCTTTTGAACAACGTGCCATCTGAGAGGACAGCAGCAGTAGCCCATAAATTCTTGCATTTGCTTTGAAATCTTACAGACATGAACGCGGCATAGGTATGCTTCCTATAAAGTCATAATATGATACTTGACTGCATCATCTTTTTACTAGTTGATGAAGATATCAATCAACTCACAAGCATATTTTCGACTAGTGGATATCAGCAGCTCAAGCCACAGCTAACGAAGTCAACAGCCATGCTCCTTTTTGTGCTTTACGGACTCTATAAAATAGCTTTAGACTACCACAGGATTGTTCACTTGGGAATAGCTCAATGTCATCTAATATGTATTATATTTGAAGTTGGGAATTCATTTGGCTACCATATGACCATTTTGGCTAAAAGTTAACGAGCAGGCCATGACTAGAAGTCAGAAGTATAAGCTTTGACATTAAGTTATTACCAAGAATGAGTCTACTGGAATACAGAGGAGAAAGTGCATGATAAGCTAAGCTTGGATAAACGATTGATTTATATGTGGGGTTTAATGTCCTAAAACCACCATATGATTATGAGACGTCGTAGTAAAGGCTCTGGAAATTTCGACCAGCTGGGGTTCTTTAACGTGCACCCAAATCTGAGCACACGGGCCTACAACAATTCCGCCTCCATTGGAAATGCAGCCTCCGCAGCCCGGATTCGATCCCGCGACCTGGGGGTCAGCAGCCGAGTACCTTAGCCACTACACTACCGCGGCGGGGCAGCTTGGACAAACGCACACAAAGAATATTTGGTTGACACGCACCAGGCATTGTATGGTATGCACGTTCCCTTCCTTCGCAGCAGCAAAAAGTTTGTCGGCCTTCTTTCTCGCATCAGCAGCTTCTGCAGCTGTAAACAAAAACACCACGAGGATTCACACCATCATTGCATACCAAAGCGACAAAAAAAAAGCATTTTTCAAACAACAATCTTGCATGCTTGTACGGCTCCACCCACCTGCCAAAATGCGTTTGATATCTTCATCCTTGGCCACTTGGCGTGGCGATTGCCCCTCGCAATTTATGATGAAAACGTCTGCATTGTGCTTCAGAAGCAGCATCACCAGGCCCTGAAAAAGAGGTGCATAGTACAAATTTACAAGCTCCAGTGAGCTATAAATAGATCAAGAAAGTTTAAAACCATGGCAAAATCTACAAATATTTCAGAAGTTTCCCAAGTATAAAGCAATAATGCGCTCACCATAAGTATTGGTAAAATTAGTGAACAGTGCACCTTCACTGATTGTAACAAAGGCTATTATTAAAGTCGGATGCTACACTACATTTGATGAACACTTCAGAGAGAGACCTTACTAGCCGTAGTGTGATACACGCAAAATGCAAGTAAACTACCCTGTTAAGTTGCATAGGTGTTTCCTATGTGCGCAAGCATAGATATTGTTATGCCTGCGAGTCCGCACCGAACGTCCATGCCTCGGAAAAAGGAAATCTGTGTCAAGGCCAGCACGCGAGCCCGCCTGACGCGATGAACAACTCAACGGCGTCATCACGCCACGGCACCTTTCTGCCGCGCACGTGCAGTGAGTCACGTCAGCCAGCGAGCCGGTGCCTTCCTGTCTGGCGAGTCTGACGTAATGCGTGGCGACGTCACTCGTCCTTGGCTGCAGCCACGTGCAGCGCAGCGGCTTCAGATTCGCTGACGCGGCCCAGCGGCGACTCCATTGGAGGATTCTGACCTCACGACCAGCGGCGCTTCTGGTTGGACATTTGGTTACTCAAAGAATCCACCCGGTATATATAAAAGAAGCCCTGCGGCGCATCGCGAGCAGCAGACATGTGTGTCAGAGAAGAGAGCCATGTGTTAGCAGTAGAGCTATGTGATAGAGAGGAGAGCTCAGCTCTTCGGGTCTCTAAGCTGTCGGCCCCAGAGCCGAATTTGTAACGCCTCTTTATATATGCTGTACATAAACCTTGTTTAACTCACCGTCGTCTCGTACGCTCGTCTATCAGCTCTGCGCAGATGCAGTCGCGAGCTGAGAAACCTACGCTACCAAACGGCTGGTGACCTTCTCGGCGGAGTTCGAAGCAGTGGCGCCTTCGGGACCGTGTTGGCGTCGCCGTCTTTCGTAAACAGGATTGCAGCGGTGAGATTCGTGGCGCCCTTCGTAACGTCGTCGGATGCTCGCTTCGCAACAGTGGTTGGCAGCTGCGGGATCGGCCGGCGTCAGCGACATCGATGCGGTGAGTGCCTGATGTTTCCCTCTCAGTTCACCAGACTACTCTAGCTCACGTTATAGTAGTTTAGAGAAGGGCTGTGTGAAACATTAGAGTGAGCTTTGATCGTTTGAAGCCAAGTCGAAGCGCTTTGAAACCAAAGGTAATGCGGAGGGTGTAAACACAAAGTGTTACAAATTGCTTGCGCGTCTTGCTAGTTGACTTATAGTGGGTACGGCAAGTAAATTCTTAACAGGGGCAAACAACAAGAGGCTAGTGTGAACAATGGAGAACCTTAAAGTGAAGGAACTCATCAAAATTTGTGAGGAACTCGGCATTACTTTGGGCCGTGCGAAACGAAAGCAAGCGATCCTTGAGATCATGAAGGATAAGGGAGTACCAGCTGAGGAAGTCGATGAGGCCTGGGTGGATATCAAAGCACGCCGCGAGGAGGCTGAAAGGAGAGAAGCTCGCGGACGTGAAGAAGCTGAAAGGCGAGAACGCCGCGAGGAGGCCGAGAGACAGGAGCGCCTCGAGTTGAAACGAATAGAATTGGCAATCCTACAGTGTTCGCAGGCGCCTAGCGTAGCTTCTCCAACGATTCAGGTCAGCGGTTATAGAATTCGGGACCAATTGCCACCGTTCGTAGTAGGCGAGGACATGGTGAAGTATCTCGTCAAGTTTGAACACGTCTGTGAGCGAAATGCTTTGGAGCGGTCTCTTTGGGCGCAGAACCTGTTAGCTCTTCTTCCCGGCGAAGTGTCCGACGCGATAACTTGCTTGTCGAGGGAAGCGTTTGAGAGCTATGACGAGGTTAAGGAAGTGCTCTTGAGACGTTATAAGTTGTCACCCGAGGCTTTCAGGCAAAGGTTCCGGTATGCTAGAAAGGGGAATGAGTCACACGTTGACTTCGCGTTTTGTCTTAAAGCCGATTTAATTGAATGGCTCAAGGGCGAAGGTGTTTATGACGACCGCGATAAAGTGGTAGAATGCATTGCATTGGAGCAATTCTACCGCTGTATCGAGGAGGATGTCAAGCTTTGGCTGCAGGACAAACTTGGTGAAGTACAGCTAAACAAGGCAGCAGAGTTAGCCGAGGAGTATTATACTCGCCGAAAGTTGCATAGCAGGGCAGTGCGCGTTGAAAAGGATGAAAGGAAAGAGGGCTTTTCAAAGAAACCGGATCAACGGAAACCCGCTCCGCACCATAATTTCAAGAAGGACCCGTCTCTTACAAAGGATACTGTAGGGGAAGGGCAAACGGAAGCGGAGAAATCGAGTGAAGTTCCTAAACAACGCACTGATACCACACGGGCATTTGAATCACGGAAGCTGCTAATATGCTACAACTGCAAAAACGAAGGGCACATCGTGATAAACTGTAAGCAAAAGTTTGCTTTTGCAACAATCCGAGAATCGGAAAAGAACATGCGGTTGTTGGAGCCGTATATCCAAGAAATTAGTGTGAATGGGAAAACGTGTCGAGCACTTCGTGACTCAGCGGCAACCATGGACGTTGTCCATCCTTCATTGGTGTCTCCGGATGACTTTACAGGAGAATGCGCGTGGATCAGGCAAGTCGCCGAGGAGCAGAGTACTTGCTTACCAATCGCCACGGTTGTCATTGAAGGCCCGTTCGGTAAGCTTCGCACCGAAGCGGCTGTGTCTGCCGCGCTTCCTGATCGTTTTCCTTATCTTTTCTCTAACAACTCAGAGCAGCTTCTCAAAGAGCAGAGTAAATCGTTCTTCCTCAACTTAGCGTACATGGCCCTCACGCGATCGCAAGCGCGGAAGCTTTTGCAGGAGCTTGATCTTGTTCAATGCGGTGAACTCTCAAGTGACCTTGTCGGCGGGTCGACGGAACCTCAGAGAGGAAATTTTCCGCGTCAGTCATGTGGTCACTCGAGCGGCCCGTCTCCGAAGCGACCGGCACGGTTTCCGTAGCAGGGGGAGACGACATGGCGCCATTGAATCAGAGCGAGAGGGCTGCAACGCTCTCGCCTGTAGCGGAAAGTTGGAGTGAGCTGTCGAGGGTTGATCGAGAAACGCTCATTCGAGAGCAGCGTGAGGACCTCTCGATTAAAGCGCTAATGGAAAGCGTAAACTTGGGAAAAAAGAAAAAGAATGTTTCTTTTTTTGAGAAAGCAGGGCTCCTGTATCGGAGCTACACAAATGCGCAAGGTCGCAAGTATGAGCAGCTCTTGGTGCCACAAAAGTATCATCGCCAACTATTGGAACTGGCGCATGAAAACGCATGGGCAGGGCATCTCGGCATAAAAAAGACCAAGGCTAGAGTTTCCCTTGAGTTTTATTGGCCGAAATGCTGGAAGGATATCGAAGACTTTGTACGCTCATGCGACACTTGTCAGAGAGCGGGGAAATCCACGAACAAGTGGAAGGCACCCATGGAGCTTGTGCAAATTATCACAGAACCTTTTCGGCGCCTAGTAATTGATATAGTCGGGCCATTGCCAGAGTCAAGGCAAGGTTGTCGGTACATCCTGATGGCTCTCTGTGTAGCCACAAAATTTCCGGAAGCGATACCACTTAAGGAGCTCAATTCTCCTCATGTCGTGGATGCACTGCTATCTATATTTGCACGCGTCGGATTTCTTTCTGAAATCCAATGCGACAATGGTAGTGTCTTCACCAGCTGCCTTACCTCTACCTTTATGGATAAATGTGGAATAAAAGTAGCGCACAGCTCGATCCATCACCCGCAATCTAATCCGGTAGAGCGTATGCATTTCGTTCTGAAACGGATACTGAGAGCTCTCTGCTACGAGCACAAATGCGACTGGGAAGCGTGTATTCCTCCCGCTATGTTCGCTTTGAGATCAGCTCCTCATGAGAGCACTGGTTTTAGCCCTGCAGAGCTTGTGTATGGCAGGAGTTTGAGACCACCATTGCGAATGCTACGCGAGTCCTGGGAGGGATTCGATGAGGACCCTAATGTAGTTGCATATGTTTTAGACCTCCTTCAGAGGCTTGGAAAAACGAAAGATCTTGTGGAAAGCCACATGAAGGCTGCACAAGTGTTGTCGAAGGAGTACTACGACAAATCGGCGAAGAAGCACACATTTGAAGTTGGTAGTCAAGTAATGCTGCTGCGGCCGTCCGAAAAGAACAAGCTTGAGGTTCATTGGGAAGGGCCCGCCAAAGTAATATTGAAGCTTTCCGATACCAATTATGAAGTGAAATTAGGAAGGCGGCCGAACAAAATTTACCACAGTAACTTGATGAAACCATACGTTCAACGTCAAGCGGTCGTAAATCTGCTGTTGAATGCTTCAGAGAAAGAGGGAGAAGAAATTTTGAGTTCTAGTGATGTAATCGAAAGGGGATCGGAGGTAATCTTGGAGCAGTTGAACCTAGAGCCTAGGTTAAGTGAAGTCCAAAAGGAGGACCTGAGAAGGATTATTTCCGAGTTTGAAGACGTGTTTTCGGACCGTCCCGGAAACACGACGGTGATCGACTACGATATCGAGCTAACTTGTGAGGAGCCAATCCGTAGCAAGCCGTATCGTTGTTCCCCTGTGCAAAAGCAGATCATGAAAGAGGAGGTCGATAAAATGCTGGAGTTGGGAGTCATAGTACCGGGCGAGAGTGACTATACATCCCCTCTAATATTGGTTCAGGTGCCAGGAAAAGATCCGAAGCCATGCATCGATTATCGGCGTCTTAACGCCATAACTCGAGACCAAACTTACCCGATACCAAACCTACAGGAGAGGGTGGAAACTGTGTCACAGTCCAGCTATATTTCCACGTTAGACCTCGTGCGAGGGTATTGGCAAGTACCCCTTACGGAGCGTGCTAGCCGCTATGCCACATTTGTTTCTCCATTTTAACGTATCGTCCACTTAAGCTGAGCTTTGGATTGAAAAATGCGCCCTTTTGTTTTTCAGGCTTAATGGACCGCGTTCTTAAAGGCCTCTCTGAGTTCGCTCTGCCGTAGCTTGACAATGTCGCCGTCTTCTCCAACAACTGGGAAGAACATGTCGAGCATTTACGCGTCGTGCTGAACAGGTTGAAAGAGGCTTGCCTTACCGTGAAACCTACTAAATGTCCCCTAGGGTGTGGCGAGGTGTCTTACCTGGGGCACGTTGTGGGGCGTGGCCGGCGTAGACCTTCAAAAATTAAGGTAGCCGCCGTCGTGAACTATCCACGACCAACCACAAAATCTGAGATAAGGGCATTCTTGGGCCTGGCTGGATACTATCACCATTACGTGCAAATTTACTATAGCATTGCCAGCCCTCTAACTGACGCACTTCGAAAATCCGAGCCGGTTAAAGTAGTATGGAACTCGGAAAAGGAGAATGCGTTTTGCCAGCTAAAACAGGCCCTATGCGAAAAGCCCGTTCTCATGGCACCCGATTTCTCTAAGAGATTTGTGATTCAATGCGACGCGAGTGATCGCGGCAAGGGAGCTGTATTATGCCAGGAAGACAGTGCTGGTAAGGAAAGGCCAGTTTTGTATTTAAGTCGAAAACTCAGCGGCAGGGAAGAGGCATACAGTACCTCTGAAAAGGAATGCGCTTGCCTCATGTGGGCCGATCAAAAGCTAGCTTGTTATGTCTCCGGTTCGAGGTTTGTGGTTGAAACGGACCACTGTCCTCTAACCTCGTTAAATAACATGTCGCCTAAAAGTGGCCGGTTACTGAGGTGGAGCATGATACTCCAACAGCACAACTTTGACGTTCGCTACAAAAAAGGAAAGCTAAACGCTAATGCAGACGCATTGAGCCGTGCGTTTAGTTAGTACCTTCTTCACCTTTCGGTTTATCGCTGGCGATTCGGGGCAAAATTTTGTCCTCATGACGGCCTTAGCTGACCGCTCTCATCCAGAATGAGCTCAAGGAGGCAACTTTATGTTCTATTCTATTTCGTTAAGTTATTGCACGTGTAAAAATTTGAGTTGTCATTTTAAGAGTCTTGTGTCCCACATGTGCCTCTTGATGTAGAGGGAACAAAATTCCGATAGACACGTAGCTAGGTATATGTTGTACTATACTTTGTCTGGTGTTCTGTTGGGTGACCAAGGGCACTTGCTTGTGTCGTGTGTTGTCTGTTGTCGAACCGTTCTTGACAAGTTGCAGAACCATCGACAAGTGCTGAAACCAAAGACCGTGAGGCGAGCGAAGCTGGTCGACAAGTTGTGGCGACAAGCTAGTGGAGCTGCGATCCGTCCTCAAGAATGGGATGTGTTCCCGGAACAGAGTCTGGAGCTGCATTCTCCCCATGGCCCTGGAGGCGAACCTGGAGGGACCTGGCGAACGAGCGCACCTGACATCCGAGCCATGTGGAAGCAGCTCGTCTTTCCGGCGCATTGTCTGGCGGCGGGGGTGCTGTTATGCCTGCGAGTCCGCAGCGAACTTCCATGCCTCGGAAAAAGGAAATCTGTGTCAAGGCCAGCACGCGAGCCCGCCTGACGCGATGAACAACTCAACGTCGTCATCACGCCACAGCGCCTTTCTGCCGCGCACGTGCAGTGAGTCACGTCAGCCAGCGAGTCGGCGCCTTCCTGTCTGGCGAGTCTGACGCAATGCGTGGCGACGTCACTCGTCCTTGGGTGCAGCCACGTGGAACGCAGCGGCTCCAGATTCGAGCAGTTGAGCTATGTGTTAGCAGCAGACCTATGTGTTAGAGAGGAGAGCTCGGCTCTTCGGATCTCTAAGCTGTCGGCCCCAGTGCCGAATTTGTAACGCTTCTGTATATATGCTGTACATAAACCTTGCTTAACTCACCGTCGTCTCGTCCGCTCGTCTATCAGCTCTGCGCAGAAGCAGTCGCGAGCTGAGAAACCTACGCTACCAAACGGCTGGTGACCTTCCCGGTGGAGTTCGAAGCAGTGGCGCCTTCGGGACCGTGTTGGCGTCGCCGTCTTTCGTAAACAGTGGTTGCAGTGGTGAGATTCGTGGCGCCCTTCGTAACGTCGTCGGAGGCGCGCTTCGCAACAATATGTGCACACAGGCACGCACATTTCCATCATGGTGCTAAATGATTGTTTTATCCTGGTGATGATATCATTCCAGTCAGAACGAACACACATCCGTGTTTGGCTACACTGATGGTATGTCTATTCTAGGCCATGTAGTGAATTTCACATTGGCTAGCTAGGAGCAGACACTGCGGGACTTCCCTATATTCTGCATTTCTTCTAATCTTTCTCGGCATTTACAAGGAAAGTACATGCTAGCAGAGCTATGATTACAGAGCAGCATATGACAGCAGAGGGCTAAGAGCTACCAGAACTGAGCTATAATCTTCCCATTGTCTCCTGCTTCATCTTACTGCTGAATGACATTCGAATTGCAGAAGTGCACTACACAGTTATGATGCAGCCAGTAGTGACTACCTATCTTTCTCTATCAGCCACAACAGAAGAGATGCAACTCAGCAACATGGTTCCCGTCAATAATATGGGTTCGTTGGCTCAATGAGCGGCACAGCAGAGATAAATTCAAATAAGGTGACTCCGTTGATCAGCGAAGAGTGATTTAAAGTGTGAAACTGGTTCTGCCTAATCACAAGAAGTTGTATGGAGGCAACGCCATCTAGCCAAGATGGTAGAACTTGGAGAAGCTTTTCTTATCTAGCTGGTCTTTTTGTTGATTGCAACAGAATTTTTCATCTGCTCAATGGCATCCTCTCAGCCTCTACTACCTCCCTTTTTTTTCCCTATCCAGTTTTCTCAATGATATATATGTGAGGTTTAACGCCCCAAAACCACCATATAATTATGAGAGACGCGGTAGTGGAGGGCTCCAGAAATTCGGACCACCTGGGATTTTTTAACGTGCACCCAAATCTGAGCACACGGGCCTACAGCATTTCTGCCTCCATTGAACCAGTTTTCTCAAGAAAATAAACTTCCATACATGAACAACTGCAATATTTTCATGTACTTAAATGAACATAGCATTTTTTTTGTCCACGAACTCACCTCACGGCCGGTGTAAGCTGCCTTGTGCAAGGGGGTGTCTCCTTCACGATTGATGACATCCACATAGGCCCCATGCTGCGCAAGGGAGCAACACAGTGCTCAGAAGATACATTTGCACAGTTTAGATGTTACATAACGAGAAATAACAGCCATGTCAGACTAGCCAAATTGTTATCCAACCATGCAAGTATGTATAATATTTCTATATTCGATGAGAAAATTGAGTATGAGCAAAGAAAACAGTAATCAGGCTTTCTCTTCATTAATTTTGTGTTGCACTCTGTCTTTCTTCACAAAACAGTCCAGTATTTAAGTCATAGCAAAAGTATGAAACGTCACAGTTTTGCCGCAAGGGCGAAACAACGAATGCCATACCAACAAAGTGGAATGTCATGCAAAGAACGGCAAGCAGCTCAAAACTTAAAGCATGGCGCTCAAGCACAAAGTATACATCAAAAAACATACACAGGATGAGTACAAACTAACCACTGTCACAACTCGACACTTGGAGCGTGCCGCTCAAACAGAAAAAAAGGATTCAGGAAATAAACAGCACAGATTTACACAGGACAAGCATAAAACAACATCTATCACAGTTGTAACTGCTCTGTGTTTAAGTAGACGACTACTTAAAAAAGGTTGCAGGGCTGCTTTAAACTCACTTTGACTGCACACATCATTATAATACTCATAAAGCTTTATTTCCTTTCAATCTAACTTGAAGGTTATCTGATAGGCTTTATATTTTCAGTCTAGAGTGTGTTCACCAATGCTGCCTATGTGAGATGAGTGCAAACAGTGTACAGTAAGTGCCCATCACACAGTCACTGTCTCGACAAGAATGCAGACTGTAAACAGGAAAATGTGGGTCGCGCTATATTATCTTTAGGGGACGGCATACTTAGTGCTCCTTGTCGACAGTGCCTTGAAGGGGGCTAGAAACAGTTAAAGGTAAACTTTTGCAAGTAGTCTGGTACACACTGTTGGAAACAATGAATTACACATGGTCTAAGCTTTTATTTGCAATAGGCCTTCAACGAGATGAAGGATAGGGTTGAACTGGCTTTTCATTGTTCTTTTGCGAGAAAAAATAAACAGGACAAAGGATGAGACATAGGATGAATCACACACAGGCACAGTTGCCAAGTGCTCTACGCTAAAGCACGCACTTATTTAAATGCAATTATAGAACATGAAATCACAATTTATGAAGGCTATGTACAGTTACTGTGTAATAAACAGAAATAGAAAAACAAGCATGACTATACAGCTCATGTGTGAAAGAAGTTTTCTGTGAAGATAAAAGTGCCACCTAAGAATAAAATAAAAAAGAGCTATATTTGTAAATCATGCTTCTATAATATCGAAAAATGAAAAGAAAAAGAAAAACAATTACGCTGCTCACACCAGCTAGCTGCCAAATGGCAAGTTTGGGTGGTGCCGTGCCTTATCTTTTATAGCAGTGAGATCAACACAGGCACTTCAAACAA